>NC_083284.1:65444513-65744513 GCF_963506605.1 Zootoca vivipara | reverse complement strand
GAAGGCAATGAGAAATGATATGGGACTTTTGTGTGCAACTATCACGTTCCAGCACAATGCCATGAAACAAACTTAATTGTTCCGTTTGTAAGACTATCATTGCATATTTGGGAAGTCTGAAAAGAGATTCCTCAATGTTTAAAACACTGGCTTAAATACAAATTTTGCTGCCATGGTAACCATCAGGTTAAGCACACACACCTTGAATTTCATTTTGTGATAGTAAGGTTAGCAATTTCCAAGGAATTATTAAGACTCCATTAAGTCTACCATTTACCATTAACCTGTTTTAAAATATATCTTAGCAATTTGAGGGTTTTTTTTAAAAAAAATAGCAGCAAGGTTTAACGATGATTCAATGGGGGGGAAATATAATGAAACAAAACAATGAAGAAAATCAATATAAAGTTTATGTCATTGCTATGGCTACTTCACATATAAAAAGGTGGTCTTCCTAATGGTTTGTTTTTCTCCTGCACCCAGAGAGCCTGCGAAGAAACTGAAGGAGCCATGGCAGGGCACACTGTTGACTTCATATTTTGAGGAGTCCTTGAGCAAGATGCCCTTGTGGGAGGGCATGCTCCCTGAGAGAACTGCCCTCTGGGTCAACATTGCCCATTTGCTTGTCCTCTCCCATTGGGTCCAGTCAAAAAGAGGCTTCTCCTTCTGGATTTTTATTGTCGCTTGCATGCTTGGCAACAGCAGATAAAACAGGTCACAACAGCAAGCTGGAGAAGGCAGAACACTAAGCAGCCCTGGGGCTCAGCACTTGGTCACCTGGTGGGCTGTGAGTCTCAGATGAAGCCCAACAATGCCCACCCTTGATGTTGGCTTTGGGATGCTGGCTGGAGAAGGAGAAGCACCGGGGGGGGGGGGGCTTGGGCTCAGCACTTGGGTCTCTGGGGCTTTGTTTGAGAAAGTAACATGCACCATCTCTCATGTGGCATCTGCCACCAGTCTGTTGTATTAGAGCTGTTCAGAAGAATCCTTGATCTGGACCTTGTGTAGAAATAAATGAGCTCTCTCTTCCAATACCCAGGTGGCGCTGTGGTTAAACCACTGAGCCTAGGGCTTGCTGATCAGAAGGTCGGTGGTTCGAATCCCTGCGACGGGGTGAGCTCCCGTTGCTTGGTCCCAGCTCCTGCCAACCTAGCAGTTCGAAAGCACGTCAAAATGCAAGTAGATAAATAGGAACGGCTACAGCGGGAAGGTAAACGGCATTTCCATGTGCTGCTCCGGTTTGCCAGAAGTGGCTTTGTCATGCTGGCCACATGACCTGGAAGCTATACGCCAGCTCCCTCGGCCAATAATGCGAGATGAGCGCTCAACCCCAGAGTCGGTCACGACTGGACCTAATGGTCAGGGGTCCCTTTACCTTTACTCCTCCAATAACGGGTTAAAATGTGTTATTGGAGAAGAGTCTTAAAACTAGCTACATATAGTTACATACAATTACATATATAGTTACATGAACAAAATAACAAGATAACACATGGCAAACAAGCAATGTGGCTCAATCATTTCAACCCTTTATGAAGTTCATGAAACATTCCTTGTTCTAGTCCCAGAGAGAGATCCTAAGTTTGTTCATCATTGCAGAGCTTCTTCTTTCTCAGAGCGGGTGGCGCTGTTGGGCCAGTTGGGCTTGCTGATCAGAAGGTCACCGGTTTGAATCCCCGTGATGGGGTGAGCTCCCAGCTCCTGCCAACCTAGCAGTTTGAAAGCACGCCAGTGCAAGTAGCTAAATAGGTACCGCTGCAGCAGGAAGGTAAATGGTGTTTCCGTGCACTCTGGTTTCTGTTACGGTGTTCCATTGCACCAGAAGTGGTTTAGTCATGTTTGGCCACATGACCATGAAAGCAAGATGAGCGCTGCAACCCCATAGTTGCCTTTTACTGGACTTAACCATCCAGGGGTCCTTGACTCTTTACCTTTTACTGCTGCTAGCCATTCCCAACATTTTTTCTCCCACAGCAGCACAGCCATGTAGTTTCTCATTACAGACAGCAGATTCACCAGTGAAGTGGAGGATCAAAAACAGAGTGAAATAAAATGAAAAGTTCTCAGAGTACCTCTTAGCTGTTTAGATATTTCCTTCTTTACATACGTTTAAATCATGCCCTATAATGCTCTCCCTTTAAACTAGCAGTCAGATTCTATTTCAAGTGAGGCTTTTTACTGGCAGACAGAAAATTTCACTCATAATTTATAGTCATTTTAGAAATAATGGAAGAAAATGAGGTTTAGCTGAACTTTTCCCTAGGGATTGACCATAGGGCTATTAAGTGGTGCTTGGGCAAGATTGCTGTTCTTGTGCTCCCTGGTTTTCTCATGGTGATCCCATGGCAGGAGAGAGGCCCTTCCAGAGCCTTGGGTGTTAATCCCTGTTATCTCTGTTCCTCAGAGATAATAACAATAGCCAGAAGCTATTGCCAATCACCACCTAATTATCTATGTCATGCACACAAAGTGTGCATGCACACGAAAGCTCATACCTATGACATACTTAGTTGGTCTCTAAGGTGCTACTGGAAGGATTTTTTTATTTTGTTTTGACTGCGTCAGACCAACACGGCTACCTACCTGCAACTATCTATGTCAATTGAGTCTTAACATCTAACCAACCATGATTCTTCCCATGAAATCTGCCCTGATGAGTATTGATAAAGCCAAACCATCAACATAAGGATTAGGACTGCACTGAATAGTCTCCAGTTTCTATTTTGTGGTGGGGTGATGGAAATAATTTTCAAATAGTCATCTTTTAAAATCTTCTACAATATCATGGTTTCGTACAGCTCCTACTATTTCAGCTCCATCCTTTTGCCTCAGGTTGCAATTTTTTTTCCTTAATCCTAGTTGGTTACATCAGTGATCCTAGCCTATCAGGAATCCTGTAACTATGTTATGTAGCTAATCAGGTTGGGCTACATGATAACATCATTTAAGGCAAACGTGATCAGTTTGTAAAATCAGGATATGGCAATGTAAGCAAAGGAGTGAAACTCCCCTTCTCCCAGCAGTCGCCAAGAAGGAGGTATTTGTTCAGTGAAGTTATGCAGCTCTGAATAAATTGTTGAAAAATAGAAAAAAAGTTTTGGTTCAGTCCTAGTTTAGGACAGCATTAGCATTTTAAGCATGCTGAAAGGAATACAGAGGAAGCTTATTCTGAATTAGATGGCTCTGCTAGGTCTTGTTTTGAGCAAATCACTAACCCACAAAGCCTATCATGTCACCTATAGTCTGTGGTGGCAATGTAATTTGATTAGGCAGTCCTGCAGTTCTATACTGGAGCTGAACAAAGGTGAAATTTTGATTGTAGACTATAGTTTAATTTGCTCAGTGGGTAACCTTTTCTTCTGACTGATTTGGATTACGAGACCACTTTTTCTACTGCGCTACACAGAAACGATTCTTTTTTGTATTTTTTTTTTTAGTAGGTTGCTTAGAATAACCCTTAGTTTCATAATACATACATTCACAGAGTAATAAAGTGGAGTGCTTTAAAACATAGCTGCACATCTGCAGGAAGAAATTAGGTGTTGTATTATGTTACTGAAAGAAGCAAATTATCCTATTTCTAATAGAACAAATATTTACCTGCTGGTGAAATTGCAGGTATAATACTTTCCCCAATTATCACTCCAAAGCTTGATCTACTGTAAATACACTGTAACACTCCCAAATGTGTGCTATTGTGTAGCATATTTAATAAATTGTTCGTTGATGTATCAAGCTATAACAAAAGAGCTAACATAATTATAAATAAAACTGGGCAGAATTGACTGCAATATTCTCATGTGTAAGCTCCCTTCAAATAAGTAAGAGTAGTGCCATTTCATTGTGATGTTTTGATTGAATCTAACCTTATTCTCAAGAAGGCCTGCCCCTCAGAGTCAAAAACCCCTCTATTTCTTTCTTCTCGAGTTATATATTCTTTACTTTGTCTTGTAAAGTATTATCAGTTTCTTTTCTCTCTGGACTCCATCATTGTTATTCAAGTGACTCTGCTAACAAATAGGTCCCAATCTAATGCTACCATCCCATCCCATGATGCCAGGGTGTGAAAAGCCGGAGCCATTTAGGAAGGCTCCATCCTGCAACTCTTTCCATGTCTGCATTGCTTCCATGTCTGCATTGCTTCCATTTCTAGAAGGCATGAAGTAGACCTGAGCTTACCTTCCAAGTCCCGGACTGCAGAATCCGGGACCGGCAGCCGCGTGACACCGGAAGTTGCATCGACGCAACTTCTGGTGTCGCTTTGCCCTTCTATGGGCACCAAAAATGGCTGCTGCCCTGGCTTCGGAAGTCGCGTCTACGCATGTCCGGAAGTGCGTAGATGCAACTTCAGGTGTCGCTCCGCCCATCTATGGGCACCAAAAATGGCCGCCGCCGACACCGGAAGTCGCGTCTACGCATTTCCGGACATGCGTAGATGTGACTTTCGAAGCCGGCGGTGGCCATTTCTGGTGCCCATAGAAGGGCAAATTGGGGGGGGGGAATGGCCTCCGGCAGGAGAAAATAATGGAGAAAAACGGGAGACGAAGTGATGCGGGGGACCGCCGGGAAAAGGTAAGTAAAAACGGGGGTTTCCCGGGGAAAATGGGGTACTTGGCAGCTATGGCCCTGAGAGATGCCCAGTACTTCCTCGCATTAATCTGGCAGTGTAAGAAGGATCACAACAGCTTCTATGCCACTCGTGTAAAGATTGCAAGGAAGTCAAAGGAAATCATTTATGCATATTGCTACATAGAACCAAAAACCTGGCAGATCTCTCAAGCTGAGCTCTAGCAAGCAGCAACATCAGGTGGCCATTAAATGTAGTCATTGCATTTGTATATCTTAGACGTTTATCTAAATGTATCAAGGAATCAATAGCAGATTTGCTAATGACAAACATTGGGGCATATATGTTCTAGAGCAGAATGAGAGGCTTTGTAACAATTATCCTCATACCCGTTTATGTTTCTTTCAGGGAAGGGTACTGTTGGGGCAGGATGGCCATATAAGCATTGCTAAAGGAGGAAATACATTAGAAAAGAGGACCAAAGGGGCACAGATATGCATAAAGATTGCATACGGTAATTTTATGCAAATAGAGAAAAGATCATTATAATTTAAATCCCATAGTAGGGAAGGCTATGACCACACGATCTGTGTGTCTGCAAAATCTGCAGTCCAAGTGCTGATCAGGTACTCCTGAGGGGGCAACCATCTTTTTCTTTGAACAATTCCCTAGGAAGGGACTGCATATTATGACAAAGGTCACTTTTAGGGAATAGAAATATTTTTTACTCATCCAACAGTGAATTCACTAGCTGATCCAAAGAGCCATAACACGTTTTAAAAAGAAAGACGCCAGCCTTAGGCCACCTTGCAAGTACTTTTTAAGAACAGAACCATTAAGATTTCTTCGTTTGTTTGTTTTTTAACAACAAGACATACATGGGGAAACATGGACCCTTGACAAGCCATATGAAAAAAAAAATGACAGAAAATGCAAAGTGGCTGAGCTGTCAATCCCCAGTTGTCTATAGGTGGGGTATATATGGCATTATAAGCTGCATAGATGGAACACTCAGGAACCCTATATCAGCCACTCCTAGAAGGAAGAATATGAGTGCTTCAAAATTTAGACACTCCCTGTGTGTGTGCCAGAGGCAGTGGTGTAGTGTGGGAGGCAGTGGCCCAAGGCACATTTTTTGAGGGGGCACAACTAGGCACCCCACGACAGGCTCACTCATTGGAGCCTAGCTCCAGTGTACAAGGAAGCTGCATAGACAGCTTCCTTGCACGGTCCAATGCCGCCAGTCGCAGCTCCATCCATGGGTAGAGAGAAGAAATTGGGCGGCATTGCTGCCACCTACTCTTCTGGCCAATGGCACATGAGGAAGCTGCCCTTGCACCTGGCTGTGGCACCTCCACCCCTGAATCAAGCATGACCCGGGGGTAGTGGGAGGGTGTGGTGTGCAAGGTGCCTGGCCGCACCACCTCCAATAAAATGCATCCACCATAGACCTCTAGTCCACCTTTAACCTCTTCCAATTCCTTGTCAGTCTAATGAAATAATTAGGAAATGATTGTCCTTTTGGCGGGTACATCATCACATCTTTGTACTGATTTAAGTTTGGCTGACCTTTAGTCATTAATACATTTTAGGAAAATATAGATCAGGCATCCCCAAAGTGCGGCCCTCCAGATGTTTTGGCCTACAACTCCCATGATCTGTAGCTAACAGGACCAGTGGTCAGGGATGATGGGAATTGTAGTCCAAAACATCTGGAGGGCCGAAGTCTGGGGATGCCTGATTAGATAGATGGTAGATAGATAGATAGATAGATAGATAGATAGATAGATAGATAGATAGATAGATAGATAGATAATGATGATAGATAGATAGATAGATGATAGATTGATTGATGATAGATAGACACACACCACATTATTTTAATTAGAAAATTGTCATGATGGTGGTTTGTTCCATGCCTGTCCTAGGCATAAATATCTGGGGACACAACATTTCTATTTTAATTGTGTATGTGTGTGTGTACATGCCATAAAGGCTAGAAATGCATACTAGAACATACATTAGCTACAATAGCTTGCTTTTAGCAGACGGCATGCACAATTCCTTTCAAGCTCCATTGCACTAGATACTATTTTTTGCTTATCCAATTACACTGATAATATACACAAAATGGGTTTATATGTAATATTGGCAGTGGCTAATGCCTGTTTTCCTGATGCACATCTCAGATAAAGCATATTAATGTGAAAGCCTGGTTCCATTAAAATCAATGGGTAAGCTCCCATTAACTTCAGTGGAATCATGAATTTACTGATAAGAATTTCGAACACACAGTTCTTCTTCCTCAGGTTAATAGAACCAAACATAACAAGCCACATTAAGGCTAGCTCTAGCTGTTTCCACATAAACACACTAGGATTAAGCATTTCAAGCAATTAGAGGATTGTGAATGATCAGGGCCTTAGGACTCAAGCATTCTTGGAAGGCTTGGGTAGGCAGCAGGACTAGTATGGGAGGGTTTCATCCTGGTTGCCAAATTGTCAGGTTTTTTTGACTGAAAAGGGGCAGGTTTTTTATATAGACCATCTACCACATAATGGCTGTGGAAAAAAGGAAACTCTCTGTTAGAGGACAAGTTAAACAGGATACAAAGTGGTATAAAAAGAATACATCTTAAAAAGCAGAGACATCACCTTGCCGACAAAGCTCCGTATAGTTAAAGCTATGGTTTTCCCAGTAGTGATGTATGGAAGTGAGAGCTGGACCATAAAGAAGGCTGATCACCGAAGAATTGATGCTTTTGAATTATGGTCCTGGAGGAGACTCTTGAGAGTCCCATAGACTGCAAGAAGATCAAACCTATCCATTCTCAAGGAAATCAGCCCTGAGTGCTCACTGGAAGGACAGATTGTGAAGCTGAGGCTCCAATACTTTGGCCACCTCATGAGAAGAGAAGACTCCCTGGAAAAGACCCTGATGTTGGGAAAGATTGAGGGCACTAGGAGAAGGGGACGACAGAGGACGAGATGGTTGGACAGTGTTCTCGAAGCTACGAACATGAGTTTGACCAAACTGCGGGAGGCAGTGGAAGACAGGAGTGCCTGGCATGCTATGGTCCATGGGGTCACGAAGAGTCAGACATGACTAAACGACTAAACAACAACAACAAAGAAACACTTTAAGAATATCTATATTTACATCTATATCTATGTCTTTTTTGTGTAACAATGCAAATGTGCTAGATGTATTTTGAAAAACCAAGAGTTGACCCTTATAGATTTTTGAAGAAAACAAGTGGATTTTATACATATTTCTCAAAAATCCAGGTTCAATTATTGATCACAAAGCCCAGGGAAATAAACAGTTAGGGAAAATATAGCAAGTAGAATGAGATACATATAATTAAATGATTAACAAAACACTAGAATGGCTGGTTTTAAAATTATTCAGCTTTATTTGCTCCATTTAACAATGCACAGTGTTATTTATCGGAGAATGCAAATGTCCTAGCATTAATTCAGAGAACTGCCCTACAAACAATGTAAAAAATTGTTAAATGAAATGAAAAATGCAAGCCATTGAAAATGTGAAACAGTTGCGCTGGCTTTATGCAAATGTGAATATCACTAACTATAGTAAAATAATAATGATATCATAAATATGTTCTCATTTAAGTCCTGCATAAAATTTAAACTTCCATCCCTAGAAAATTAGAGAATATCTGGAATACACATTTTACTTGGTATTTATTTTATGGATCCAATGGGGGGGAGAGATAACTGGAGGCTGCTATTTGGACAGTTTTGATTGCTCATACTTGTTTTGCCTGAAGATGTTTTCTTAATGTCTGAAACACGTAAATACCATTGTTCTTCCTGAAACTAGATTATGCTAACATTGCAGAAACATATTGTACCACATTAACCTAATTTCTAAAACCTTTTGTAAATTGTATTTCTGCACCTGCCTTGCTGTTCTGCTTTTATAGTACATATTTTATTGCCATGTTTCTTTGACAACAATACCACATTGTGATTTTTGCTGGTAGTAAAGCAACATATACATGTTAATAATGCTCTAGAGGTTGTGGGCTGCCCAAATGGCGAGAAACATACTATACTCTCTTTCACTGAAAATAGCAGAACCTAAAACTGTCCATCTATGTAGCTAGATTTTACAATCCTTAATTCATCTGTGCTCTGCCTAGTACACCTCTTGTATTTCCTAGCTTTTTAGTGCACACTGTATGGACATATTCCCATCTGTCCTCAGGTTGATGTATCTAAGTAAGTGTGCTTTGCCCAGAAAATGGCAAGCTACAGCAATCTTTAATGAATCACAAGGTCTCACATGTTTCATTAAAAAAAAATTCATGCTTTGAAACTCCTACCAGCTTTACCAGAGAGAGAGAGGGGGGGGTAAGGGATGCAGGTGGTGCTGTGGTCTAAACCACTGAGCCTCTTGGGCTTAAAAAAAAAAATACTCTTCCTATTATTTGCAAAACGCGTCCCTAAATACATTAATTATTCCGTTGCTGTATCATATTTTTTTTAAACAAACCTTTTTACCTTTTCCCTTTTTCTTTTTTCCTTTTTTTCTCTTTTTCTTCTTTTTCCTTTTTCTTTTTTTCTTCTTCTTCCTTCTTTTTTCAACTCCTTTTATAATTATCAGAGTGATCACATAAGCTCTTCTCCTTTCGAGCTTATGTAGCAAAGAGCAAAGAGTGGACTCATGATTCTTAGTTTTTCGAATTTTTAATGTTTTTTCTGTTATTGTGTATTTGACTTTGTATTTCTTTGTGAATTATTTGAATAAAGATCTATTTTAAAATAAAAAAATGAGCCTCTTGGGCTTGCCAATCAGGAGGTCGGCGGTTCGAATCCCCATGACGGAGCGAGCTTCCATTGCTCTGTCCCAGTTTCTGCCAACCTAGCAGTTCAAAAGCACACCAGTGCAAGTAGATAAATAGGTACCGCGGTGGCGGAAAAGTAATTGGCGTTTCCATGTGCTCTGGTTTCCATCACATTATTCTGTTGAGCCAGAAGTGGTTTAGTCATGCATAACTCAGAAAGCTGTCTGTAGACAAACACCATCTAACCTTGGCCTGAAAGCGAGATGAGCGCCGCAACCTCATACTTGCCTTTGACTGGACTTAACCATCCAGGGGTCCTTTACCTTTACCTTTTAATATATATATTGCCAAGACAGGGGCATACTTGTGACTCATGAGAATGAGGAATATAACTCTAACTGGACAGCAGTGTGGATGAAATCAGGCCGCAACATTCTTGAGGAAACAGCAGGTAAGCAGGGTTGGCATGGCTGTAGGGTAAGTCTTCCTTATTCTACTGGAATGGCTAGCCCTGAGGATGGGTGAGAAGCTCACAGGGCAAAATGGCCCTGAACTGTTGTGGATCAGACCTTTTAGAGGCCTCACCCTCTCCTCCTTCTCACAAGATCCTTTGGGATGATTGCTATCCCATAAACTCTTGTGAGAGCAGCCCGTGTGACCAGGCAAAGTGCCACCAGAGCAAGACACATCCAAGGTTCCATTCAGCAGTATGAACAGAAGGGCCCCCAATGAGGAAGGGCAGTAATAAACATTCCAACCCCTGAACTTCTTTTTTTTTAAAGTGACAGGACCAAGGGGTGGGGAGGGGGCCGTATACTGCCGATTATGATGGATGGGAGAAGTCAACACCACTGAACTTTCAACCATCCATCAGTGTGTGTGTGTATCTATGAAAATGGCACAGTGGGTTCTGCATTCTCATGCATATTGTATGTGAGTGTGCGCATGAAAACAGGCATGGGAAGAGGAGGAAGAAAGGGGAATGGGCAAAGAGGAAGCAAATAAACACATCCATACATTTCCATGGGCCTGTTCTTGTAAATTAAATTAAACCTCTAAGGAAAGGAGGAAGCCTGCTTTTTTGCCAATCTGGATCAATGCGGCACAGTTCTCATAAGTAAGAAGTTCTCCTCTCCCCCGCCCCCCAAGACATTTACCTTCAATCTACTTCCCTTTAATTGAAAATTTCACTTCAGCAAGTGAGCAACTTTTTGTTCCCCTGCCTCATAATAGTTTAACTGAATCAGTTCTTTTCAGGGTATCTTAATTGAGGCAAAGGGGGGAAAGCTGAAACCTCTTAGAAAGTGATCAACACTCTGAGTTCGTTAATATCTCACAGGAAATGTTGAGTGACAGCTAAACCGCTATCTTTTTATCCTTGGGCTGTTCTGTCATTTCTGTCTCTTATTACCCACCTACGTCCCATCTCATTTTCCTATTCTCTGGCATCTGTCTTGCTGTGACTTGACTCTAAAAATGTTCATGAGGTATTCAAGTTGAGCACATAGGCTGTATTATTAGTAGGTGTCAAATCTTTATTCATTAAGTTCATTTGGTTTTCTGATTATTTATATGATCCTTTAGCCTTCTGTAGCTGATTATACAGCATTCTTTCTTGAATTTTAACTCTACTTTCCCCAGTATGAATATTTTATGTCTTAATGTATTCAAAAATGTTCCAGTTCCACTTGAAAAAGTGGTCTCTCCACCCCGCACCCGCTCTTCCCTGAAAGTTTCTTTTAGGGCAAAACACTGCCTATTGAATTAACGTGGGTATTAAAATAGGGGCACAGCAGAAAAAAAGGAGAGTTTACTGTGTTGGGCAGTAGACAACTGGGTTCAAATGGTCACAACCAATCATTTCCTCAGGGCCATACCTTCCATTAGCAGAGTGAGGCAGGCACCTCAGGAAGCACATTTTGGGTGGTCATGACAGGAAAGCAAATATTTAGGAGTCTAGTTTATTGTTGTTATAGCTTTACTGTCAGAGAGGGGATGAGATATTTGTGTTTGTTTGGACTTATAAAAGGGTAAAAGAGTATTGGGAAATGATCCATAATGAATTGAAAAAAAATGTTTAAAAGTACTTTCCAAAAAACCCAGAGTCCTTTCTGATGGGGATAATTCAGACTGAAATTCCCAGGTGTAAAAAAAAGGTTATATATGTATGCTACCACTGCGGCCCAGGGACACAGGTGGCGCTGTGGTCTAAACCACAGAGCCTAGGACTTGCCGGTCAGAAGGTTGGCGGTTTGAATCCCTGTGACAGGGTGAGCTCCCGTTGCTCGGTCTCAGCTCCTGCCCACCTAGCAGTTCGAAAGCATGTCAAAGTGCAAGTAGATAAATAGGTACCGCTCTGGTGGGAAGGTAAATGGCATTTCCGTGCACTGCTCTGGTTTGCCAAAAATGGCTTAGTCATGCTGGCCACATGACCCGGAAGCTGTCTGCGGACAAACGCCGGCTCCCTCGGCCTATAGAGCGAGATGAGCACCACAACACCAGAGTCGTCTGCGACTGGACCTAACATTACCTTTACATTACTACTGCGGCCCATGTTTTGTTAGCCCAAAAATGGAAAACGAGCGATGTCTTAAACAAAGAAGAATGGCAACTTAAGTTGACAGAATATGCACAATTTGGAGACTTAACAAATAGAATAAGAGAACAAGAAGAACATACGTTTAGAGAAGATTAGAAAAAAATTATTGAATATATGGGAAATAATTGTGTACAGCTGAAAACGCTGGCAGCATTAAGATAAATTCAACAGTGTAAACAAGTTTTCATGGATGCAATAATGGAGTACTGAATGGTATAGTTTTTGTAAAATATGCAGGGATTTATGATATGTAAAATGAACCTCAGAAAGAGATGAAGGGAAGCCAATGGTATCTTAAGGATGTAAACTGAGTATTTTAAATTGTAAAACAGAAAATTATAGATAGATAGATGATATAGATATAGATGATATAGATATAGATGATATAGATATAGATTATATTTGTGTTTGCTTGCTTGCTTGTTCTAGGTTCCAAAATAACTTAAGTTTGACTGGTGACCGAGGGCAGGCTATTTGCTACTCTGGCTCAGGTAGCAAGACGTTTGGTTCCAACCCTCTTTTACTGCTAATAGTTATCCCTGTCTCACATTCTCATTAGTTTATAATGATTTCTAAAAACACAAACAAACCAGAAACTTGAGCATTAGAGACACCCACTGATAAAGGAGGTCACTATGACTGGGCTTGGGATTGTGGTCAAATAGATAGATAGACGAGGGTTGTTTTATATATTTCTTTATTCACAAGATTTACACACTGCCCTTCAGCAATGTTTCCGAGGGCGTTTACCAAAGCAGAATAAAATACAAAAAAGAAAGAAAGAAGAATTTAGTAAGCAACAGTAAATACATATCAACTGTGGAAAATGTAAATACATTTGCCTGACACCCTGGATGATCTGGCCAATTTTGTAACTGCTGCTCTTGGTGGGGGGGGGGAGGGACCATACAAAACTGTGTTAATTTAGGGGGAAATCCTTGCAAAAAATGCACACAAAAGTGTGTATATTAGGAGGAAATTGCATCAAAATGTTGACCAATTATCATGACAAGCTTTTTTTGAAATGCAAATTGATGTGCAAATGTGGAGAACTAAATTGAAGATTGGAAAAAAAATGAGGAACTGAGCAAAACCCCAACTGACAATGGGACATTAAGTAAAAAAAATGTTAATTCTCATACTGAAGACTATACATACCTTCTTTTAGATCAAAGGGCAGCCAATTACTTTAAGCGAAACAGACATGGTTCCCTCTAAATGTTGTGAGACAGCAGCTCCGATCAGACGCAGCCAGTAATAGGAACAGCAGCGCCTCGAGGGAATCAAATGGGCTACCCCTGTTGTAGATTGTCTCAATGGTCCCCAGTATCTCTTTGTCATCCCCATTCAAGTCATACATCTGAAAAGTTTAACATTCGCTCAAGCTTCCCTCCAGATGTGACACAGAAAGTGCTTGTGAAAGTGCCCTGGGAATCAATGGTCCTGTTGCCGCCCTGTCAAATGTGTTGAAAACTTGAAGGGGAAACCTGGTTGCAACATGATATGGGCAAACTGTCTATGTAGAGTTTCTGAAGTTCTTCCAAGCTTAGAATGACTGTGAGGCAGTGTTTCTGGTGCCCTTTGCAATGATGAATTTATAAAGGCCATCCACAATTTCTAGTATCAATTTACTGTACCGTACTGTTTTTGGTTGTTGTTGTTTTGGTAACTGGTTCTAGCATGCCAGTATGAAGCTCCAAAAACCAACTGAGTTGGGAAATCTTCTAAGAAAACATTCCCCCTCCCCCACTTTGAAGAACAGTGGTTGACTGGGACTAAATTTCTGGACTCGTGTGTGTGTGTGTGTGTGTGTGTGTGTGTGTGTGTGTGTGTGTACACACACTCACACTATCTGGATTGGAGTGGCTGCCTCTGCTCTTAGAAAAAGTGCAGGTCTAATGTATGCAAAGTGCTCTGAGGTCTTCGGAAAAGCCCTGTATAAATTAATCATGGCAATGATCTTTCAAATCACATCAATAGTTGCTGCCAGAATGCCTTTCTGCATTCCAAACCATATTTGGGGACTGTGAACTTCTAATAAAAGAATCTAATATATTCTATAAATGAGTGTTTAGAATTAACTGAGACTCTTGAGTTAATCAGATTGTTTCCTACGATAATAATCACATAAAGGTAAAGGTAAAGGACCCCTGACAGTTAAGTCCAGTCGCGAACAGCTCTGGGGTTGCAGCGCTCATCTCGCTTTGCTGGCTGAGGGAGCTAGTGTTTGTCTGTAGACAGCTTTCTGGGTCATATGGCTAGCATGACTAAGCCGCTTCTTGCAAACCAGAGCAGTGCAAGGAAACACTGTTTACCTTCCCGCCAGATACCTATTTTTCTACTTGCACTTTTACATGCTTTCGAACTGCTAGGTTGGCAGGAGCTTGGACCGAACAATGGGAGCTCACCCCATCATGGGGCTTCGAACCACCGACCTTCCGATCGGCAAACCCTAGGCCTTAGCTGCCAAGTATCTCGTTTTTCGTGGGAGACTCTCGGATTTTAATCCGTTTCCTGCTGTTCTCCCGAATGGAGAAAAATCCCGGAAATCCCACGGATTTCCTACCTGCCACAGGGCCTCCATGCAGCCACCACCAAGATGGCCACTGGGCATGCGTAGAAGCGACTTCCGGGGCCGCTCTGCCCTATTTCCAGTGCCCACACATGGTCAGAGCGGCCCCGGAAGTTGCTTCTACGCAACTTCCGGTGCTGCGTCACTGCTCATCCCACATTTTTCAGCGGGAGACTTGGCAGGTATGCCCTGAACTCAGTGGTTTAGACCACAGCACCATCCACGTCCCAATAATCACATGGAGTAGCTAAAATATTCTGCACATATACATTGCAGGTATAAGCTACTGAGGAATTGTTCTACACACCCAGCCTCTTCTCCAGTCTCAGAATTTCACAAGCATAAACATGGTCAACATATTTTCAAGGGTATGCATGCTTAGGGATTTGCACAAGGCTTGCTCTTTAGCCTTCCTTCTCCCGAAGATGTCCTGCATGTCAGCAAGCATGGATTGTTCCTCAGGGTTTACTCCCAGATGCTTTCCCATGAATTAGTGCAGATCAGTGGAGATTTAGGATCAGGGTTTTCTTTCTCCTAGATGAACTGCCTTCCCAGGTTGACGAGGCTCATCTGCACCATCTTTTCCTTCTACAGCACATGCAGAAATTGCTTTCTGGACCCATAATTGGTCTTGTCTGCTCAATCCCCCAGAGCCTGTCTTCACATGCAGGGGATAGACAAGTTCCTAACTCACAGAGGGTTAAAGACCCATTGGCTACCCTCCACTGGTTTAGCCAACCAGTTGAAGCCATTTCCCAGGGTGTGGCTGCTGTCGCATGCTGATATCTTCTAGAAGCCACAGGTGAAAGCTGAGTGCAGGGTAGAAACCAAATGCGGACAAACGATCCCAGACGGAGCACAGAATGGCTCCCACCAAAAATACTGCCCTCCCCTAACTCCCCATACACCCTGTTGTGTGATACAAAATAGCAGTGCATGGCACAATGAACTTTCCCTTTGCATAAAAGAAATGTGCATCACATTCCACGCAATAGAGGCAAAGGGGAAACACAATAAGCTAGCAGTCAGTTTGATTCTTACAGAGAAAACTCTCATTAACTTATGCAGGTATATTTAGTACGGCATCCTATTTCAGAGAATAACTCTGTGTGCTAGCTGGAAATGCAAAAAAATAAATAAAATGTCCTTTTTGTTCTTGATGTATCTGAAAATTGTTATTCCCACTTGAAGATCTTTCTATAAAATGTTGATTTCTCCACATTGAGATGTTTCTCTCATTTTTCACTTTCCTACTACTACATTGCATTAAATGATGCACTACTTTATTTCTATATGGTGTGAAATGGAATGAATTGAGGGGAAATTAAAGTGTGCCCCCTCCCCCCCCGTCTCTCAACTATCCTATGGCTGCTTTGATGTGACAACCAAGCAGAATGTGGAGGCCAGATCTGAAATCTACTGCTGGGCTGAGGCAGAGAATGAGGAGGAGGCTGCTGAATCCACTTTGGTTGCCTAAGGCTGCTTTGCATCATGGCGTACCACTTGTTGTTGACATCTTTGGGTCTTGAAAGGCAATGGAGTGAAGTCAAACTACTGTGGTAACAGCACCAAAGTGACCTCCTCCGGGTGCAAGCCTATGCAGTGTTTATGGAGGACCTGGGCTGCCGCAAATACAAGACCTCCCTCTTGGCCTGGCTGATGTGCTCCAAAGGAAATCAGAGCAATGTGTTTGGCACCAGCTTGACAACAGGAGTTGCTGGAAAGGAGGTGTGGAAGGCACCATCCAGCCATTTTAGGCCTTTTCTTCTCATGAAAAGATCCCACAAGGCAACAGAGGTTTAGGATCAGAGCTTTCCTTCTCCTAGATGGGCTACCTCCCCAGGTTGACGAGCCCCATTTGCCCCTCACTTCCCTCTACACCATGTGTAGAAATTGCCTTCTTGACCGTTGGACCATAGCTGCCAAGTTTTCCCTTTTCTCGCGAGGAAGCCTATTCAGCATAATGGACAATCCCTTTAAAAAAGGGATAACTTGGCAGCTATGCGTTGGACCCACTATTGGTCTTGTCCACTGTATCCACCAGAGCCTGTCTTCGTGTGCAGGGGAAGTCCCTAAGTCATCAAGGGTTTGAGGCCCATTGGCTACCCCCACCTGGTTTAGCCAGCCGGTTCAAGCCATTCCCTGTGGTGTAGTGGCTATCGTATGCTGACAGCTTCTAGGAAACACAGGTGAGAGCTGAGTGCAGGGTAGGGACCAAAGGTGGACAAACTACCCCAGAAGGAGCACAACATGCCCCTCTATAAGAAGTACTGCCCCTCCCCTAACACCCCATACACCCCAACCACTTGTATATCAGTAATTTTTATTAAGAATTATTAAATAATAATTGTATTAATAATTTTATACAATGGTCCTACAGCAGGGATTGTTAACATAGTGCTGCCTTCCAGATCTTGTTGAGCTGCAACTTCCATTATCCCTGGTCATTGGTCATGCTAACTGGGGCTGTTGAGAATTGTCCAACAACACCTGAAGACACGGTGCATTTCCACCCTACAGCAAGGAATAGGGATTCATCATTAGCACTGTCGCCAAGGCCCTTCCCACAATTCCTTACATAGCCTAATTGGGTCTTCGTGAAAGTATGGGAAGAATTGTCCTCTCTGCCCGCTTTGTAAGACTCATTGTGAGCCTTGGAGGTCGCCGGCATAAGCTGGCACAACTATGAATTAACCAACCAGCTTGTAAAAAGGGAGTGTGTTTTCTCTCTTACCTGCTTGCCAGGGCATTTATAACAAAATAACTTCATGTAAAATAGGTCTAGATCTGTCAGTTGCTATTAGCCATGACTACTCAACAGAACCTCAGTGTTTAAAAGCTCTTCACATCAGAGTGCTAGAAATGTTAAAAATAAATAGCGGGAGATCATCTTCACTTTCATACCCTCCTGTTGAGAGTATGATATCCAAAGGCATAACATTCACAATTGAGGGAATTGAGTGCTAAAGTTGATAGAACTTACTCTGAACAGTCAAGGCAATTCTTAGGTTCATCAACTTCTTTATTTATTTATTTATTTATTTATTTAATTTTAATGTTTTTTCTACAGCCTTTCTGGCTGTGTGTTGTCCACCACCAAAGCAGTGGACAAAATATCGAAAACAATAAAAGCAACATATTAAAACGAACCAATAAAGCATGTTTTAAAACATTGCAAACAACGCTAGTATTAAAACTATCCTGGTCCGACTGCACTGGCTGCCAATTAGTTCCTGGGCCCAATTCAAAGTGCTGGTTTTGCCCTATAAAGCCTTAAATGGCTCAGGACCACAATAATTCAAGGACCGCCTCTTTCCATATGAAACTACCCAGACACTGAGATCATCTTTTGAGGGCTTCCTTCATGTGCCTCCTCCTTGAGAAGTCTGGAGGGGGGCAACACAAGAAGGCTTCTCTGCAGTGGCTCCCCTTTTGATTCTGTTCTGTGAACCGCACTGAGACCTCTGGGTATAGGGTGGTATAATAATAATAATAATAATAATAATAATAATAATAATAATAATAATAATAATAATAAAAAAACAATGTCAGAATTGCAATACAGATATGTGTCTCCTAACACCTTTTTTTAAAAATCAGAGAATGTGGGAGCCAATTACACATTCAAGGACACTGTAGTCCGCAATCTGCGAGTGACACAGAAATAAGTCCTTTCATAAATGCATATCAAGCAGGCCTCTTCTCTGCAAAGGGCAGTGACCTCAAAGAATCTCTCCTTCAGATCTGCACAAGTTTGTAACAAGACGGACAGTTCCTCAGGCAGTGAAGGGTCAAACCATTTAGGACAGGGTTCCCAAACTACGGCCCCCGGGCCGGATGCGGCCCAATTGGCCTCCCAATCATAGCTGCCAAGTTTTCCCTTTTCTCGTGAGGAAGCCTATTCAGCGTAAGGGAAAATCCCTGTAAAAAAGGGATAACTTGGCAGCTATGCTCCCAATCCGGCCCGCAACGACCCCCGCCGCCCGCTGCCGCCGCCCGCTCTTACGGCGCGCGGCGCGGCGACGATCTTAAAGATCGGCAAAAAATCACCGAAAATCCTTTGTGCGCATGCGTATGGGCCTCTCCCGACCCAGAAGAGGTCATTTCCGATGCACTTCCGGGTCGGGGGAGGCCCATATGCATGCACACAAGCGATTTTCGGCGATTTTTCCCGACCGTGCGCGTGTGCGCATGTGCACGGGCGCGCACTCCCCTGTCCTCCGGCCCGCTGATTTAGGACCCCTGATTTAGGACTTTACTTCTTCTACAACTCAGCTGAAACTGAGCCACAGGATTTAGCAGAGGATCCTGAAATCTTTCACAAAAGAAGCAGGTGGTGAACATCACCTAGTCAAGATAGTCTCTCTCTAACAGGTTAATTGAAGTGTTGAATGAAAGCTGCATACCTTGGTGCGTGTTAAAAAGCATCTCTTGAATTTGGACAATTCTCAGTACTCATATGTTCATATTGTTCCAGTTCTTTTTCTCTGCAAAACATTCACTGCCCTTGGCCCCACTGGTCCACCAAACTACATAATTCTATTGTTGTGAGTTTGTGGGGTACGTAGACTTCCCTTCTAATTCCTGGACCCACCTTCTAATTCCTGTGAGCCAGACACTGGATTTAGCAAGCCAGGCTGCCTTCCTGTGTTCAGGCGTTTGCCTGGGATGGGCCACTAAGGAGAACAAAAGGAAAGTGATGAGCCATTAGGAATCTCACCAGAGAGAGCAGCCCCTCCTTCAGCTCAGAGTTAGTTAGGAAGACAAATGCCCGGGATAGAAGGAGAGCAGTTGTTTAGGACTGTAGTTGGCTGAGATGTGAGCTCAGAGGAAAAGGTGGCAGCCTGTTTAATGCAGCAAGCTGAAATCAGGGAAGGAAAGCCATGGCTGGTGTCTGTCTAGAACCAAACATACTGCTCTGGGAGAAGCAAGACTCTCTTGGAGTGTAATGCTGAGAGCCCCTCCATTGCAGGCTAAGGTTGCATATATGTGTAAATAAACCATATATCATAAAGACACCACAGTCTCCACTCTGCCTCATTTCCAAAGGAAACATGAATCCTGGGTGAGCGCCTGGACCCCGGGAATCTCGCACTGCTTCGAGACCGGGGTGGCACATAACACTATTGTGATTGTGGCAACAGCTGACCTGATTTTATCAATGAGGTCACCGAGCTAAATGCTTCGATCACTACAGCCGATTGGATTAAGTGGCAATGTGAATGAATGAGACCAAGGAATGTGGAGACAAAGAAGAGAATGATGCTAAAAACTAGCAAGACCCCCCAAACCAGTGAAGAGAGTATATCCTAACCAGTTTATTCAGCTATGTAGAATGTTCTACTCCTAAAGAAAATATAAAAATTTTACTTTTGGTGGGAGCTTAAATAAATTGGAGCCTTTGGTAAAGTTTACAGAAAGTAGGGTCTGTTTGGGGGTAGGAAAAAAAAACCTAATTTTGGAATGTTTTTCCCTGTGAATCTCTTCCTTGTTCTTATTTGTCTGTCTCCTGCCAAACTTGCTTTTGATTTAGTTGATGTTTTCTGCTGTTCAGACTTGCTAAAGTGCTCTTGTCAACAGTTCAGTGGCTGAGTGAAGCAAAGTGTTAGTTAATAGCGTGAAAAGTCTGGTGTGCTGTCAGAAAAGGGCAGGCCATTAACTTGTGAAAATCCTGCTTCCAATGTTCAACAGCCCTGGTGCTGGCAGAATGAATCTCGCTGACGACTAACTGTTAAAAATTACAAATGACATTTGAATTTATGTCACTTGATAATTAAGCACGAAGGTGTTTCACTTCTGTCAGCCTTGGCAAAAGTGTTTCCTTATAAAGAGGCTCAACACCATTGTAGAAACAAGCCACATGTTCTAATCTAAGCTTATGTCCATCTGCATCCACTGTGATAAAATGTGATCCACTGTACAGGTAAATTGGGGAATATTTTTTTTAATCATTGTTTGCAATTTCTAAAATACAGATGTTTTGCTTTACTTTAAATGTGGACTCTATTCATGCTCTGTTTATAGAACAGAAGTCTCCAAGCTCAGAATTAGGAAGCATCATTTAAGACTGGAGTGCTCTTCAAATGTACATGCCATCTGGCAAATGGCCTTTATAATTCCAAACTGAACTGAGGACACGCCATTGATGGGGAACTCTGGTCAAGAATCTACCAAACTCTTTAGTGGAATGTAGGATAGCTGCTAAGTCAATGCAGTTTAGTGTATTGTCTGAACCCAGAATCATGGTTAAGATTCATCATATGTGGTGGCCGTGTAAAGTAATAAAAGCATTCTGGGAAATTATATATACAGTGGTACCTCTACTTACAAATAACTCTACTTACGAATGTTTCTACTTATGAACAGAGCCCCGTCCGCCATCTTGGATGCGGTTTAGATAGGATTTTTTCTACTTACGGATTTTTAGATAGGGTTGCTTCGATTTACGATTTTTTTCTCCCAATACATTCCTATGGGATTCGACTTACTACTTTTTTCAACTTACGAATGTGCTTTTGGAACACATTAAATTCGTAAGTAGAGGTACCACTGTAGTTCAGAATAACCTTAATTTTTTAAAACGACTCTAGAAAAGAGCTGATTGAACCGATACTGAGGAAATTACCTGGTAGATCAGACGAGGCTTACACCAGACATCTCCATCCAGAGATCACCAGGCCCATTGCAAAGTTTTGTCTCATTGCGACAAGAATAAGACGAGCAGTGGTGTCAGCAACGGAGATCTAATTTTAATCCCTGAAGGAAAGATAATAGATAGCAGAGATCTAGTAAATTAATATTTTAAAATTTAAAAGGCTAAAATTCAATTTTAAATGCAAGCATCAATTTTGTGAATTGGATTGCAATCTTATCTTTTTTAACATAATTCAATCTTCAGTGTCATACTTGCTACAATCTGTTCTTTGGTCTTTGACCATAATAAAGATATTTTTATTTGTTTGATTTTTTAATAAATCAATCAATCAATCAATCAAACCAACAAACCAACCCAGAAGCTTTCTTATTAGGAATTGAAATAATATGCAGTTGAAAATGTTGGCAATAAGACCCATGGAGGGGGTGGAGGGAAGTCTAGTGATTCAGAGAAATCTCTAAATGTGGATATTTACTTGGCATTGTTATAGCTCTATGCTTGTAAAATCAAATAAAAATATTAATATATAAAATTATTTAATAAAAATTAAGTGAATCATATTTTCTGGGTATGGAAGCAATTAAGAGCTCATGAGTTGAAAGAATGCATGGAGATGCACAGACTAGCCCTTTCACACACTGGCCTAATGCACAGAGCAGCCACACCCACAATCTCCTTGTTATGCTGGGGCTTTAAGAGGGGACCCTCGCCCAATCGAATGTTAGCTGTGCTCCTGCCAACTTCAGAAACTGTTTGCTTGATGGCAGTTCTACAAATAATGGCAGCAGAGGTTCCATTGCAGATAAGCTACGAGAACAGAAGTCTCAGTGCTGACAAGAAAATGAGGCTTAATACATGGAGAATGAAGCACTGACATGGGGATCCTGTTGGATGATAAATATTATGTAAAGGCAGTAATTATATGCTATCTTTTTCTCTCTCTTGTAAACAACTGTGATATTGTTAGATCTAAAATCCAGAAAATTACAAGGCAATTGTTCTCAATGTTATTTAGTAACTTCCAAATATTTGTGACATGCAATTTGTGCCAGTGCTTGCCACTTGCCACCTAACAATTACAGAACATTTGGAAGGTTATGTAAGTGAGCGAGAAGGCCTTGGAAAATAACCTGCCATTTGAATGCAGAATATAACACTGCACTCTTGCAGAAACATCTCCCGCACAATAGAGGTTTTAGTGCCAGTGCCAGAGGTTGAACGGGTTGCAACCTGCGGGGCTTCACAGGTCCAATGAGATCCCACCAGGTCAACTGTGCAGCCACTTTGAGTTTTCACCGGGCTCCCACAAAGTTCAGAGGAGGCAGTTTCTCACAAAGACTCCATTTAACACTTGGAGAAAGGCGAGAGATCACTCATGATACCTGTGGTCCTTGAGTTCAGACTGAATAAAGGAAGTGGGCAGCATAGCTGCCAAGTTCTCCCTTTTTTTAAGGGAAATTCCCTTATGCTGAATAGGCTTCCTCGTGAGAAAAGGGAAAACTTGGCAGCTATGGTGGGCAGAAGGAGTTGAGAACATAAGGCTAAGGATGGATATGCGAAACCTCAGATCTGTTGGCTTGTTAGGTAAAGGTAAAGGGACCCCTAACCATTAGGTCCAGTTGCGGACGACTCTGGGGTTGCGTCGCTCATCTCGCTTTATTGGCCGAGGGAGCCAGCGTACAGCTTCCGGGTCACGTGGCCAGCATGACTAAGCCGCTTCTGGCAAACCAGAGCAGTGCACAGAAATGCCATTTACCTTCCCGCTGGAGCGGTACCTATTTATCTACTTGCACATTGAGATGCTTTCGAACAGCTAGGTTGGCAGGAGCAGGGACAGAGCAACGGGAGCTCACTCCGTCGCGGGGATTCGAACCGCCGACCTTCTGATTGGCAAGCCCTAGGCTCTGTGGTTTAGACCACAGCGCCACCCGCGTCCCTTAGCACCACCCGCTTGTTAGTCGGCTTGTTAGTCCTGTTCTTTCAACAGTAAAGAGGGACCCTAGTAGGTTTTTCCTTAGTCCCTACCCGAAACCTAGAACTGATTCTTCCATGCTTCATTCTAACAATTCTGCTCCGATTAATGGACTAGTTTATCAGACTGAGATGCAGTCAGGGAGGAGAACAGAAACAAAATATTATCTCTCCCCGATGAAACCACTACATTTCCCCCTATAAAAGCTCATTGTACATACTGTTTCCATAATATACATTTTATTCCCCAAAAGTGATTTTCTTGCATGACATTTAACATAGCAGAAATCAAAGTCTTCAGGATAAAAGGGCTATGTGTTCTCCTGAGCCACATTGCATCCAGTGTTCTGATCTTTACAGGACCTTAGAGAGGTATTCAAAAATACCTTAGAAATGTCATGAGTCATAAGTCACTGAATGTGATCAAAGATCTCATGCTCTTAAATGATATTGTTGCTGGAGGTGTGGGGTTCTATTGGGGCCATCATCGGAAACATATGAATGCTGTAGGTGGGCTGAAAAAAAATTAATGATTAGTTTAAAAAAAATTACAAGGTGGATTTTACATATTTCTTAAGATCTAGGCATTTACTTGCGTCCTAAGCTTCTTTATATGGTGAAAGCGTGGATCCACTCCTAACATTCCTCCATCGTTATAACTTCATATGGGAGATGGAATTACCACATAGACACCATCATGAAGATGTCCAATTAGTAACAACAGATGGCGTTTTCCTACCAGGGGTGACTTTCCTGCTGCTCAATGGGAGGGACCTCTTTGCCATAGCTCAACTTTGGGATCAGGATTGGCTGAGTGCTGCAGAGAGCTGGTTGTCCAGCAATTGACAAAAATACCTCAGCAAGTTCATGGAATTATAAAATGTGTGTGTGTGATAGGAAAGACTATTGCAGCTTTGGATTTTGAGGAGATTTTTTTTTATAAAAAAGTATTATATTTGCAATGGGAGGGCTGTGCCCCAATAAGCTCAGTGGACCAGTCTTCACTGGTGTTGACTCTTGTAAACTCTGCAACACATTATATTTAGGCCTGCCTCTCAAGGTGTTTCAGAAACGTCAGCTGATGCAGAATTCGGCAGCCAGGTTGCTCACCAGGGCTCAAGCCTTTTTGAGCATAGAATGCCAATTCTGGCCCAACTGCACGGGCTGTCAATTAGTTTCTGGGCCCAATTCAAAGTGTGGTTTTGATCTATAAAGCCTTAAATGGTCCAGGACCACAATACCTCAAGGACTGCCTCTTTTCATATGAACCTACTTGGACACTGAGATCATCTTCTGAGGCTCTTCTTCATGTGCCTCCTCCAGGAGAGATCCGGAGGGTGGCAACATAAGAAAGGGCCTTTTCTGAAGTGGCTCCCCATTTGTGGAATGCTCTCCCTAGGGAAGTTTGTCTGGTATCTTCATTATATATCTTTAGGCACCAGGAAAAAAAATTCGTTTTCTCCCAGGTGTTTGGCTGATAAACAGTCTATGTCCTTTCGTGCGAGGGAGATTATCGGTTTGTTATGCTCTCATTTTTTATTATGTACTTTGTGGTTTTATTCTGTATTTTTATTCTGTAATCCATCCTGAGATCTTTTGATGAAAGGCAGTATACAAATTTAATAAATAATAATAATAAAACAGTTCTCCTTAAAGACCTAAATGGACCCCAATACCTCACAATTTCTGAAACCATTGTTTGTTTTGAAAAGTTGAAACTATTCCTTAATATAAGGAAAATTGAAGTGGTGCATTCCCAGAAAAAGGTGTTTGGCACCAACCTTTGCATTGCAACATTTTTGGTAACTGGTTAGTATACTTTTATTTTCCCAGGCATGTTTATTTGTGCAGTGCTTTAGCTTCCTGCATTATTCTAGCTGCTTCTTCAAATTATTGTTAATGGTGTAGTTTAATTATATATTTTTGTATCTTATGAAATCAATCATTTGTTATGCATCTTATTCACCACCTTGGAGTCTATTGAATAGAGGGATTGGGGGAGAGATATACAAACAAGCAGGTAATATGCTTCACGAAGGATACACCACTCCTCGACATCCAAGCCGAGTGAAGTGTTTCAGCCCGGCCAAATCTTCCAGGCCGATTTGCCTAAAATAGAAATTTGAGCAGAATTTAAAAAAACTGCTAATGAGATGAATGACATTTTCAGAGGAATGCCCCACATCTCTAGTCCTATCAATGGAAGTTATTTTCAGATTAGCACAGGCGTAGGTGATAAAGAAATAGTCTTGAAGCCACTGAAAAGAGGGAAAGCGGTTCCTAGTTCTTTCTCGTGCAATTTAAGAGTCTCATATCTCTATCCCAATTAATCTTCCAAAGTAACAGGTGTTCTGATCTACCACCATCTGGAGAGTCCCAGGTTCATCATCTCTCTCCTATACCATCTTGACCTGGAAGGAAGCCCCATTGGACACAACACCTGATGTAAGCTGATAACAACCATAAACCTAGAAGCAAATTCTGATGTTGTCTTGCTTCTGTCTTTCACGAGAGGAGAATCTGGCCATTTAAATGTATGCTTGCCACTCACATTTGAAGGCACCAAGCACGTAACTTGCTATTTAAACCTGAGTGCTTTTTTTTGTACCTGAGTTCAAAAAGTACAGTTTGAAGCAGCACTAGCTCTTTTCACCTTTTGTTAGAAGTTTTCTTTGTTTTTCATCTAATTTTGAGCTCTTGCTTTTCAGCTGTTAATGTAACGGTGGGATAAATTTGGTAGCGTTCCACGGCACTGCTGCTGAATTGAAGTTCTATATAAAATAACGTTCCATTGTATTATAGAATTCTTTCACGTGTCAATATTGTACAGGGAGCCTTCGTTTCCTGTGTGTGAAATTTATTTATAACTACATTTTACGAGATGGATGTGCTGTAATGCTGAAAGCTCTGAAAATGTCTGTACAGTTGAGATCATTGCCTTATTGGACTATTCTGGAGTTGAAATATATTTGTCACAACCCTATGCTGATATGATGAGGGTCTGTGGCAAGATTGTCCCCATACCCAGGGTGAAAATGTGAAGCTTGAATTGGGGTATAAAGGTCACAACTTTATTAACCCCATTAGGAATCTATAAGAGAACAAGAATAATGTATGTTTAAAGACATTTTTTTACTGAATATATGGGTGAAAATTGTGTTCATTTAAAAATGCTGGTAGCATTAAGATAAATTCAACAGTAAGTAAATTTGATGGATGTAACAATGGATTACTGAATGGTTTAGTTCATGTAAAATATGCAGGAATGTATGATATGCAAAATGAACTACGGAAAGAGAAGGGAAGTCATTGATTTAAGGTTGTTTAAATAATATTTTGAAATGTTATATATATATATATATATATATATATATATATATATATATATATATATATATATGTCATACCTCGGTTTAAGTACGCCTCGGTTTGAGTACCTTCAGTTTAAGTACTCCGCGGACCTGTCTGGAACAGATTAATCCACTTTCCATTACTTTCAATGGGAAAGTTTGCTTCAGGTTAAGTACGCTTCAAGTTAAGTACAGACTTCTGGAAGCAATTGTGTACTTAAACCGAGGTACCACTGTGTGTGTGTGTGTGTTGTGGTTTAGTCGTCTCAGTCGTGTTCGACGCTCTGTGACCCCATGAACCAAAGCATGCCTTGGAAACTCTCACTTTCTTCTCAAAGCTTCTCCTTTTTTATGTCCATGGAGTTTCCTTGGCAAAATACTGGAGTGGTTTGCCAGTTTCTTCTCCAGGTGGATCACATTTAGTCTAAACTCTTGGCTATGACCTGTCCATCTTGGGTGGCCCTGCACGACGGCATAGCTCATAGCTTCTTGGAGTTGTTCAAGCCCCTTTGCCACAACAAGGCAGTGATCCATGAAGGGTGTGTGTGTGTGTGCCTGTTGTCTTTGTCCATGGAGTTTTCTTGGCAGGGATAGTGGCTTGCCGGTTCCTTCTCCTGGGCTCCTTGATCACTGCAGATGGTGACAGCAGTCACAAAATTAAAAAAGCCTGCTTCTTGGGAGAAAAGCAATGACAAACCTAGACAACATCTTAAAAAGCAGAGACATCACCTTGCCAACAAAGGTCCGTATAGTTAAAGCTATGGTTTTCCCAGTAGTGATGTATGGAAGTGAGAGCTGGACCATAAAGAAGGCTGATCGCTGAAGAATTGATGCTTTTGAATTATGGTGCTGGAGGAGACTCTTGGGAGTCCCATGGACTGAAAGAAGATCAAACCTATCCATTCTGAAGGAAATCAGCCCCGAGTGCTCACTGGAAGGACAGATCCTGAAGCTGAGGCTCCAATACTTTGGCCACCTCATGAGAAGAGAAGACTCCCTGGAAAAGACCTTGATGTTGGGAAAGGTTGAGGGCACTAGGAGAAGGGGACAACAGAGGACGAGATGGTTGCACAGTGTTCTCGAAGCCACCAACATGAGTTTGACCAAACTGCAGGAGGCAGTGGGAAGACAGGAGTGCCTGGCGTGCTCTGGTCCATGGGGTCATGAAGAGTCGGACACGACTAAATGACTAAACAACAACAACAACTATTCT
The DNA here is from genome assembly GCF_963506605.1 of Zootoca vivipara. NCBI lineage: Eukaryota > Metazoa > Chordata > Lepidosauria > Squamata > Lacertidae > Zootoca > Zootoca vivipara. Next base: position 65,716,773 of record NC_083284.1, on the reverse strand, counting down.
TCCAAATTTCACTTTTGTATTAAGTTAGGTGAGACTTTGGATGAGATACAGACATTGTCAGATAAAAATTTACCAAATGTGAAAGCTAAAGCATATTTGGAGTATAAATATCAGGAATCATAAGGGAAGTCAACATTAGGTCGCTGAGACCACCCAATACAAAATTCAAGTGAAAATTTGGGAGTTTCCCTTCAGGTGAAAGATGAGGTGAATTTTGAGGAACAACAAAATGTTTCAATAAAGCTAATGGATTTTCTCAGAAAGCTTCTGGTCCCCCCCCCCGCCCCAACTAGCAAGTGATCACAGTCAGAGAAGAAAGGCAGGCTGGGGAAACTTTCTTCCTACAGCGTATGATTAAGACATAATTATGGAGCAATCTCATTTTTCCAAGGTAGAGTACCTCATTGATCATATCACATTATGCTTTTACACCATAAACAGCCAAACATCCTTCATGGATCTTGCACATAAAGAATATATTTCAATATCAAGCTATATTAATTAACCCGAGTTTCCCAGCAATTTCTCTTATCCACTTATGTCCCAATCTCATTTATATAAACTGCACTTGTTCTCACTTCAGTGACACTCTATATCAACTTATAATTGAAATATGAATACAAAATTGGTTTTGAAAAGTGGAGAATGGCTTATTTTTTTAAAGAAATAGACCATGCCTTAAACTAAATGCTCAAAATCAAGTGAGCTTTCTGTCAAAATCTGTTACAAGCAGCATATTTTTAATCCACTTATGCATCTTCCAATCCACATGACTTTAAACCCAGTGCCCAGATTATCCACAAAGGAAAAAGTCAACTGTCAGCCAGAACTCACCAGAACTCAGTTCTGGCACCTAGAATCATAGAATCATAGAGTTGGAAGAGACCACAAGGGCCATCAAGTCCAACGCCCTGCCAAACAGGAAACACCATCAAAGCATTCTTGAAATATGCCTGTCAAGCCTCTGCTTAAAGACCTCCAAAGAAGAAGACTCCACCACACTCCTTGGTAGCAAATTCCACTGCCAAACAGCTCTTACTCTCTGGAAGTTCTTCCTAAGGTTTAGGTGGAATCTTCTTTCTTGTAGTTTGAATCCATTGCTCCGTGTCCGTTTCTCTGGAGCAGCAGAAAACAACCTTTCTCCCTCCTCTATATGACATCCTTTTATATATTTGAGCATAGCTATCATATCACCCCTTAACCCTGTCGGTTAAACCACAGAGTCTAGGGCTTGCTGATCAGAAGGTCAGCGGTTCGAATCCCTGCAACGGGGTGAGCTCCCGTTGCTCGGTCCCAGCTCCTGCCCACCTAGCAGTTCGAAAGCACATCAAAGTGCAAGTAGATAAATAGGGGCCGCTCTGGCAGGAAGGTAAACGGCGTTTCTGTGCGCTGCTCTGGTTAGCCAGATGCAGCTTTGTCATGCTGGCCACATGACCCGGAAGCTGTCTGCAGACAAACGCCAGCTCCCTCAGCCTATAGAGCGAGATGAGCGTCGCAACCCCAGAGTCGGACACGACTGGACCTGATGGTCAATGGCCCCTTTACCTTTTACCTATCATATCACCCCTTAACCTTCTCTTCTCCAGGCTAAACATACCCAGTTTCCTAAGCCGTTCCTCATAAGGCATCATTTCCAGACCTTTGACCATTTTGGTTGCCCTCCTCTGGACACGTTCCAGCTTGTCAGTATCCTTCTTGAACTGTGGTTCCCAGAACTGGACACAGTACTCCAGGTGAGGTCTGACCAGAGCAGAATACAGTGGTATAATTACTTCCCTTGATCTAGATATTATACTCCTATTGATGCAGCCCAGAATTGCATTGGCTTTTTAAGCTGCTGCATCACACTGTTGACTCATGTCAAGTTTGTGGTCTACCAAGACTCCTAGATCCTTTTGGTAGACCACAAACTTGACATGAGTCAACAGTGTGATCCAGCAGCTAAAAAAGCCAATGCAATTCTGGGCTGCATCAATAAGAGTATAGCACCATTGTGATTATTGTCATTACCATTGATGTAGGTGGCGCTGTGATCTAAACCACTGAGCCTCTTGGGCTTGCCAGTCAGAAGGTCGGTGGTTCGAATCCCCGTGGTGGGGTGAGCTCCCGTTGCTGTGTCCCAGCTCCCGCCGATCTAGCAGTTCAAAAGCATACCAGTGCAAGTAGATAAATAGGTACTGCTGTGGCGGGAAGGTAAACAGCATTTCTGTGCACTCTGGTTTCCGTCACGGTGTTCTGTTGCACCAGAATCGGTTTAGTCATGCTGGCCACATGACCCGGAAAGCTGTCTGTGGACAAACACTGGCTTCCTCGGCCTGAAAGTGAGATGTGTTCCGCAACCCCCTAGTCGCCTTTGACTGGACTGAACTGTCCAGGCATCCTTTAACTTTACCTTTTATAAAAGAGCAAAGGAAGCATTCATGGTGAGTTTCAGCACCTTTTTTTCTAGAAAAAATAGCAGTGAGTAGACCCATTGAAATTAATAGACCCAACTTAGTCATGTCACTTAATTCCAATGGCTCTGCTCTGAGTAAAATTGGTTGAATACCATCCCATATATTGTGTTAAGATGATGATGTTTTAGAGGGCAAAAACCAGCCACTATTCCAGCTTTTCTTTTCAAAACCCAAGGATATTTTTGTTTTCAGACTCGCTCAGCTTGTGAACTACAGCATGTACCCTCTAGCTGTTTCTACTAGGAAAATTAAACCTCTCAAAATATCTGCCTTTCATATCAGTAGAAAACAAACCTCTCAGCTAAAGTACACTGTTCCTATCAGTAGACTCCCACCTCAAGCCAGCTCTTCCAGAATGGTCTCATTGATTGCTGTGGAGTAAAGCTATTGGATTTAGCTTGAGAGTATTTCATTTCCTTGACCTCAAACTTTCCTTGCATATATCGACTGTCTAAAGTTGTTACATGAGAACACTATCATGATCAGTTTTATTTCTGAGAACTGGTAACTCTCAGACCTAAGGCTTCACATTTTTTCCCAGTTGAACTTTGCCTTCTTATGAAGGGAGGGGCACCAGCTCTGTTGAAGGTATCAGAGCACCAATGGAGATTCCCTAGATCTCGGGCTTTGACATGAAGTTTCAAGGGCTGCCTTCTCCTCAAGAGAATTATTCATGTCTCGGAGAATAACTCCCAAGGGGAATTGTTCGTGGCTGGGAAAAATCTGGCAGAGAAAATGTTTTCTTTTTGGACAGAAAGTAATTCTACACACTGTGCACACTTAGCTTAGGGAACTCCTTATCACTAGGGCCTTTTCTCGTTGCCATTTATTGTAGTAAAGCTGCTGATTTTTCAGATGTTTTGGCACACAGCTTCATCAATATGCAGCTGTCATTTTGGAATAACATGCTCCAAAAGCTGTGTTTTTGTCTACTGCGATCCTCAAGCTTTTGTGAAAGATTTGGATTAGGTCATCACTATTTTCATTTGTATACAAGCATCATCCCAGTTTGTGTGTGGAGTGGATGGGAGTTGATGGGCATGGTTTGGCAGACATGGTTTCTCATCACTTCCCTCATCACTTTTAATGTTTGATGCTGTACTGTTTTTAATATTCTCCTGCCGATGGGCGGGTTCTCACATGCTGGGTGGGGATTGCTCAGAGTGCTCTTTACCCTTTGCGCTCACCCAGCCCTCGCTGCTGGAGCCAGGCAGGGCACCACAGGGATCTTTGTGTGGGGTGTCTGGTTTGCTTCCCCCAGAGTTTGCAGCTGGGGCACTGCCCCCCTGCTACACCACTGGTAGTTAGCATAAACCCATGCTGCTACCCACTGCAATATATATATATATATATATGTTGTTGTTGTTGATTAGTCATTTAGTCATGTCCGACTCTTCATGACCCTATGGACCATAGCACGCCAGGCACTCCTGTCTTCCACTGCCTCCTGCAGTTTGGCCAGACTCATGTTGGTGGCTTCGAGAACACTGTGCAACCATCTCATCCTCTGTCGTCCCCTTCTCCTTGTGCCCTCCATCTTTCCCAACATCAGGGTCTTTTCCAAGGAGTCTTCTCTTCTCATGAGGTGGCCAAAGTATTGGAGCCTCAGCTTCAGGATCTGTCCTTCCAGTGAGCACTCAGGGCTGATTTCCTTCAGAATGGATAGGTTTGATCTTCTTGCAGTCCATGGAACTCTCAAGAGTCTCCTCCAGCACCATAATTCAAAAGCATGCATTCTTCGACGATCAGCCTTCTTTATGGTCCAGCTCTCACTTCCATACATCACTACTGGGAAAACCATAGCTTTAACTATATGGACCTTTGTCGGCAAGGTGATGTCTCTGCTTTTTAAGATGCTGTCTGGGTTGGTCATTGCTTTTCTCCCAAGAAGCAGGCATCTTTTAATTTTCTGACTGCTGTCACCATCTGTAGTGATCAAGGAGCCCAAGAAAGTAAAATCTCTCAGTATGTACAGTAAATGCTAGTGTCCTCTAGGTAAACAGAAGTTGTTAATTGGCCTAAAATTAGAGTTTTTTGGTCTCTGAAGTCCTCTGTAAGGATCAGCTGCATAGCTTTAGGCTTCCCACTCTGTTATTTCACAACATCTGAACCACAAGAGGGGAAGCAACAGCTCTACAAGTGAGAGAAAGTAAGTCCTTGGTATCAAGAGAGGTGTAGCAGGCAGGCAGGTCTTAGATTATATTTGTGTAGCACTTTACATCAGCATAAGTGCTTAGCGATCCTTTTTGCAGTCATCCTTGCCAAAGCTAAGATGACCTGTTCAGAACTGTTCCAGAAAACAGACCAGAAAATGCATAGGCACTACATGATTTGCATGCACAACTTTGTTATTGCAAAATGCATGCTCATGTTTAAAGCAATATATATACACTTGAAAATGACTGTTGATGCAGATTTAAAATCACAAAACATATGATGCAGTGAGAATGTAAGCAAAAACAAACAAACAAACAAACAAACCAAAGCCATCACTGCCACAGAGAATATTCAAGCTCTGGGTTAAACTAAACAATTCAGAAAACAGTCACTAAGTATTGAAACTGGCAGATTTCTCAAAAAATAACTTGAGGTTGGCTAAATGAAATAAATATTGATGTTTCTCCTGTGAATAATTCCCCCATTCAGAAATACAATACAACCTCACTAAACCGGTTTGTGCACCTCAAATACATGCCAGGGTTGATAAGCCTTGTGGCAGACCTCAAAGGTCAAGTCATGTCACCTTCTTTTGGACCAAGCCAGGAGAAGTAATTAACAGATAATAAAAATGCACAATTTATCTCTCTCTGATAATACGTGGTCAATAGGAATAGTTTGAAGACAGTCCAGGAAAGAGATCGCTGAGGTATTTGCTATTAACATCAGACCTTCAGTTCATATGATGCCAAAAGTTTAATGAATGCCTTGTTTCAAAAAATTGCTTTGGAACTGTGTCTTAGTTTACACTAGCTTTTCCAATCACTTGGGCACACATTTGAAGATGACTTGGCTTGTAAGATTTAGCCATCAATCTTGACCTAAATCTTATAATCTCTGGTTTCAAGATTCCCCAGAGCAAGAGAGTAATTTCCACTCCAACATTTTGCCCCTTGCCAAATCTCTCTGAACTGATTGCCTCTATCCTAGTTCACACCCTCAGGATAAAGGTGATCTATAGCCCTCTGTAATCCTTAATGACAGTTTGGACTAGGATGCATAGCATCAACATTCACGAGCATTAAGATGTGGTATTCACTGTGGTAACCTTTAAAAAAAAGTTCTGACCTTTTTTATTTTTGATGTTACCCTAAGGTGCTTTATAAACAAAACTAACTTGGCAATAAAGACATGCATCAACTTAAGAACATGAGCTCTTCTGGATCAGACCAAAGACACATCCAGTCCAACATTCTGATCACTGTGGCTATCTGGATGATAGAATTATAGAGGTGGAGGGGGACCCCCAAGGGTCATTTAGTCCAACCTCCTGCAATGCAGGAATCTCAGCTAAACCATCCATGACAGATAGCCATCCAACCTCTGCTTCAAAACCTCCAAGGACGGAACATCCACAACCTCCTGAGGGAGACCGTTCCACCGTCAAACAGCTCTTCCTGCCAGGAAGTTTTTCAGTATATTTATACAGAATCTCCTTTCTTGTAACTTGAAGCCATTGGTTCAAGTCCAACCCTCCAGAGTAGGGGAAAACAAGCTTGTTCCCTCTTCCATGTGACAGCCCTTGAGATATTTGAAGATGCTGATGGGAAGTGTCAGAGGTTGTTGCGACTGCTCTAGAATAACGACCTTCCACATGCTTGTCTTTTAACAGTCTTTATTGGTGCACTCTATTTACAGTGTAACGAGGTGCTGGAAACATGTCTGCTTATTCCGAACCAGAATCTGGCACTGCCCCTTTTCGTGACTTGGACCAACATAGCAGTCTCAGGACAGCAAATCTCCTCCCCTTTCTCCTCCTCCTTAATTCCGGTGCCAGGGGGAAGGGTCTGCGCTCCGTCTTTTCCCTCTCCCCCCTTTCCATCTCTCTCCTTTCCCGCCTGTGGAGCAGGGGCTCTCCCATGCTGCCAGAGACCTGGCTCTCTCTCTCTGCTTCCTGACTAGCCCCTTCAGACCCCGTGTTTTCATGGCTGCTTGGGGACGAGCTGCTTCTGATGAGAGGGGGAGGTACTCCCCCTTACAGGAAGCTATAGCACTACGATCTCAAACACAAGTATTTATTAAGGGGGAACCCTTGAAGCAATTATTTATTGCATTTATATTCCCCCTCTTGTTCCCAATGCAACTCAAAACAGGACATAATGAGATTTTTAGGCAGCCTCCCATACAAACACTGATCACTTCATATAGGCTTCATATATTTGCAGGATCGGGTTCCAAATTTGGATATTTGTGTATTTCTCCTCAAGCAAAACACTGAGGAATGCCAATTTAAGTAAGGGTAGTGGTATTTCACCTGAATGGGGAGTGTGATCTGCAGCACATACCTAGATTGCTGCAGGACTGTAGCCCTCTTCAGTCATTTAACCCAAACAAGCAAAACTTGTCCCTTGGCAGGGGGACTTTCCCAGAGGAGTTGAAGGAAGCAGTGGTGCGTCCGCTCTTAAAGAAAACATCTCTAGATCCTTTAGATCTATCCAATTACCACCTGGTTTTGAATCTTCCATACCTGGGTAAGGTAATTGAGAGAACAGTTGCCAAACAGCTGGGTAGGTTCCTAGATGAAACATCAGCTCTGGATCCATTTCAGTCCGGCTTTTGCCCTGGTTATGGGACCGAGACGGCTTTGGTCGCCCTATCAGATGATCTCCATGGACAGTTGGATCAAGGCGGGTCGGGACTGCTGATTCTTTTAGATCTGTCAGCAGCCTTCAACATGGTTGATCACAAACTTTTAGACCACCGCCTTGCCGACGTGGGGATTCAGGGCACAGTCTGACAATGGCTGTGCTCCTTTATCTCAGGTCGGGGAGTTGTCGCCGCAGCACTCCTTGGTGTGTGGAGGGCATGGCGCAATCCTTTCCCCAATGCTTTTTAACATCTTTATGCATCCCCTTGCCCAGATTGTCAGGAGTTTTGGGCTGGGTTGTCATCAATATGCTGATGACACCCAGATTTATCTGCTGATGGACAGCCACCCTGCCTTGGCCCTGGTGCTTGGAAGCTGTGGCTAGGTTTATCTGCTGAGCCGTGGGAACCGGCTGAAGTTAAATCCTTCGAAGACAGAGGTCCTCTGGCTGGGTCGGGATGACATCGGGTTGGGGGGCCAACTCCCATGTCTTGCGGGAGCTCAATTAGTGCCAGCACCTTCTGTCAAGAGCTTGGGTGTAACCTTTGATGCTTCCCTTTCCATGGAAGCGCAGGTTGCAGCCACAGCTAAGGTGGCATTTTCCCATCTCCACCGTATTAAGCAGTTGGTCCCGTACCTTTCTTGCCCTGATCTGGCCACAGTGATCCATGCAACGGTCACCTCCAGGCTTGATTATTGTAACTCGCTTTACGCGAAGCTGCCCTTGAAGCTGACCTAGAAACTCCAGCGGGTGCAACGAAGCTCCTTACAGGGTCCCTGCCATGGGACCACATTCATCCAGTGTTTTATCAGCTGCACTGGCTCATGGTGGAGTACAGGATCAGATTTAAGGTGCTGGTTTTGACCTTTAAAGCCCTATGAGGCTTAGGACCCTTGTACCTATGGGTCCACCTCTCCTGGTATGCCCCGCGGAGGACCTTAAGGTCCACAAACAACAACATTTTTGAGATCCCGAGCCATAGGGTGGTTAGATTGGCCTCAACTAGGGCCATGGCCTTTTCAGTGCTGGCCCCGACTTGGTGGAACGCTCTCTCACAGGAGACCAGGGCCCTGTGGGATTTGACATCTTTCCGCAGGGCCTGCAAGATGGAGCTGTTCCGCCTGGCCTTTGGCCTGGACTCATTCTGACCCCTATGTTCTCCTCCCTTAAGGTTTTGATTTGGGCCATTTTAAAATGAGGCTGCATTTAATTTTTTTAAATTAAAATTGTATTTCAACCTGTATTCTAATTGTTCTTTTTTCTTTAATGTTTTATTGTAATTTTATTGGTGAGCCCTGAGCCCAGTTTTGACTGGGGAGGGCGGGGTATAAATAAAATTTATTATTATTATTATTATTATTATTATTATTATTATTATTAAACAAAATTACTGCCTTGGTTTCTTCCATCTGTCTATCTGGTCATTTTAACTGTATCTAGTTTTGAGATTGTTTTGTGGGTCTTTGGACCGCAAAAAAGTATTGAATTGAATTAATTCCCAGGCTGTATCACTTTTCTCTTCCATGATAAAAAGGATGCTACACTAACATATCAGAGACAATGCCAGGCTAGAACATTTCTCCTGCATTTCAGTATTCATGGGTTTTATTTTACTTCATTTAACCCTAACCTTCAGGGTTAATTAGTAGAATGCAGTGACAGTTTTATCATACAATGTCTCATTTAAAAAGAATGTATCTGCATTATGTTCATTTATCTAGTTGCACAATGCTTTGGGTTCAGAAGTTCTTTGCCATTCTCCTTGGTTTTCTAGTCAACCAGTTCCACTGTCTTTAATTTCAAGCCATACACTCCTCCTCCTGTTCTTGCATTGCACATGACTGTATTATTTTCTCTGGATGCTGACTTTTGATTGGCCAAAACAACTATGGGAACTAAGTTATTCTTGCAATGCAGATCTAGATGAATTTCCTTTAGTCCAACACCACTGCTGCCCTAGTATCGGAATGAGAATAGCTTTCTGCTCATTGCCAAAGCTCTTGACATTGCATATAAAAAACAATAATTAGAATATGACTATATTAAACTGTTTTTGTCATCTTATCAAAGCTACAATGTTATGAGCATTTGCTTATTTGATTGTTGCATCCCTGGTATTCGTAAATGCATACAAATTGATGACTGCAGATGAGAACTTTACTTCTCGCAGCGAGGGAACTGCCAGAAGGCCCTCGGTGCAAGACCTAAGTGTCTGGGCTGAATGAGGGGGGTTGAGACCAGGGCCACCCCTAGGGCAAGGCTGGGTGGCGCGGGGCGCCAGGGGGCCAGGGGGCCACCACGCTGCAGCGCCCGCCAGCCAGCCGCGCTGGGAAATGGGACGGGGGGGGCGCGTCGGAGGAATCGCCGCACCATGGCACCCGGGCGCCCGATATGCTTTAGACGTCCCTGGTTGAGACGCTCCTTCAGGTATACTGAGCCGAGGCTGTTTAGGACTTTAAAGGTCAGCACCAACACTTTGAATTGTGTTTGGAAATGTACTGGGAGCCAGTGAATATCCTTTAGGACTGGTGCTATATGATCTCGGCGGCCACTTCCAGTCACCAGTCTAGCTGCCGCATTTTGCATTTGTTGTAGTTTCTAAAATGTAATGGTGAGGTGAAAGGGGTTGATTTTGTATACCTATTTGCAGTTTATCACAAAAGGAGAAAATAATTAATGCAAAATAACTTGTCATTGTGTTTCTCTCTCTCTCCCCACTCCTTGCCCCTGCATTGATATGTTGCCCCAAATGTTATTGTATCCAATTGGTACATACAATATCAATGAGAAAGACACTGTTTCATCAATACCTTGGAAGTACAGTGGTACCTCGGTATAAGTACACAATTGGTGCTGGAAGTCTGTACTTAACCTGAAGCATACTTAACGTGAAGCGAACTTTCCCATTGAAAGTAATGGAAAGTGGATAAATCCGTTCCAGTTGGGTCTGCTCAAACCGAAGTGTACTTAAACCGAGGTATGACTGTAGTGTTTTGTTTGCCTAAAGCCAAAAGTTCAAATGGTGTATACACACATGTAAGGCTTGTATATTCCCTGGCTTGGATATGGCACCTGCATAGTTCTAGCAACTAACAAATTACATTATCCATTTATAAATCTCAATATATTTCGGTTTTTACAAATTTCTAGTTCTAGATAAACCATGCTGTCAATTTATTTCCAGCAGTTATTAAGTTCTATATCTGTAGCAGTCTTTTACACCAACAACATTACATACACACCAATTGCCTTGCACTACCCAGTTAGAATGAGCATAATGGTCTACACATGATGTGGCAGAACAAAGTGCTAGAACAGATACGTACTTTCTATATTTGCAGATTGATCTCATGCTGGGTAAATTGGAAACATAAACAGTGTTTGCTTTGCAGGCATTTCATTCAGAGAGGAGTAAATACTGGGCTAGGGTTTCAGCCATTTAGGTCAGGGTGCTTTTTGCTCTTAATGGGTACGGATAAACACTCAGCACCTTGCATTAAAAATACATGAAAGGGAGCAGAACTTTTTACTCATTGAGGCACTGAATTTAAGTGGCCTCGTCTTAGCCAACTTTTAAAAAGTGGGTCTAAACATCATCAATCTCCGGGAACAGGGAGGGGGGAAAAATGGATCTATATGAACCTGCATGGTTTCTCGTGTTCTGTATATGGAGACACCTGAAACCCACCATCAAACTCACAACTCCATGTTCATGGGCTACAGCAGGGATAGGGAATGCTTTGCATCCTGAAAGAGGCAATTGCTTGTGCAAAAGACACATTCCAGCCAGGCAAAAGCACTTGGGGAGAGCATGGAGTGAGGCCAGCAAAAGGCAAGGCCTGGAGAGGGTAGAGTCCTAAGGACTGGTGAACCATAAAATCATAATCCAATGCTTTGCGACTCAGCATAGCTCAAAAATCTAGATCTGAGGGGTGAATATTTATGGGTATTCATCATCCATGTACTGAATCACTCCAATTTCCTCCGTACAGCTCATCCATGGGCTGTACCATAAGCATGACACTATCATGTATGGGAATATTTACATGTTTAGAAAATACAGTGGAACCTCGGTTTATGAACACCTTGGTTTATGAATGTTCAGTTTACGAACGCCGCAGACCCATCTGGAACGGATTAATCCACTTTCCATTACTTTCAATGGGAAAGTTCACTTCAGTTTATGAACGCTTCAGTTTATGAACAGACTTCCGGAACCAATTACACCCATGCTTCGGGTTAAGTACGCTTCAGGTTGAGTGCTCCGCGGACCCGTCTGGAACGGATTAATCCACTTTCCATTACTTTCAATGGGAAAGTTCGCTTCAGTTTATGAACACTTCAGTTTAAGTACTCCACGGACCGTCTGGAACAGATTGGTCCTCTTTCCATTACTTTCAATGGGAAAGTTCGCTTCAGTTTATGAACGCTTCAGTTTATGAACAGACTTCTGGAACCAATTATGTTCATAAACTGAGGTACCACTGTACTGCCTTTCTATTCTGCTCTTCATCAAGTGGTTCCAGCGTAGAAATACAACAATTACTACATATACATAATAGTTAAAACATTATGAAACATCCTCAAAATGCACACAATCTACTAGCAGAAGGCAACAAAAAACTTCAAACTAAGTAGCTTGAATATGGAACTGAGACACTAATCCTCATAGGAACTTATCAGGGGGCAATGTAAAGCCATACACTGAACCGTAAAAACCCATAGATGTATCATGCCACTGTCATGCCAAAATGAAGGTCTATATTTTCTGATTTTTGATTTATTTATTTTTGCCTGGAGATACTCAGAACCCACTATCAAATCCAGAGTTCACATCTGTGCCCATAGAGTCATTTTGTGACTAGCCATGCTTCATGGCAGATGTTGACTGGTAATAGTGTCTCAAAATTCCAAATGTATCCACAGACCTAAAATGGTTGGGAATCCTGACATAACATGAGAACCACAACATGGGGATCTATGCCTTGGACCTATGCTTTGCTATCCCTGTGACTCCACTAACAACCGTATCTGCAATGCTTATGGTGCAGCCTGCTCACATGGGTGCTGGCTGTATTTAGGCAGTGGTGGGTTGTTGTTGTTTTTTGCAATCTGCATGTAGAAAACCATCGTTGAGGGAACCGTTGAAGTTTCTGCTAGACAGATGTGACTTTTACTCATGCCCTTCTATTTCCAACATCCATTTTCACTTCCTCATCATGAATACAATATTCCTATGAGTCACTTCCAAGAATACGCCAGCAGCTGACTTGCATTTTTCTTTAAAGAACTCTGTTCACATGAGCCGTGAGAAGCATAATGTGGGATACAGGAACTCACACAAGACACTCTACCTTGCCAATTCCACTTTTATCAACAAAGTTCTAAATACTTCCAAAAAAGGTGCACAGTTATAACGCAAGGTCACGTTTTAAATTGAGTGTTTCCCTCCGGAAGATAATATTTAGCCTGCTGCTGCCTCTCACCTCTGTCTAAATCAGGCATCCCCAAACTGTGGCCCTCCAGATGTTTTTGCCTACAACTCCCATGATCCCTAGCTAACAGGACCAGTGGTCAGGGATGATGGGAATTGTAGTCCAAACATCTGGAGGGCCGAAGTTTGGGGATGCCTGGTCTAAATTCTCTTCAAGGGCACTGAGTTGTTACTCTCTAAAGCAGGCATCCCCAAACTTCGGCCCTCCAGATGTTTTGGACTACAATTCCCATCATCCCTGACCACTGGTCCTCTTAGCTAGGGATCACGGGAGTTGTAGGCCAAAACATCTGGAGGGCCACAGTTTGGGGATGCCTGCTCTAAAGTATTGTGCACACTGATGGCACTATATCTTAACACTCCCTCCCAGACCAAGAAAGATTCCCCTTTCTTAGGTGTAGCTGGTCTGAGACTCCTAGAGTCAGAGCAGAGCAGTCCTAGAGCTGTCCTGATGACAGACACTCTGCCCACTTGGTTTTGGGACTTCCCTGCTCTGGACCTCTGAACTCAGAGATCTCATAACACTTACTAGCAATGATTCCAAGACCCCCGTCTTCCTGGCAGGCAAACTGTTGGACAGATTCTTGGAATTCCCAGCTGTGGTTGCTCATCTTTGCACCCCATCACCCTACAGCAGGCATCCCCATACTTCAGCCCTCCAGATGTTTTGGACTACAATTCCCATCTTCCCCGACTACTGGTCCTGTTAGCTAGGGATCATGGGAGTTGTAGGCAAAAACATCTGGAGGGCTGCAATTTGGGGATGCCTGCCCTACAGCCTCTCTGTGACTGGGGAACTCCTTCTCTTGCCCTCTTCAGTTTTACAGTGACATTGTGAATATTATTTCCCTTTTCCTTTGACATGTTTTTGAATAGATCTTAAGGAAGCAGAGTTAAAATATGTCCATATTTTATTCCGTCTCTATTCTCTCTCTCTTTCTCTCTTGTCAGCTTCCTCGCTCATTATGCTCCTCCTGCCTTTTCCACTGGATGCATCATCGTGCAGCCGTTCTTGACTTGCCTCATCTCCTTACAAACCCCTGCCTCCCTTTTGGGACAAGGCTTCAGTAATTTACTTTGCAATTTGTCTTTTATGTTTATTACTTTCTCAATAAAGCCTCTTTTTCTGGAAGAACTCTGGGCTCATCTCCATTACTTCCTCTAAGATATCTTACAGGGGCAATCTGCTACAAAACCCACACTTCCTAAAAGTTATTCATATTGTGTATTTTGGTAAAACATGCTAGTTTCTGAGCCAGCTCTAACCACACCTGCAAGAACCTGTTTCTCTGCATAATAGATCCAGGATACAGAGGAAATATGTTCCCATCACACAACAGAATAATTCCCTCCAGTCTTTCATGTTCCCAGAGGGCTTATTCCCAACACACAGCAAAGTAGGTCTGAAATAAGGATGTGCTGCAGTTTTAGAGGAATCTCAGATCCCAAGTCAAAGTGGGGTGCCTCAGAGAGATTATTGACCTTTTCAAGGTGAAGCAAGATCTTTACAAGATACCCCAAGTCCAAGTGAGAATCATCTGAAGCACTTTGGTAACTTGGACATCAAAGGAATGCTGCAGACAAGTATCTGTGGGCAGTATAAACTTACCATATAAGGAAAAATGTCAGGGGAATGGGGGCAGTTTTGAAAAATTGAGACTTATGTTCTCTAATACGGAAAACACCAGAATCACGGTTGGAGGGCTCTTTTGTGATTGACACCTCTTCCTTGTGATTGAAGGGAATTGTTTTACTAGCCCTTTCCAATCCTGGTGCTTTGGAGAAGGCAGCAGATTTGTAAAACACGTATCTAAGCTTAAGGACACGGGTGGCGCTGTGGGTTAAACCACAGAGCCTAGGGCTTGCCGATCAGAAGGTCAGCGGTTCAAATCCACACGACCCAGCTCCTGCCAACCTAGCAATTTGAAAGCATGTCAAAGTGCAAGTAGATAAATAGGTACTGCTACAGCGGGAAGGTAAACGGCGTTTCCGTGTGCTGCTCTGGTTCGCCAGAAGTGGCTTTGTCATGCTGGCCACATGACCTGGAAGCTGTACGCCGGCTCCCTCGGCCAATAACGCGAGATGAGCGCCGCAACCCCAGAGTCGGTCACGACTGGACCTTTACCTTTACCTTTACCTTTAAGCTTAAGGAAGACACCAGGATTGGAAGAGACGAAGGAGAATTGATTTCTAATGGGAGGAAATGATTTTTATCTGTGCTCTGGGGAAGAATGCTTAGAGGGTGCTGGAGTAAGAAAACAGATTGGTAATGTTAGAAATATTTCTACTTTGGAGGCTTATCTTCCTTTCCCACTGTTTTCCAATTGCTATCTAACTTGCTTCTTCAGTTCTTTCATTCCATTTTGATTGTATTTGCTGTTGTTTCAAGTGTGCGTGTTCTGTTTATTACAGTACAATATATTCCCCTTTCCCCTTACAGTTCAGGTCTGAGGATTTTGCTTCTGTGTGACAATGTGTAGACTGGAGTGATTGTATTTTATGTTTCATTCAGCCCTTTATAGCTATGATTATTCCTTAGTGTGTGTGCCTAGAGATTTTTTTCCCACTTATGGTTGTTGTTGTTGATGATGATGATGGTGATGTTGTTGTTGTTGTTAACGTTAACTTATTGTCTTTATTCGCCTTTTTTCTCATACACACAAGTGTTTGCCACAAGCACTCATTGTGCAGTTAGGATAATGCCACCCAAGCCCATTTATCTGTTATTACTATTTATTGTCTATTGTCTTCATGTGACTGTTTTTCATATGTTTACTAGTGCTTGCCACAGGCATTCATTTTGAAATTAGTTATAGGTGTTTCCTGTAAATTGGGAGACTTTATCCAAACTGAAGGGGGCTAGTAAAGTAATAGAAAAATGTTGTGGTGCCATGCTGGTGCATTGGTTAAAAGGAATATTTCTGCAAAATTTCCAGTGGATAGGTATGGTGGAGAAGTTGCAGGATGTAGTGCTACAGCAGATTTCACAATGTAAACATCCACAGATAGATTCTAGCCCCTGCCACAGCTACTATAAATGTGTTGTACAAAGGGCTACACTTGAAGACAGACCAGAACTGCAGCTAACAGTGCAATGATGCCACAAGAGATTTGGTGGATGCCTTCATTTAGAAATGTACTACTGTACACATATTTTGAGGGATCTGTGCTGACTGCCTACCTGTATATGTTACCAGGCCCAATTCAGGGTGTTACTGTAGAAAGCCCTGAATAACTTGGAACCTGAATACTTCTCCAGTTGGAATAATTGTTAAGCAATCATATATGTAAGTCACTTACAGTTTCTCATATAGTGAAGGACACAGGTGGCACCTGTGGTCTAAATCACTAAGCCTCTTGGGTTGACGGTTCGAATCGGCATGATGGGATGAGCTCCCACTGCTCTGTCCCAGCCTACCAGCACAAGTAGATCAATAGGTACTGCTATGGCGGGAAGGTAAATGGCATTTCCGTGCACTCTGGCACTCATCACGGTGTCCCATTGTGCCAGAAGCAGTTTAGTCATGCTAGCCACATGATCTAGAAAGCTGTCTGTGGACAAACGTCGGCTCCCTCGGCCTGAAAGCAAGTGGAGTGCCGCAACCCCATAGTCACCTTTGACTGGACTTAACTGTCCAAGGTCCCTTTACCTTTTACCTTTATCTTCTCTGTTGGCATATCTTCTGTTGGCATATCAAAAGAGCTAAGGATTCAAGCAGGGGTGGGGAATTAGAAGGATATGGCTGGAGTATTGTGAGCTTCTGAGCCTGCCAAATCTGGGACCTTGATATTGTTTGGATTTAACATTCCTGGGTCTTTCCTGGGCATATATATACTCAGTTCCAGAATGTGCCTCTAGCTGGCGGTGCTATTATTTCCTTAAGCAGAGTAGGAGGGGGATTATTCGCTGTTTACATTGTCTGCAGAGAGCAAACCATTTGAAGAGCATTAAGAATTCCTCGAATGGGAATTATTCATCCAAACATATTTTCCTCGAGAGCTCAGGGCAGTGCCGACTGGTTTGAAAAGCTCTGAATGAAATGCCGCTGCACTGTTAAGTTTCCCCCTTTGATATTAAGTGAAGAGGAAATACGCTTTTGATGGTTCGTAGGTAACTCAGACCGGCAATTTTCTCTTACATCCCAAGATTGCTTTATAAAAGAGCAAATGTCATTTGCATTACATTTGAGTAGCGTTTTCATGTTAGAGAATGTTAGCGTCCCTCCTATCACTGAGCCCCTGAGCAGCACAGCCGGCTGGTTTCGTTGATTCACATGTTTAAATGTGTGTGCTGCCAGGTTCCCTTTCTTCATTGTGCCTCCTGACCATGAAAAAAAAATGTAAGTGGCATAATGGTCATACAGTGCCTTTTGTTATGGAAAATCTAATAGGATGATACAGTGACTGCGTACAATGAGGCCACCAAAGCAATGAGAATAGTCATTGAATTGCCCGGAATATTGAAGCCTTAGAAACCTCGGTGCTCTGACTCTTGACTTCACTTGTTAATGCACTCTTGGGGCCTTTTAGCATTGCAGTATTGTGGCTCAGAGACTGAGTTGTGCACTTGGAACATCCTAGTTCAGAACTTGACTCTGTTATGGCCTTGAAGAATCACATTAGGAAAATCATTTGTGGATGATTTGTTTCTTATTACGAATCTCCCTCTCACAAACTTCAATGGCAATTGTTGCTCATTTGATGGCTTACAGTCCCTTTGTCTCTCTTTGTCTCTGTCTCATTCTCTCTCTCTCTCTCTCTCTCTCTCTCTCTCTCTATATATATATATATATATATATATGTCACTTTGCATTTTTTAGTACAGAAAGTATTGATCTGATGTGTAGAGTTCTTTCCTATTCTAATTAATTCAAGAGAGTTCTGGAAGCTTCTATGTGTGAAAGGAACAAGCAGAAGGTTCATGATGTTTGGGTTATTCCTTCAGAGAAGCTGAGTACAGCTGGCTTAAACTGGTTCTGTTATGTCTTCTGTCAAGTCATGCTGACTATAATAAGGAGCCAGAAGGAGCCTGGGTTTCACTTCCTCTCTTCCTTCTGGTGTGCTGTTCTGTACATAGTATGTGGTTTAGACTTATTATAAGTTATTGTAAGTTTAAGTTAAGTTAAGCAACTGGATCTCTCTCTCGCTCTCTCTTTTTAAATTTAAAATTATAACTTTATTAGAATTCACATTAAAATACACTCACAAGCAAAACAAACAAACAATAATAATATAGAAATGATAATATACAAAATCATATAAAATCAACAAAAATCATACAGAATTTATACATTCATTCAAACATACATTCATACCCAAAATCAAAATAATCAAAGCATATTTAAGCATATAAATTTAACCTGTAAATGAACCTATAATTATCAGCTATGTTCCTAATTTTCCCTTAATTCACACACATTTGTTTCTGAAACAAAAGCAACTGGATCTCTTATGGACAGCGCCAGTCTTGAGTGTATTGGATTTGTGAATGTTATGCTCATTTGCCTTCAGTAGCAGTAAAGCTCCGTAGGATGAAATACAATTGCCTGTGGTCTATCTTTTGGGAATTCTGCAATATTGAGTAATACAAACACACACACACACACACAACAACAACAACAACAACAACAACAACTCAACTAGAATCTAAAACAATGGCAATAAAACTGCACAAAACTGCACAACACATCAGAAAACATTCTCGGTATGTAACTCCATAGCAGCTAAGGTTGCAATCCTATTTGCTCATCGAATAAGCCTCATAGAATTCAGTAGGATTTAATTCTGAACAGTAAGAGACTAACCCTGGCCAAATATGAGGGCAGTTCTTCTCCCCTCCCCCTCTGCTCTGTGATCCCAGGTTTAGGTATCTTCTTCCCACCTTGAAATATCTGGAGTCTTGGGCACTCCCTTTTCAGTCCTGCTGGGGTCTTCTTCTCTGCCACCAGCACTTCAGTTTACCCACCTCTATTAATGCAGACCTCTGCAGACAGCAAAATTGCACCTAGTTCATGAAACTATACATCCCAAATATTATTTCTAAGAATGCTCAAAAGCATCATTTCAATTTTGAGAGCTACCTTGCGTGCCTGGTAGATGGGATTGCTCCTGACCATCTGCCCTGCTGCTGGTTATCCCCTTTCACAAAGCTAATGCTTTTCTCAGGGTGTGAACAAACCTCAAAACTTCATATGGATTCTAATGCAGCATTTCAGAAAAGAACAAAATTTCCTCTGAAATGCCCAATTTGTTTCAGGTCCCAACCCTGACTTGAAAAAATGAAGCTGTGTACCTCTTCCATTCACTTGATGGAACAGGGGTGGGGGTGGGTGGGGAAAGCTATGTATGTATTCTTACTAAAATCGGATGGATTTGCAGTTATAACAGCGCTTTCAGAGTATATAAAGCCAAATTGCAGGCAAATAGGTGCAGCCCTGGTAAAATAATTTTCAGTAATTGGAAGCTATGGCTGTTGGTTGAAGAAGAAGAAGAAGAAGAAGAAGAAGAAGAAGAAGAAGAAGAAGAAGAAGAAGAAGAAGAAGAAGACCTCCCACCCCCCTTAGTTCTTTTCATTATAACTTGGTAAGAAATGTTTTCGGGGTTTTTGTGGGGTGGGTGTTGTGGGTTGGTTTTGTTTTGTTTGTTTTTTGCTTGCTTGCAGATATGCTATCTGCTGTGAGGGCAGAGGGAATTCAAACTCTAAATCCGAAATCCCTTCATGGGGCCCTGTTTCTGTTTTGGACTCTTCAGAGAGATCCCTTTTTAGTTCAGACAAGCCTGAACTAAGTCTGACCCAAGTCGTCTGCTTAAGTCCAGAATTTGTCTGAATCCACTGCACACCCCCAGGATTTTCCCCTTTCAGTGAGTGGGGGATTGGCCATCTGGGTTTTGCATTCAGAGTCTCTTTAGAGTGGGGTGTTGAGGGATGCGAATGGTGCTGTGGTCTAAACCACTGAGCCTCTTGGGCTTGTCGATTGGAAGGTCGGCAGTTTGAACTCCCGCAAAAGGGTGAGCTCCCATTGCTCGGTCCCAGCTCCTGCCAACCTAGCACTTCGAAAGCGCACCAGTGCAAGTAGATAAATAGTACCACTGTGGTGGGAAGGTAAATGGTGTTTCCATGCGCTCAAGTTTCCGTCACAGCGTTCTGTTGCACCACAAGTGGTTTAGTCATGCTGGCCACATGACCCAGAAAGCTGTCTGTGGACAAACGGCTGTTCCCTCAGCCTCAAAGCGAGATGAGCACTGCAACTCCATAGTCGCCTTTGACTGGACTTTACCATCCAGGGGTCCTTTACCTTAACTAGAGTGGGGTGTTCCTCACCCATTGCTACATATAAAAGAAAAGCAAAATCCCTCTCCTCTACCATACAACCAACAGAGAGTAAAACAGACACAAAAGTGGAGATCCATACATTCAATGGCCCCTTAAAGAAGCCTTCCCTCATCGAACAACAGACTGAAACATTGTTTTGGTGCATGCTGAGCTGTCTAAATGTACCTCTATCATGCAAGTTGAATCACTTCGTTCGTAAGTATCTGAATAATACCATAATCTCCATTGGGATGGGACAAAGATTATCATTCCCCTTTCATTTTCTTCTGGTTGAGGTTACATGAAAGAGCTTACTTCTTAACTTTGTATACAAGCCCTCTGTGGTATTTTATGCCCCTCCAAATGAGTGCAGGATTCAACTTAACAGCGTAATAAAACATCCACGGATAGTTATATTTCCATATCCATAAATACTAATGTGAAGAAATACAATTTCATGTGTCAGTGCCACGAGAAAGTTTGCTTGGGGCACACTCACTTTGGATCAAATTGTTTTATTACACACAATGATAAGTGCCCACATAAAAGCTCCCTGTATTATTTGATATTGCCCTGTGGACCTTAGATATAACCCTGAGTCACAATGATGCAGTTATAAATGTATTAACACTGAGGAAAACTACTTCAAGGAATGATGTTTTTAACAATGTCTGACTTCTAACTGCTTCAGACAACTGTGCTTGAGATGGTATCGTACGGAATATAGCTATACGGAATATAGCTATAGCTTTAACTACAAGATTATACAGACATACACACACTCACATCATCTGAAGAATCTCTTGGGGCATTGTTTTCTGTAGAAGAAACCAGGGGTGTGGGGTAAAATGTACTCTTGAGATAAGTAGTTGGTTTTCCCTTGGATTGCGTTCCTTAAATGCTCTTGCTGTTAACAGAATTGAGCCTTCATGGGGATACCATGGAAACATTATTTAATTCGAACTTTAGTGACAAATTACAGTCACCCCGAGCTCAGGATGGGGTAGCAGGCTGCGAAGGTTCCTACTGCACTCATTATTTGCCAATGACTACCGTGTCCCCCAGGGAGCAAAGGACTCACATTATGGGCCAGGGATGGGTATCAGGCTACAGGTGGCTCTGATGGAAAAGTCCATCAGAAGGTGTTGCAGCCTTGGTTCTTTTTATTATTATTATTTATTCCGTTTTATATTCTACATTCTACATTAGAATTCAAACATTAATCATAATCATTCCCTGAATCCTTAGACTTCCCACCACCCCTCCATAGTTTCCATTATCAAATTTTTCCTGCTGCATCACAGAATTTCTCTATTTTTCTTTCAATAGTCCATTTTTACCTTAGTTTTTAGTACATTTCAAGCGTTACTCAAACCCTGCCAAAGTTTTTAGTTGTTTACAGTGTTCTCTTAAGTAAATCATTAAAAAATCCATTCCTTCTTAAAGTTTCTATCTTTCTGGTTTCTGATTTTCCCAGGCATTTTCGCCATTTTGTTGTATTCCAACATCTTCATCAGCCATTCATCTCTGGTCGGGACTTTATCTTCTTTGCATCTCTGGGCCAGTAGTATCTGTGCTGCAGTCGTCGCATACATAAATAATCGTTTCTGCTCCTTTGGTATCTCTGCATCTAAAATTCCTAGTAAAAAAGCTTCTTCTTTTTTTAAACAAACGTTATTTAAAACATTTTCTTTTCAACTCATTGTATATCGTTTCCCAGAATGTTTTTGTTATCTTGCACGTCCACCCCATGTGGTAGAATGTGCCTTCTTTTCCCTTCTACTTCCAACATACATTTGAAGCAGTTCTATACATCTTTGCTAATTTTGTAGGTGTTAAGTACCAATGATGCATTATTTTCATATAGTTCTCCTTCAACGCAGAGCATGCTGTAAATTTTAAATCCTCCCTCCATAACTTTTCCCAAGATGAAAATTTGATTCTGCTTGGAAGAATTTGAGCAAGGCCTCCTGCTCTAAATCTCACAACACCTCCAGACACACAGAGTACCCCCAGCCCAAAGAAAGAGACTAATTCCTGACCAGAGCCTAAGGTTACAGTTTGCCAAGCAATCCTTCCTTCTGTTATGCAGTCCTCCTAAAAGTCACTGGGACTGAAGGGAGTCAGAGGATGAACTTCTCTATACCGAGAAACCAAAGCAATCCAGACTTGTGAGGATAATTGCATTTAAAATTATATGTACTTAGATAATTTATTTAAATAGAAACACTTAGTTCACCAATTTATGAACTAGACCATTAAGACTGTCACTTCTGTTTTAATTTTAGAAAATTGTTTTATAAGATGTATGGTAGCAAAAAGATTCCTAAGAAGATAATTATTATAAAAATATCTGTTTGGGATAATTATGTTAGGCGAACAGTGTGTGCGGATAATGATGAATGGGGAATATGTATGTGTGTGTGTATACGCACCCACACACTAGGAAATATATGCTGCAATTTGCAGGTGGAGCTATACACTACATTGCATGTGTATATACTGAAAGCCTGACAGGTGCTTTCCTTAGGAAAAAGAAAAAGGGGAGGAAGAGCTGAGCAGCTGCCACAGGTACATAAACTTGTTCAACACTTTCCCCTCCTGCAACCTCTCCAGTCTAAAGCCTCAAACATCCAGTCACCTCCCCCTATTCCATTTCCAAACATGTATTTTGAAATGTGAGAGCAGGGAATCACCCTAGAACAAAGAAAAGATTAGTGGAACATCCTTGGCTCCTCTGCTCTGAATTGCCCCCTCCTGAAGTTGCTTATTGCTATATTTACTGTGCCAAAAAAAAAAAGTCCTAAATTGAAATCGAACCCCTGGCATATTCTTCTTCTTCGTTGGTGATCACTCATAGCCAAGTAAGATTGTCTTCCATAAACACGGTTTTAACAGTGAGTCCCTAAGTGACTGTGGAGGCCAATTCTGGATCCACTTGCCCTTCCACAGTGGGGACATAGGTTTCCGGGCGGGAGTTGATCACGGTGAGGGTTTGCCAAGTATGCCTTCCTCTTAGCATGTTTCTCCCTTTTGTCCTGAGTTTGAGCGTCTTCGAAGCCCATGCCAACTTTGGTAAAGACTGTTCTCCAATTGGAGCACTCACAGGCCAGTGTTTCCCAGTTGTCAGTGTTTATAGTACTTTTTTTTTTAGATTTGCCTTGAGACAGTCTTTAAACCTCTTTTGCTGACCACCAGCATTATGCTTTTCATTTTTAAGTTCTGAATAGAGTAGTTGCTTTGGAAGATGATAAATTCAGGCATCTGCACAACATGACCAGTCCAACGAAGCTGATGTTGACGAATCATTGCTTCGACAGTGGTGATATTTGCTTCTTCCAGTACACTGGCATTAGTTTGCCGGTCTTCCCAAGTGATGTGTAAAATTTTCAGGAGACACTGTTGATGGAATCTTTCGAGGTGTTGGAGATGGCGTTTATAAGTAGTCCATGTTTCACAAACATACAGTAAGATTGGTAGTACAATAGTGGTTCTTTCTTATTACAGAGGTGGGGCAGATAATACACGGTTAAGGAAGCAATGGCTGCCTTCTTACTTGCGGATTTAAAGAACTGTGTCTGGATGTGAGGTGGTGGCTTGCATACTGCTTGCCAATTCATTTCTGGACCCAATTAAAGGTGTTCACACTAGTGCTTAAAGTCCTAAATATCTGAGAGAAGAGAAAGAAGGGGAGGAGGAGGAGGAGGAGGACGAGGAGTTTGGATTTGATATCCTGCTTTATCACTACCCTAAGGAGTCTCAAAGCAGCTAACATTCTCCTTTCCCTTCCTCTCCCACAACAAACACTCTGTGAGGTGAGTGGGACTGAAAGACTTCAGAGAGGTGTGACTAGCCCAAGCTCATCCAGCAACTGCATGTGGAGGAGCATAGAAGAAGGTCACCTCCTTCCCTACATATGTTCTTTGCTCTTGAGTTCCTCTGGTTTCTTTTTTTTTCTTTTTTGTTCCACCACCCTCAGAAGTTTTGGGAAGTGGCATTCTCTGTGGAAGCCCCTACATTGTGGCTTTCCCTTGCCAAGGAGCCTACTATACAGCTTTAGACAAATGCTAGAAACATGCCTCTTTACTACATTCCCAAGTGAAGGAAGATGGGGCAGGCTGGATGTCATACTTATCTGCAAATGAAAGCACCAAACTTGCCTTGAACTGCAGAGCCCCATTGTTTGTTGGCCAATAAGACTTAGGGGAAATGAGACATGGAGGACCTAATCCCATCAAATAAAATTTAAGTGCATATAATCCTGTATTCTTTGTAAAATGTGCATTGTGTAGGCTGCAATGATATGGCCCACAGCAATCACAAAAACCCTTCCAAATAAGAGAGGAGAAAACAACAGCAGCAGCCCAAACAATAATACAATTTTATTTTCTAGAAAATATTCCTGAAATGTTGATGACAGGATAACACAGTTGAAATGTTCTTCTCTGGGTTATTACTGTTTCCAGCTCAGAAAAAAAATCCTATAGATATATTCCAGGGTGGGTAATGCAATAAAGATTTGCTTGTCAGAAAATGATTTCGGTTATATTGCAGCTTTCCTATATCTAAAAGGTAGAGGAAAGGGGGAAATATTGATTCCTATTTTCAGAGCTTACAGGAGCAATATGTACAGGATCTAATCTTCATATTGGTATTTGCTTTTTAGTACATTGCCAATAGATTTTCCTTAACTAAACTCTCTCACACACCGACACCCACTTAGAAAACAACACAAACTTGTTACAAATCTTCCTCCAGGTGAAATTATTTCCACAAACAATGATATTTAATTGTCTGTCAGTTTGCTTGTAAACATCTCTACAGAGTCTGCTTGGGAACGGTATGCTTTTAAGAAATATTTGATATATTATTTTTTGACAGCACTATCTGCTAGAAGTCTACAAAAATAGTAAGTCAAAACACTTTAGCAGGATTGCCTTACAAAAGCAGCAACCCCCCCCCTTTTTTTTGCCTGCATTTACAAGATCAGACACAGGGTTTCCAAAAGGGTAAAAATGTTTGCTAATTCTTACATTTATCCTCTTGACATTTCTCACAGCTCCATTTAAGAGACAAGAGAAGACTGAACTGGATATTAAAAGCATTTGTTACTATTTCCCAAATTTAGCCTATAGGGAGCCAAATGTTTAAGAAATGGTGGCAGATGGAAATTTAGTCATGGTACCATCAGACTTGCCCTTTCTTTGCTGAAGATAGCTACCAACTTAGAGGGAAAACTTTTGTCAGATGATACTATTAGGCTTTAATTTTAACTTTCCTCGTACGTGTGAGGAGTCCATAGCAGTAGCAGATTGTCTGAGAAATTAAAAGCACATAAACATCTTGGGGAGAGGCACCGGAAATAAATTGATAGGAGAAACTGTTTCAGTTCAGCAAAGTTCATGATTCTGAAGAGAGGTATGTGCTACCCAAATCTAGAGTGGAAAGAACCATGACATCAGTAGCTGGCACTACAAGCAAAAGCAAAAAGCCTGATCAATCAGGAGGGATCATCATATTGCCTTGCAATCACAGGGTTTACTTGCTGTGATGATTTGGAAGATTAGAACAGATTTTGGTGATATAAACCGTGCCAGAGACTCAAGACTTTTAGATAATTATCATATGATTGTAATGCTATGCGTACTTTCTTGTGAGTAAGTACTATTGAACTCCGTGGAACATGCTTCTACATAAGAATATTTTATGATCAGCTGCAGAATTCCAGTCCTATCCTAACTGATTGCAAACCCCAATGAAGATGGACTGGTGAAGGAAAGAACAGAACATCGTAGAAGAGAAATGTCCCTTTAATAACTAGTTCAGGGGAGACCTGGTCTTAATAGAGAGATTGGATTCCTGTCTCATTACATACGCTAATCATATGCACACTATCCCTTGCTTTTTCCTATATATATATATATATATCTTTATTTGATTATTACGAGTCATTACACAAGATCTACAAATGTAGAGAAGAAAAAAAATGTATATCAAAAAACAAAAAAATAAAAATAATGCATACACATGAAATTCCATACAGTTAATCAACAGTTAAAATTCATCAAATCCTTACCAATTTGTTTTATTGAGTTCCCCCCATCCCCCCACCCCTTCCCCTTCTTCTCAACCTTCACTAAACTGTCTTGTCGGTTTTCCTTTTTATCTCTGTCTGCACCTTTTAATTTCTTTTTCAACAACATACCATTTATTTTGCTGATCTTCTACACTTTTTATGCGTTCTTTCTATCCTATTTTCCTTCTTCTTTCCTTTTGTGTCCTATCCCTCTCTCTTCTCTTTTTCCTCTCTCTCTGTCTTGTTGTTATTTGAGCAATTAACAGTCCTGAAATAGGTTTGGTTTTTCCGCCTGGCACTTAATATAGTCCATAAATGATTTCCAGTTTTTCACACTATCTTCTTTCTTTATTCCCTTTACTTCTTCATATTTCATAGCCAAATTGCAATACTTCATTACTTTAATTTGCCATTCCTCCTTGGTTGGTACCTTTTGAGACTTCCATTCTTTTGCTATTAATAGCATTGCTGCTGCTGTAGCATAACTTATCAAACATCTGTCCTGTGGCCTAATATCTTCCCCTAACATGCCTAATAGGAAAATCTCCGGTTTTTTCTTAAAGGAGTATTTCACTATTTTAATTCCCTATAAACTTCCTCCCAGAACACCCTAATGTTTTTCCTGTAGGACTAATTGCAGTCGTTAACAATCGTCAACAGGTTTACCATACCCATTGAATCAATCACCTACTACCCTCCTAAGAAAAACTCTACCCACTATATATGAGGGTCTTTTGACTTCTGTTTCAGTGTATCTGAAGAACTGTGCATGCACACGAAAGCTTATACCCAGAAACAAACTTAGTTGGTCTCTAATGTGCTGCTGGACAATTTTTCTATTTTTTTTTCATATATAGTTCAGGGGAGCTTAGATATGAAAATGGACACACACACACACATACCCCACACACCCCAAAAATAGAGAGTGGCTAGCACATATGCAAAAGATTCCATTAGTATGCAGAAGAACACAACTTGGTGAACCAAACAAAAATGACATTGATATATATTTGACAGGAAACAGAATGTTGATGACAGTTGGTCCCACACAGGAGGCAGTGGGGAGCAGGGCCTAAGCAAACTAGAAGTCATGGCCCTCTTTGTACATTAATTGTGTGAAGAAGGCTCCACACAACTAAAGGCAAATTGGAATCTGGGGCTGGCCCTACCTCCAGCCCACATCATGCTGCTTCCCCCTCCTCATTGTTGAAAGTAGGCATCTGACAGTCAGGATTCCAGATTGTATGGAAAACCTTCATGTGTAGGCTTTTGCATGCTGAAGAAGTCCATGCTCAGTGTGTGGAATCGCTGTCCGAATTACATTTTCCACTAGTTTTTAGAACATCTGGAGGGCAGAAGGTTCCAAATCCCTTTACCAGTTCTGAACAGGCAGCCATGTTGTAGAAGTTCACATTTGGCTGGGAAAGAAAGAAATGTTCTCCCTTTGTCCTGCCTTTTGTGAACAAGGTGGCCTATAAATAAATTTAAATAACAAAGTAGACCGATAAACAGCAATATCAAGGTTGGAACTCAGATGTTAAGTTAGAACAGATGTTAAGACTGCGAGAACAGGTTGTGGCAGGCACTAAGGTATAGGATGAATTCTGCTTTGGCGGTGCTGGCCAGAAGCAGAACCCAAATGGCACCTCTCATCTGCTAAAGTTGACACTTTAAAGAGTCTTGCTGAAACATTTAGACATCTCTTAATTTTGCAAAATGGGAAGGCTGATGGTGGTGTGGGTGTAAAATGTGAGGTAAAGGTAAAGGGACCCCTGACAATTAGGTCCAGTCTTGACCGACCCTGGTGTTGCGGTGCTCATCTCGCATTATTGGCCGAGAGAGCTGGCGTACAGCTTCCAGGTCATGTGGACAGCATGACAAAGCCACTTCTGGCGAACCAGAGCAGCACACGGAAACGCCGTTTACCTTCCCGCTGTAGCGGTACCTATTTATCTACTTGCCTTTTGACGTGCTTTCAAACTGCTAGGTTGGCAGGAGCTGGGACCGAGCAACAGGAGTCCACCCTGTCGCAGGAATTATAACCACCAACCTTCTGATCAGCAAGCCCTAGGCTCTGTGGTTTAACCCACAGTGCCACCCGTGTCCCTATAAAATGTGAGGTAGTGGATGCTAAATACCTGGTCCTTGGGGGGGTGAAATGATATTTCCATTCCGGTTCTCTCAGTTTCTCCTTTTCTAATCTTAAATTTCATTCTTCATATTTTTGCGGGAATTAGCTATCTTGTTGTGTTTTTTTAAAAAAAAAAATCAAATAAATATAAATAAATAAATAAATCACCAAAATATATCTGAATTTTAGTGCAAATTTCTCCTCATAAATACATCTAATATGCAGTTTTGACTAATGTACACATTTTTGCAAGCAATTCCCCCTAATACTATCAAATTTTGGATGCTATTTTCATTTAAAATATTCACTTTCATGCACACTTCCCCCTAATAAGTGCATTTTTGTAAACATTGGTTGGAAAACTGCATCGCAAAATTCAGCTAAGTGAAAATTCTGAAGGGTACCTGTATTTCAGGTCACACATTGTTTCAGAAACCGTGACTACATATATGAGCTTAAAGCTGCAATGAATCTATCTATCTATCTAAAGTGTGACTACAATAGATTCAGCTTTATTATTTTCATTTACCTCCATATGTCCTTTAGTTGGATCTATTCTCTCTCTCTCTCTCTCTCTCTCTCTCTCTCTCTCTCTCTCTCTCTCTCTCTGTGTGTGTGTGTGTGTGTGTGGCAGTGGAGGAACCTTTGCAGCTGCTTTAGACTGGTATGGGGAACCTATGGCCCTCCAGATTTTGGACTCCCAACTCCAAGCAGCCCATGTCAGAATGACTAATAGTCAGGGGAGTTGGGAGCTGTAGTCCAACAACATTTGGAGGGCCACAGGTTTCTAATCCGTGCTGCAAACATTACAGAAACCCCATATAGATCTACCAAGCTACTGTAGTCATCGGATGAATTGATTATGCTGTGTCCTACAGATATTCATCTAATGAGCACTTGGAGATGGGCTTTCTCCCTGGTGGCACCCACCTTGAGGAATACTCTCTCTGTGAAATCCAACAGGCACAGCCAGTCCTGATATTTTGTCAGTTAGTCAAGATTCAGGATCTCTTGCTGGGCGTCCGACCAGTTTCTATTGATCTTTGACATGGCAGATGATTTTTTAGAAAATTATGTTTCAGCTGACTAATTTAAGTTGTCAAGTTGTCCACCGCCCTGCTATTTTTTTTTGTTTTAAGAGTGGTACATAATTTTTTTTCAAAAAAAAGATAAAAAGTACTGGTGGGAAGATGGTAGGTTAGGGGGCAAAGCAGAGTTGGTACCGAGCAGTTCATGAAATAACCAGAAAAAAACCCGTTGTTTTTATGCTGTTCCATGTTTGCCTGCTAAAGCTTTAAAGTAATCCCAGATTTCTGCACAGTGATTGCCTTCTCTCATGATTTGCCCCTCATCTACACAAATCCTCCCAATTTATGTTTCGTTAGCTACAGTTCTGTTCAATGAACTGATGCTAGGTTTTGATACTGGGCTGCATTAATGACCCCGAGGTCCCGCAATCACAAACTTCTTCCTTCCTTATAATTTGGCTGCCTCGGGGATGCTGATGATGGCAAATAAAAATGGTAATGGACATCAGAAAGAACATGATGGAATCTCTAGGCAAGGAGCTGAGTTTTGATAAGATGACACCTTGAATTGATAGCAAAAGATTGTACATCGTGTAATGAGTTTACGGCGTACAGTGCTATCTCTGGCCAAAAATAGCAGCTCTTTCTCTCTTGGATAAAC
Source organism: Zootoca vivipara (assembly GCF_963506605.1). NCBI lineage: Eukaryota > Metazoa > Chordata > Lepidosauria > Squamata > Lacertidae > Zootoca > Zootoca vivipara. The sequence goes on along the minus strand of NC_083284.1, from coordinate 65,686,810 downwards.
AAAAGCAAATCTGAGTGAAAATGGGCACATGTAACAGAGAGATGTTCAATTTTTTTTGTCTTTCACTGCTCACATACTTTTGTATTATTTCCAGGTGCTGGCTTCCTTCCCCATGCTTTAGCAGTGATTACTTTATTTGTAGTATGAAGTGGTACCAAAGCAAAAACAAAGCAAAAACGGAGAGCAAACCTCAGCATAAACCCAGACTGGCAATAGAATAATATGCCTCTTGTTCATATAACCCTTTCTTTCACAAGCTCCTGTTATGGAGGAGGATAAATGCAGATGAAAAGGAAGCAGGTATAATAGGGATCCTGAAAAGTACAGCAATGGGGCAGGACTTGCTGCAGTTGGCCACTTGCCAATTGCTTTTCAAGTACTAGATCTATCCTCTGTCCTTGAAAAAAAACACATTATGCCCAACCAAAACCTTAGTTATGTATGCAGATTATGTCACAACCATGTCAACATTCTAGGCATTCATTGTTATGAGGTGGGTCTCCCCACGGGTGAGCATTCAGTCATCCAAGCTCCTTCCTACAGAATACAGCCTTGCATTCCAGAAGCAGACTTGCCTCTTCCATATTGTGACATGCTACGTGCTGGTCTGAGAGACTTCAGGGGTCCCAAGTTTTGTGCTTGCCTTTGGGAATAATGCGCAGCATGGTTTATTTACACATATATACAACCCGAACTGAGATGAAGGGATCACAAAGAATTCACGTCCTAGGCGGACCTGGCTGTATCCATTGGGTTCAAAGAACAGTAAAAAGCCCCTCTCTGTGTCTCTTTTGTTCCAGCCTGTCACTGCTGAGAGATGGCAAGCAGCCATCATGCTGATGCATAGAAGAAAGGCTATTCACATAAAGCAGAGCGAGGTCATTTTATTTGTCCATTTTATTATTTATTTATTACATTTCTGCACCACCGTTAAATTCCAAGGTGCACAAGGTGGTGGAGTACATGCTTCTCTTCCTCCCGTTCCATCCTCATGACAACCCTGTGAGGTAGGTTAGGTTATGAGATGGTGACTGGCCCAAGGCTACCCAGTGCGCTTCATAGTTGAGTGGGGATTTGAACCCCGGTCTCACAGGTCGTAGTCCAATACTTTAACCATCATGCCATATTGACATTTCCCCCTGCTTTATGTTGCTTTATGCACCAGAGAAGGGGGCAGGTCTGTCTTCCCTTGATGTACATTGTTTCCCCATACTGAACTCCTGTTAAAGTCATATGCACATTGCAACAGATGTATGAAGTGTACACACCTCATCTGATGTTTTCAAGCTGGATAGAAACTAGTTTGAGGGGGACCGGCTCAAGCAGGAGTAATTGTAAACTGCTTTGAGTTTTGTTTGTGTTTTTTAACAAAGCAATGTCTAACCGTCATGAAATAAATAAATGAACCGCAGGCTACATATGGATTGAGGCTCATGCTACATATAAGGTAAAAGACAAAGATAAAGGACCCCTAGACAGTTAAGTCCAGCCAAAGACAACTATGGGGTGCAGTGCTCATCTCACTTTCAGGCCGAGGGAGCTGGTGTTTGTCCACAGACAGCTTTCCGGGCCATGTGGCCAGCATGACTAAACCGCTTCTGGTGCAACAGGACACTGTGATGGAAACGAGAGCGCATGGAAATGCTGTTTACCTTCCCGCCGCACCGGTACTTATTTATCTACTTGCATTGGCATGCTTTCGAACTGCTAGGTTGGCAGAAGCTGGGACAGAGCAACGGGAGCTCACTCCATCGTGTGGATTCGAACTGCTGACATTCTGATTGGCAAGCCCAAGAGGCTCGGTGGTTTTAGATCGCAGCGCCAAGGAGCAGCACTTGGGCTGCTGGAGTAAATGGTAATGTGCACACAGGTGTAGTGCCTGGCTCAGATTGGTTCAAGACCTGCAGCATCTTACAGGCTGCAAAGTTTTAACTGATAGATCAGATCCGCTGACAAGAACATAGGGATGAACTTTAACTATAAAGCTGAAAGTTAAGAGCGCACTTTTTTAATTTTGGAAGCTGCTGTGGTTCTGTTATTGTAAAATGCAATGCAATATAAAAAATTAAATATGACTTTTCCTTTTTAAAAATGGGTGTTGACCTTGTTTATTAAATTGTAAGTTTTCTCACATTACCTTCAGTAACTCAATAGTACCGTATTGAGTTGTGGTTGTGGTTTTTACGCCTCTTTGAAAAATGCCTTTAGTTAATCAACTGAAGAAGCAGATGCTTATTCAACTAAAAACATCTCTATCAACAGACATTCCTAGGGGATATATGTGCACAGCAGGGCTTTTTCCCAGTTGGAAGTCACCAGAACTGAGTTCTGGCACCTTTTAGGTGTGTTCTGGCACCTCTTTGGTGTGTTCTGGAAGCTCTTTAGGTTGGGGCCCTGTGCCAGCACTCAACAACTTTGGCTGTTCCCCCTAAAAAAATCTCAGTAACTTTGGGTAGAAAAAACGTGCCCGGGTGCACAGTAATATACAGTAAGTATCCAATATGGAACAATTGTACCTTGAGGATGCCTCTTGCACATAGTCTGTGACCCTATTAAAATATAAATGGAGATGGAGGGTACTCTTTATAAGACTTGTGTGCCAAAAGGGAGTGGAATAATGTGGATTTCTCAAAATGGCTAGTGTAAACACAAGAAATATATATCCCATATGGTGGAGAGGCCCTTGGAGTGTTACCTCTTCTAAACTAATATCTATAGAATCCAGCAACTCTCGTAGGGACTACTTGAGTTGCAACCATGTTAACAACACAGATATTCAGTATTACCAGCCAGTGTGCTGCAGTTTCTCCTGTCCCGTGAGTATTTGTTTCCCTTGCTCCCGAAGCAAAACCCTGGTGAATTCTATTATCGCTTGGATTTGAGTCATAAGGCATGATGGGATGGATTTCCAGGAGTCCCTGCTCACTGCTTTCAAGGAGATTCTGGGCTGCAGCACATAGAATCACAGAAGTGTAGAGTTGGAAAAGACTCCAGGGGTCATCAGGCCCAACATCCTATGATGCAGGATTCTCAACTAAATCATACTTGATAGATGACTATCCAACCTCTGCTTAAAAATCTCCAAGGAAGGAGACTCCCACCACCTTCCAAAGGAGTACATTCCAGCTCTTACTGTCTCAAAGTTCCTCAGTGTGTTTCCTTTCTTGTAGCTTGAATTCATTGGTCTGGGTCGTAGCTTCCAGAGCAGGAGGAGACAAGCTTGTTCCATCCTCTATGTGACAGATAGTTGAAAGAGGCTATAATATCTCCTCTCAGTCTTTGCTTTTCCAGGCTAAACATACTCAGCTTTGTCAATCATTCCTCATAAAGTTTGGTTCATAAGACCCTTGTTTGTCTTGGCCTCCCTCCTCTACTCGTATTCCAGCTTGTCAATATCCTTTTCAAATTGTGGCACTCAGAAATTGACACAATACTTCAGGTGTGGTCTGACCAAAGCAGAACAGAGTGGTACTATTACTTCTCTTGATCCGGACACTATACTTCTGTTGACACAGCCTAGAAGGGCATTAGCTTTTTTGTTGTTGCTGCATCACACTGTTGTCTCATCTTCAGTCATCAGGCCCCTGTTGAAATTCATTTTGTTAGTTTTGGCCCAGTGCTCCAATCTCTTAAGGTCATATTGGATGCAGACACAAAAAAGCTGGTGCACTCAAATGCCTTACTCATGGAGAAACAGCTACTTCTGGATTTGAAATGATCTTCACAGAAGCCCTCTTCAGTAGGGGAAGCAGGGATGTGCCAACTAGACTTACCCCAGCATGGTGGCCCCCAACAAGTCTTGGCATCTACTTGTGAACACTTGTGTACATTTGCGTGTACAGCTATATGAACAAAGGTTTCCATGCAGTTTGGAGTTCCCACCATCCAAGGCAAGCACATATGGTAGGTGTAATGGTTGGTGTTTGGTGCAGGGTTGAGATGGGGGTGGTCCAAGTCCAAGGAAGTTCCACCTCCACCTCCAGCCCCAAGTCTCGTAATCTGAGCTTGTACCCTCTGAGCTTTCTGTTCTGAAACTCTCTGAGCTCTTCTCGACTTTGGGGAGGGCGGTGGAGGAATGCTGTCCAAGGACTGTGAATCTGTTAACCTTTTCTCTCCCAGTGTTTCTTCTTCTTCTAGCTGTTTCCCATCCAGTATTTCCCAGCTTCTGCCTTCTTCACTATGCCCCTCTGCAAACCACTATTCTAAATCTATGCTGTCCTCCTGTTCCTTGGAATATTCGGAATCAGGGGAGGGGGTGGCTCCCACCATTCTTCCTCAAGGCCCACTGGCGATTCTCCAGCCAGTCATTCCCTAGTGCTCATTCCCTAGTCCCAGCTGCTGCTGTCTTCTGGCAACTTGGAGTAGGGCACCCTCCACCCTTGCTGTCACTTTTCCCAAAGCAAGCCTCTTCAGGTGATACTTACTCTCAGTGCTAGTCTCCTCCTGCTGCCCTGAAGCACCTCTGCACATCCTGCCTTCGCTGGCCCCCTCTTCCATGCCCTCTATGTGTGTTCAATCTTGGGGTGTTGGCTGACCCATGACATCAGGGCTCACACTTCATGTCTGGAGCTACACCAGCCTATGTAGGAACAAAGTCAAAAAAGATAAGACTGTAGGATGAGGATGAAGGCAAGAGAATTCTCATTCAGTCCTGAGAAATCACTGCCCAGAGAGTTACATAGTAGAATTTGAAGTTTCAGACACTATCACACAACAGATGCAGGGCTGTATCAAAAACAGCATAAAGTTGTTCTGTTCAGACTGGGATAGAACTAATAATAATTCTGCAGGGACTGAGCATTCTAGTTGTAAGCTACCCTGCATTGCGAAATTAAGAAACCAAGTGCAATTAAGCGTTGCCAGAAGGGATTAAGCAATTAAGTTGAATAACTAATTAAGTAATTATGGAGCCAGCCTGCTGACTGTGAGTGGCTCACTATATCATGTGTGGGCATGTGTTTTGCTATATAAGAAGTTTAATAGAGAATCCTTCTTGGGATTTTAAGAGTTATTCCCTCATCTTCCCATAAGAAGTTACCTAGAAAGCTCTCATACTTCCCCTCATGTGTATAGAAACTGGGGTTCATTTCCACTTTCTGTTTGCTTTCTGATTCTTCAAGCAAGGGAGAATAGATTTCCTCATTCAATATTCTTGTCTGCATTACGTTCCACCCCCCCTCCACTTCTCTTAGTGATGCCTCACTTTCTATACCTAGCAAATGTTGGGGGAATTAATGGGAAGGGCCATTTTTGCTCAGATTGTAGGTGGGAAGACTTAAATTTCTCCCCATTGCATCCTAAGGTGCCAATAAACAACCACACTCTGCATCTGGCATTCATTTTATTAAATTTATGATAATATTCTGCTTTTTTATATTTTGAACGCAGTTACTCAAAGCTCAAACTTATTACAAGTTACATATGCTCAACGATGTTGCAAAAAGAGACCAGTTGGCTTGGCAACTATATTAGTTGAACATGCCCATGCATTAGCACTTGACCCGTAGGAATTGGTGGCAACATTTGCAAAGGAAAAGACAGGCAAAGCGAGGTGTTGATTTGCCGGAAATGGAAACTTTTGAAAGACTCACATTTTAACATCACAGTTCATGAGGTTATTCAGAATGATTTGTGTGCCTAAACATTTTACTTGTATTTGAGAGGGATAATCAAAGATTGCTGCATTACTTATTCTTGCAATTTAAAATAAATCAAGTTTCAAGTTTTGTGCTTTTCATTTTTTCTACACCACAGAGAATCGTGGAATCGTAGGATTGTAGAGTTGGAAGGGTCTTCTAATGCAACCCCCTACACTGCAGGAATCCTGTCCATAGCCAGCCCTGGGTGGGCTTGATTCACCAGCCTTCTTGTTAACAGCCAGAGGCATTGACCCATTGCGCAACAGAGGAGGGAATACAAAATAGAGAATGCAGTCATTGATTCTGCTATCTCTCTGTTTTTGAAAATCTAACTTGGCAATTTGGGGGTGGGGGAGGATGCAGATATAATAATAATAATAATAATAATAATAATAATAATAATAATAATAATTTATTATTTATACCCCGCCCATCTGGCTGGGTTTCCAACAAAAAAACAAAACACAATAATCTATTAAACATTAAAAGCCTCCCTGAACAGGGCTGCCTTCAGATGTCTTCTAAAAGTCTGGTAGTTGTTTTCCTCTTTGACATCTGTTGGGAGGGTGTTCCACAGGGCAGGCGCCACCACCGAGAAGGCCCTCTGCCTAGTTCCCTGCAACTTGGCTTCTCGCAACAAGGGAACCGCCAGAAGGGCCTCGGTGCTGGACCTCAGTGTCCGGGCAGAATGATGGAGGTGGAGACGCTCCTTCAGGTATACTGGACCGAGGCCATTTAGGGCTTTAAAGGTCAGCACCAACACTTTGAATTGTGCTCGGAAACGTACTGGGAGCCAATGTAGATCTTTCAAGACCGGTGTTATGTGGTCTCGGCGGCCGCTCCCAGTCACCAGTCTAGCTGCCGCATTCTGGATTAGTTGTAGTTTCCGAGTCACATTCAAGGGTAGCCCCACGTAGAGAGCATTGCAGTAGTCCAAGCGGGAGATAACTAGAGCATGCACCACTCTTGCTAGACAGTCTGCAGGCAGGTAGGATCTCAGCCTGCGTACCAGATGGAGCTGATAGATAGCTGCCCTGGACACAGAATTGACCTGCACCTCCATGGACAGCTGTGAGTCCAAAATGACTCCCAGGCTGCGCACCTGGTCCTTCAGGGGCACAGTTACCCCATTCAGAACCAGGGAATCCTCCACACCTGCCTGCCTCCTGTCCCCCACGAACAGTACTTCTGTCTTGTCAGGATTCAACCTCAATCTGTTAGCCACCATCCATCCTCCAACCGCCTCCAGGCACTCACACAGGGCCTTCACTGCCTTCACTGGGTCTGATTAGATAGCCTTGCCAAGGGTGCAAAATAGCCTGGCACCAACACTGATCCCCCCCAGCACGGCTAACAGCACCTGCATTTTCATGCGGCTCCAGTTGGTACTGCTTACAGCTGCCAACCACCCGAATACACTGGGTGATGACACCAGACCTGTCCATACCTTAGAAAATTCATCAAACATCTTCTCAGTGAAATCCCTCAGACCTTTTGGACGGCCCGACCATTTTTTTTGGGGGGGGGGAGATGAATGAATTCCTATGCCCCACAAATAACCCAGAGATGCATTTTAAATAAAAACACACATTCTACTCATGTAATAACACGCTGATTCCTGGACCGTCTGTGAGCCGGATTTAGAAGGCGATTGGGCCAGATCCGGCCCCCGGGCCTTAGCTTGCCTACCCATGTGATAAGGCATCATTTAGTACCAAAATTTAAAGAAATCAAAACCATTTGAAATCTACTGCTCTCAAGCAGATATAAAACCATTCTGAGGAATATTTTAAAGGCGGTTTGGTAAGATTCATATGAGGGGGGGGGGGAGCTGAGACCTGAATGATGACATTGACCTTAAAGGCATTAATTATACATATCTTGTCAAGCAGCATTAATGTATGTCTCTCTATGATATAAAATGAAAGTTTGTATTAGAAAGGTTTGTTTCAGCTGTAGATGAAAGAAATAAAAAAATACAATTTACAGTTCGGACCCAATTTTGTCCATAGTCAAGGGTGAACAAGCTCTTGTAATGCCCTACAAATAACTCATAAAATGTATGTTTCATATGCCAGCTTATACTTCTAGCACTTCACTGCTAGACTACTGCATTGTGCTCTGTGTTGACCTGCCCTTGAAAACTGTCCAGAAACTGTGTCTGGTGCTGGGTACATGAAGATGGTACAGAATGCAGGACTGCAAAGGTATTAAAATGCAGAACTAATTAAAAACCTGGATAAATACATTTTTTTAAAAAACCTGAACACCTACTTGATTTCTCACTACTTCTAAAAGTCTCTGTCTGCAGACTATCAAAGAATGTTTTGCACAACACTGATGATGATTTGGTTTTATGAATGGACCATCACAGATTTAATTCTACAGGCAGCAGCAATTCATACACTGAGGTTGCACTGCAATAGCATAGTTGATGAGTGGTCCTCTCCTCCAGGCATCCATATAGTATTTAGTGTGTGTGTGTGTGTGTGTGTGTGTGTGTGTGTGTATTTCATATAAATTTTATTTTATTAATAAACAAAAGCAGCCAAAGATAAAGCACATTAAGAAATGCCACTAGAGTAGGTTGAAAGCAGCTTACGGTTGGACATTATCGCTGAACTTTGTACAAAACATTACAGAAAATGCCCATTTTCCCATCAACCTGTGAGACTGGTTTATATGTATTCTTTTGTAATAAGTTAGCTTAATCATAGTTACTATAGACCATGTTTTCTCAACCCATTCAGATATGGTAGGCAATAAGCTCCCCCCCCCCATTTTTAAGCTGTTATAATCTTAGCAGTAGTTATAAGGTTGAACACTATTTCTTGATCATTTTCAGGAATAAAATCTTTTAGGTAACCAAGCAGACATGTTTTAGGTTCCAGGTATCCTAACATATCAGAGACATTTGCCAGAATGGATTTCCAGAATATTTCTATTTGAGAACAATTCTAAAAGATATGCATATAATTTGCTTAATTGAATCCACATCTCTAACATTTACCTGATCTAACTTATATATTAATTTGATTTATAAGACATTAAATACCATTGCTAAGAGCGTTTTAAAATTATTTAATTGTTTCAGAATGGAAATTGTCCCAAATCCAGTTCCTTTGTTTCCTGTTTTCTCACACCCATTTTATCATATATCTTTTTTCTGTGTTAACTGAGTCCTCCATGTGAGCATAAGCCCAGTTTGTGTGCCTTTTCTTCTTCAAACAAAGCAAAGGCAACAATCACAAAAGTGAGGCCTCCATATGAATGAATGGTCACAAAGGGAATCAATTTTCTGATAAGTAATATTGGATCAGATTATATATGCATTCCTCTTCTTACATTTCATTTCACACACCTTTTCGAATACGAGTGTGAGTCTACATGCCTGGAGAAAATAACGTAAGAATCTGCCGAAGCTATGAACCATATCCATTAATAAAAAGAGAGCCAATATCAATAGTATCATGCAAACCTGAAAATCAAATATAAATGATCATTTCCTTGAATGCTGTTCACTAACCCAACACATGTGAGACACTAAAGCTTTACCCACATTAAGTTTTTGTGCAATTAAATTAGAATAGATTAGATGTCACTCATGAATTATCTTCTGTTCTTCTACAGTAATTCGTTTAATTGGCCTCAATGATCAACTCTGAGCTTTCAGATCTCTAGTGAATTTGTTCTGCCCAGAAGCAGACTTTTCAGGAGATATATCAATTCTGAATCCCCATCCCCTACCTCACCGTTCAGTTCATTCCAGGTCCTCAAGTGATTATATGACTAGACATGCATGAACAGTCAGCACCAGTCGCCAGAAAACAATTTGCAGAATTTTTTTTATAAGTATCTAGTTCTTACAGTTCCCTACCTCAGTTAAAGTCATGAAATTTACTCCTCAATAGGCTACATTTAATCAAGTGGCAGGCAGAATTAGATGCAGTCTAGCCAGACACAGAATAACACAAAACACCTGAGATTTGAAGTTTTTGACTGAAAGGTGAGAAGAATTAATATCCACAGATTTGGGAGGCAAAAGGTGTAGCATATTCTATTGCAGAAGCCAAATTTCTTTGAATCATGATTCTGAGCAGAACAAAATAAGCTCATACTGGTGTTAAAATAAACCCAGCCATTAAGAATTGTGTCAGTAAGTATGGCAGTGAGGTGGGTGGGTGGGCCATTAGAAATAAAGTCAATAACTCAGCTCAATAGACATATCTCACAGGACAGAGATTGGGGGCCAAAACTTGCATCAACCAGAATTGTCCTTTGATCTAGAACAGCGATGTCCAACCGGTCGACCGCAATCGACAGGTAGATCGGCTATGTGATCCTGGTAGATGATCAACAACTCTAGCCACCACCTACAAAAAAACTCAAAAACTCTGACCACACCCCCCAAAAGCTGAACAACTTTGCCCCCCAAAAGCTCAACAGCTGTGGCCAATACCCCCTCCCAAAAAAGCTCAACAACTCTGGGCAATCCCCCCTAAAAAACGCACGCTCCTCCTCCCTCCAGTGACAATGGGTAGATCACTGCCAGTTATTTTATACTGGGAGTAGATCGCAGTCTCTTTGGAGTTGGAAGTGCCTGGTCTAGAACATCTGGCTTCAAGTCTCACTTCCAACATGGACTCCTCAGGCACAGCCCCCCCCCCCCCCAATAATATATATCCCCTTTGAAATCACTGCAAATCACCTGTGCCAATGATGTGACCTGGCCATAATGTTATCTCACAACAACCTCAGACCAGCGTCAACAAAGGGTCTCAATCTATTTCCCAGGACTCTTGAGAGGCAGCTAAGAGGGGTGACACTGCTTGGGGACTCGGAAAACAACACTAACCATTCTTGCCAGGATGTGTGCATTAGAGAATCGTTAAAGGTGGTTGGATACTTAACTGTACACTCCAAATGCTTAAGACCCTCCCAGTGTCCCTATTTTCCTGGGACAGTCCAAGATATACAGAAGCTGTCCAAGTTTCTGATTTGATCCCAGAATGTCCTGCTTTTCCTTAGGATGTCCTTATTGTCATCAGAGAAATATTGGAGGCTATGGAGTTATCTGAACCCTGAGACAAGGAAATAAGTAACTATACAACTTTAGAAGACATGTGAAGGCAGCCCTGTATAGGGACTTTTTTAAAATGTTAAATATTTTGTTGTGTTTTTATATATGTTGGAAGCTGACCAGAGAGGCTGGGGCAACCCAGTCAGATGGGCAGGGTATAAATAATAACATTATTATTATTATTATTATTATTATTATTATTATTATTAAGTAGAACATCCCCATTTTCATCGGAGAAATGGAGGCTATGAGATTTGATTGCTCACACTGAAATGAAGGCTTCAATTCATGTGACTTTTCAGTCAATAGTGTTACTTTTTAAATGGATGAATTCACATTAGTTGTGGTGGGAATGCCTAACTGGAACTTTCTCTTTCTTTTATTTCTTTTTCTTTTGGAGGCTTTGCCACATAGAGAATTGGACAAATTTTGAGGAAAGAAGAACTTAGCAGAGACAAGAAGTCCCCTATTCTGAGTTAGTGGTGAAATAGTACATGGACAGCAGTGGCCGCAGCAGGAACTGTGGGCAGGAAGCCATTGCAGCAGACTCCTTATCCCAACCAGCCATCCTGCCTGGGTAGGAAAGAAGCAAACAGCAGGAGGAAAGGCAGCAGGAGGGAGCAGGGATAAAACGTTTGTTCTTTTACGCATACCCAGGGATAGTCTGGCTCAAGGACAGATGAGTTCTTCCCAGCTGCAGAACAAGAATGAGAAATTTTGTTCAATTGAAATTTAAATGCACCCTTTTCTTTCTTTTTAACAATTGCAATTCCATTTATTTTTTAAAAAATCTAAGCTTACAATAGGATGCATACAGTGGCACCTTGGTTCTCAAACGCCTTGGAACTCAAACAACTTGGAACCCAAACACTGCAAACCCAGAAGTAAGTGTTCCTTTGTAAACTTTTTTCAGAAGCCAAACATGCTCCGTAAGAGTGTTACACTTCTAATTTGAGTGCCACACTTCCATTTTTGAGTATTACACTTCCGATTTGAGAGCCACGCTTCTGTTTTGAGTATTATGCTGAGGTCTGTCTGTTTTTGCTATTTATTTTGAGTTTTAGTTTTTATGGCACTTTTTGTTCTGTTTTTGTGACTGTGTGGAACCCAGTTCAGCTACTGATTGATTGATTGTGTGACTGCAGTACATTGTTGATTGCTTTCATTTTATGGATCAATGGTCTCGTTAGATACTAAAATTCATGTTAAATTGCTGTTTTAAGGGTTGTTTTTAAAAGTCTGGAACGGATTAATCCATTTTGCATTACAGTGGTACCTCAAGTTACACACGCCCACACCTGCCAAGTCTCCCACTGAGAAATGTGGGATCAGCAGTGGCGCGGCACCGGAAGTTGTGTAAAGCAACTTCCAGGGCCACTCTGCCCATGTGTGGGCACCGGAAATAGGGCAGAGCGGCACCAGAAGTTGCTTCTACGCATGCCCGGTGGCCATCTTGGATGACTGGATGACTTGGGACCAATCAATTGTTATGAGGATAAAATGGGAGGGAGAATCAAGTCCACTCCCCTAAACTCCATGGAGGGAAGGTAGGAGAGAAATGAAATGGCCTTGGTCCAGATTATGTTAGTTCTAATTAAAAACAATGGGGCATGTATGACTAACAGTCTGGATCCAACCCAATATACATTAAAAATGAGTAAAATATAAATATTTGTGTTCACTGGGAAGCAGTGCTGAAATAGCATGGTATGAGACCGACGCTTTCATCACACCATTTGACCAATATTTCCTGACCATTTCCTGGGAACATTTTTTTCCCCTCTTAGGCAAGGCAGGTGACTTTGGGTTTTAGTTTTGAAATGATGGTGATGAAGAGCTAGGTGATGATAATGCCAAGGTTGCAGGTTGGATCCCCATATTGGACAGCTGCCTATTCCTGCATTGCAGGCTGATCCTCAGGGTCCCTGCCAGTTCTATGGTTCTATTGACATTCTGCTGTTTTACATTTGTTGTCAGTGATATTTTGTTGCCTTGTTTTAATACTATCAAGTGGTATTGCCCTTTGTGAGCTGTGGAGGGGACTTATAGGCCAAAAGGAAACATGGAAATAAGATAACCTGATTCCACGGGATCCCCATTTGTACAACCCACCATGTGAATAGGACCACCACTCAACTGGCCGTTCACAGGGGAGCCCCAAGTCATGTGGTTATTATTTACAGGTTAGTGGAAATAACCCCTGGGCTATTTTTGTATGAGCCAGGGCACTGTGAGAATAGATTCATAACTAATAGTTTGAACCCACTTGATTAAAAAAAATATGAAAAAGCAAAGCTGCAGAAATAGCCACCCCATAACCCAAAGTCTGGGAGAGGCAATCATGGGGTGGGGGAGGAATCCTCACAGTGTAACTGTGTGCACAAGGTCTATAAAAGAGTTTAAAGGGTTTCATTCCATTAATTATAGAAAACAGCTATAGCTAATCACAACATGTTTCAAGCCTCTGAAGAGTAAAAAAATGAATGTCTAATTAACTTCAGCACCATGCCAGACTGCCCCTATGAAGAAGAAGAAAAAGGAAAGCAGAAATTCTCTGTTTCCACACTTGTTCACTTCTCGGGGAGGAATCATTGGTTTCAATGAAAGACTTGGTACTGGTCCTTAAAAATTGCTCTTCATGCCTTTCCATGCCTTGAAATAGAAACACACCTGAAGGGGCCACTAATGTCAGTGTCGCTGCTTGCTATAGCTCCAGCATCTCAGTAGCCCCAAGGAAAGGAAAGAGGAAAAAGCTGCTGGGAGGCAGGTGTCTTGCCTGCATCCTGAATCTAAGTTTCCAAATAATTTTTGGACTACAGCTAGGCTGAAAATGTTGCCCCAGTTCTGTAGTCCCACTTGCTGGCTGCAAAAATTGGGTTGACATCTCCGCTGCTTATGTATTAGAAGGTGGAAGAAATTATCCAATTTTTCAGGATAATTTCATTATCATTAAATTGGACTGGGGCCAGATAGTCTGTTAAACAGAGGACTTCTTCAAATAGAGTGAAGTAGGATACATGGCTATTCTAACAGGCAGTTTCTGGCTATTATTATTATTATTCTGGCTATTATTATTATTATTATTATTATTATTATTATTATTATTATTTGAGTTTATATGCCCTATACCTGGAGGTCTCAGGGCGGTTCACAGAAAAGATCACAACATATGTAATCAGAATAAAAACAACAACCCAATAACACACACACACACACACACACACACACACATACCATAGCTGCCAAGTCTCCTGTTTCTCACGGGAAACCCTTGGATTTTAATCCGTTTCCCGCTGTTATCCCGTATAGAAAAAAATTCTGTAAGTCCCCGGATTTCCTACCTGCCAGGTAGCTGCCACTTTTGGGTGCCACTCTGCCCATGTCTGGGCACCAGAAATCGGGCAGAGCAGAAGCGACCTCCAGTGCCGCGCCGCTGCTGATCCCAGATTTTTCAGCGGGAGACTTGGCAGCTATGACACACACATCAGAAAAGAGCCACATTTTAAAAGGGCATAGGGTGTCAAACAGATCAACCAAAGGCCTGGATAAAAAGGAACGTTTTTGCCTGGCACTTAAAGGTGTGCAATGAAGGTGCCAGGTGAACTTCCCTAGGGAGAGCCTTCCACAGACTGGGAGCCACTGCAGAGAAGGTCCGTCCTTGTGTTGCCACCCTCCGGACCTCTCAAAGAGGAGGCACACAAAGGAGGGCCTCAGAAGATGATCTCAGAGTTCAGGTAGGTTCATATGGAAAGAGGCAGTCCTTGAGGTATTGTGGTCCTGACTAATAACCTGACTCTTGGTCCAACAGCTATTCACTCCTTCCTGATCTGCAGTTATTCAAGTTTGGCTCTGTGTTGACCACAGACGACCTATTCCTAACCAAGCCTGATATCTAATGATGCTAGTCCCTCAGAGGAAGGGGTGTGTGGATAGTATAGAAACATATGTTCCAAAGCTTGGGCAAACCTTTCTTCCCTCCAGTGCTTTGTAGCTTCTTCTTTTTTCTGAGCTGAATTCTTTTGCATTAAAACTTCAAATAAATATAGAAGAATACAAAGTCTGCCTTTCTCCTCACTTTCCCCAGACAGACTATAGTATTCATGCATGGAAAAGTTCAATGCAAATCTCATGCCGTTGTTCTTATTTTTAGATCAAGTGTACTCTTATTTATATTCCATATCAAACTAGGGTAACATTACTTCAGCCTGGCAGCATTTGCCTTAGATCAAATGCCTGGTTGTGCTGACAGGCTTCTGAGGACTCAGCAACTTGCTGCAATTTCCATGTGCAAAGTGTTACAGCGCATAATAAGTTCCTTGAAATTGACTCTGCATGATTGTCAAGTCAAGCACTGTAGCATTAATCTTTGCTTAAAGAGTATCTAGAAAATATATTCCAAAAGTACTATAGATAGTGAAGCTCAAGGGCACATTGAAACTGGAATTAAATGCGGCCCCACAATCTTGCACTTTAATGTTACTACCATTGTTGTTGTTTTAGGTTTGGGATAAAAAGAAAAAGAAATGAAGAACCATCTTGCAGTATTAACAAGCAAAAAAAAACAACCTATGTGATTTTTGAATTTCGTTATGCAATTAAAAAATCCCTAATGTTCCAGTTTATTTTGTAATCTGTGCTTCAACACATACTTTTTGAACAGTAATGAGCACTTTGGGGAGAGAGAGAAGGGATATTATTAGCCTGATGCTGTGGCAATTTGGCTTCATGCATCATTTCTTGGCTGTGGGGTTTGTTACCACCTTTTCATCCCAGAACTGGCTGCTAGTGGTGAGAGAACTTCAACTTCTGGGTTTTTTTTCCACCTAGGATGGGAAGAAATCTTAGCAAACTCTCCTGGTCACTACCGGGCAGATTCCAGTTTGTTGTTTCCTTACCTCTCCATAGACTATGGACGTATGAGCAATCAGGTTCCAGTGTATGGGTTTAAGATTATAGACAGTCGTGACCGACTCTGGGGTTGCACGCTCATCCCGCATTATTGGCCGAGGGAGCCGGCGTACAGCTTCCAGGTCATGTGGCCAGCATGACAAAGCCGCTTCTGGCGAACCAGAGCAGCGCATGGAAACACCGTTTACCTTCCTGCTGTAGCGGTTCCTATTTATCTACTTGCATTTTGACGTGCTTTTGAACTGCTAGGTTGGCAGGAGCTGGGTCCAAGCAACAGGAGCTCACCCCGTCACAGGGATTCGAACCGCCAACCTTCTGATCAGCAAGCCCTAGGCTCAGTGGTTTAACCACAGCGCCACCTGGGTCCCTATAGATAAAGGATATAAGAGAATTAGACATAACAATGAAATCAACCACTTCAGTTCTGAAAATATCGAAAAATATAGACAGTCTTAAAGAGAGATCCCAAAATGTTATGCGGCCACATGGATCACACATTTTTTCAAGAGGGAGAATGATGTCCAAATGAGTGACAGTATAAGCCACATTTTTTTTTATCCTTGCAGACTCAAGGGAAGGGGGTTGAGAATCTACTAATCAGGCTCCAGATTGGCAGAGTCTGATTTCCTGGGTCATATTTACACATTTGAGGGTAAACTCGTTGAGGAAATTGCTCTTTCACTTAGCCTTTTCTACCTTACTTAGGAGAAAATAAGTAACTGCGGCATTTTATTCAAGCACAGCCAATGTTTTGAAAGCAGCCTTTGAATGAAGCTGATTTAAAATCTAGTCAGGTGACTCAAGCAAACTGAGCATTAGCAAAATGATGATTGGTATTGAACTACATGTTACTCAGAGTGGTCCTGTTGAAATTAATGGACCTAACAGCCATGTTCATTCATTTCAATGGGACTACACTGAATACCACCCAATGTTAAGCATAAGGATAGAACTTAAAAGTGCAAAATATATGAAAGTTGTCATGTCTCTTTGACCTGCTATGATGTTTAGTGTTTAGCTTGTCATTTAAAAAAAATGATGTTGTGATCTTGTATTATTACATTGTGTGTGTGTGTGTGTGTGTGTGTGTGTAATTTTTCTGTTTACAATTTAGAATACTCATTTAAACATCCTTAAAATATCAATGATTTCCCTTCTTCTCTTTCCATGGTTCATTTTGCATATCACAAATCCCTGCATATTTCACATAAACTAAACCATTCAGTATTCCATAATTATATCCATCAAAAGTAATTTACACTGTTGAATTTATCTTAACACTGCCAACGTTTTCAAGTGTACACAATTCCCCCCCATATATTAAATAAACATTTTCCAATCTTCTCTAAACGTATGTTCTTCTTGTTTTCTTATTCTATATTCTATATTCTAGGTCCACAAGCTGCTCATACTGTATTCCATCTGCTTAAGTTGCCATTCTTCTTTAGTTGGGACCTCGCTCGTTTTCCGTTTTGGGGCTAACAAAACACAGGCTGCAGTCGTGGCATACATAAATAACCTTTTTTGAAACCTGGGAATTTCCATCTGAGTGACGCTTTCGCGCATGCAATAGAGCACTTCTGCGCATGCGTGAAGCACGCAGAACGCTTCTGCACATGCACGCATGGCAAAACCCAGAAGTAAACACTTCCGGGTCCACTGTGTTTGTAACACGAAAAAACGCAACCCGCAGCGGATGCAACATAAGGTATGACTGTATCAGCTTGGCCAGGCACTTAGTGAGGGCAGAATACCAGACAATTTGGAACCACTGCAGCTTCATGGCTTTGTGCTTGCAGCCTACCACAGCACAGCACATTCCGCCTGTTTGAACACTGCTGGCACAGGAGCAAAACATTAGACACATGATATCTCCAGACTGTGGGTTTTATGCACAAGATCTTCTTAACAGGGAAGGATTTTATTTTTAGTAGCATTGAAGGTCCACGTCTGTCCACCCATGCTTGGGGCCTGGAGCTGAGATGTTCCCCTGGAACATCTAGTTGCCAAATTGATGAAGCCTCCATTTTAAATGCTCAAAAGCTTTCTTTCTTTCTTTCTTTCTTTCTTTTTCTCTCTCTCTCTCTCTCTCTTTCTCTCTTTCTCTCTTTCTCTCTTTCTCTCTTTCTTTCCTAACACAAAGACATGCACATAGAAGCTGTAAGAACTATAAATAATTTCTTCTTTTCAGGGAAACTTTGCTGATTAATTTCCCCTCCTGCTGATTGATTTCACATTCATTTACCACTTCCCAGTTTTTTCTCACAAAGAAATTGACTACTAATTATTTTAACATAAAATCTCCTTGGCTTTCAAAGCCTTTATATTTTCAGTCCTGCAGATAAGGCGGCCCCCATCCATGGATGCTGAGCGCCTTAAGACAAGTAACAGGAGCCTGAAATAGAAATGAGGCAACTATTGATTTTCAAACAAATGAGTGATCATCCAGCAAGAAGGGAAAATGCAATGAACATACTTAGTGGATATGTGAAATATTACCATGTATAGGGTAAAACCCTTAATGCTCTACTAAGACCATATTCCCCAAACCTTCCAGCCAGAAGCTTTGTAACTAATGCCATTAATTTAGTAGAATAGATAGCAGATAAGTGGATCTTTCAGAAATGCCACTATCCACATGATTGAAGACTGTGGTGATCTATCAGCAAATGACTTTGTGAAACCAAATAGAGGCAGTAGATACAGTCAATGTCTGTGTCAGTCATAAAAAAAAGATTGCCTTGATTTTGAATAGCTTTTGGAAGGGAATGAAACCCATCAAAACCAGGAGGCAGAAGCCAGGTGTCTAAGCAGTTCGGGAGCTTTGCTGCAAAGTGAAACAGCCATGGTTTAGAAAGTTGAAGCATGGATCATTCTGATAGGCCTCTGCAAAATAAGTTCTGACTGGACAAGCATAATATATTTGATATATTATCACATATGTTCTGCACCTTTTTTGGACCACAGAGAAAATATTGATTCTGTGACTCCAGAAATCCAAACACTGTATTCCTGCGTGCTACCCTGGTAATTCCCTGCTCTCAGTGTTAGAGTTGGTGCAAGCAGAATCACTGATCTGGATCGTGTGCAGAGTAGAAAATGAATTAGCTCTCGGTCACAACAATGAATTTCCAAGCTTTACTGGAAACAGTCTTAAAATGGTTACAAATAAATGTTACAGTATACAAAGTAACACATTGCTCATCAACAACAAGTGATGTGGTCTCCTCTTCTTTTTAGTCCTTAACCCAGTTCAATAAACTTCCCTGTCTCTGCTCCCATGGAGAGATCTTAAGCAACTTGCTTGTTTAACATCACTGAGCTTCAGCAACTGACTAAGACTCTGAGTTGTCAGGTTTCACCTTCCTTCTGTGAGAGATCTAAAGTTCAGGTTTCTGGGATGAGTAATCAATCATTTTGTGAACCCTCGCTTGCATGCTGAAATCGTAGAAACCACACCAGTTCCCATTTGTGAAATCTAGGGCAGGAGCGTAGCGAGGTGACGCGACACCCGGGGCAGCAAATTGCCATGCCCCCAGGGGTGCGGCGTTGCTACATAGAGGGGGATCACAACCCCCCCCCCCGCGACTTCAAAACAGAGCCTAAACGGAGCGTCCAGGCTCCAGGTAGATAGCCCACTGGCGCGGCGTGCCCAGCACATCAGGAGCCTGGTTGCTCCATTTAGGCTCTGTTTTGAAGTCGCCGGGGTGTGTGTGTGATCCCCCTCTACGTAGCGCCGCATATGCAGCATCCCGCTGCACATGCGTGCTACGTAGAGGGGAATCGCCCCCCCCCCCGCAACTTCCTAAACTGAGCCTAAATGGAGCATCCAGGCTCAGGTGCCAATCGCAGGGTGGGGGCATGGCCCCGAGTGCCGCCACCCCCTCCAGCAGGCACCCGCGTGGCGCCCAATCGCTCGGCTGGTGCTCCTGCAGCTTTTTTTTTTTTTTAGGCTGCCATGCAGAGGTGAGGGGTGGGGACGCGGCCACGAGTGACACCCCTTCCAGGGCAGTACCCGGGGCGGCCCGCCCCCCACCCACCGCTTGATCCGCCACCCACCGCTTGATCTAGGATCTAAAGTTACTTCAAATGTAACAGTGTTGCAATGAGAACATAGGGCTATTGTGTTTTGGCCAATTGTTTTGTATTAGGAAGTTTCTTATATTATGAAGTTTTTCATATTGCTGGTTTTAACTTCTGCCTATATTGCGGTATAGTATTTTGAATTGTTTAGGGAATTTTAACATTGTGAGTTGCCCAGGGCCCATTGTAAGTGTATTGGTAGTGTACATGATTCTTAATAGTTTATTTAACTCATTCTTCCTCCAAGGAGTCCAGGGTGACATATATAGAGGCTACTTTATCTTATCATCAGAACAATCCTGTGAGATAAATTAGGCCTGCGAACATTCAGTAAATTTCATGATTGTGGCTGTATTTAGAGAGTCCTGAATTCAGTCTTCCTAACATTTTCTATCTTGTTAGCGTTTGTGTTTTATGTGAACATTCACATGGCATAAACGTCAGTTCTAGAAATCTAAAGGAATCTGGTGGAATGTAGCACTCATTTCCATATTCATTGTGTCCAGGAAAAGTACATTTGTAACCCTGCAAACTTAGAAAAACGTGGGAGTTTTGAGTTATAATTTCCCCATGTTTTTCATTTTGTCACTTAACTTAAGTGATAAAATTTGGGGAGCTATACCAGCATACAGTCCTTTCTCACCATTTAAAATTCAGCACAGCATGGCAGTCTATTGATGAAAAAGCCACAGTAAGTTCCATAATACAACCAGTGTATTAAGGAAAATTAGTGTAAAAGGAAAATTAGAAATCCCGGAGAGAAGCCCTAGCATTATAACCAGTAAACCAATGCATTAAACTCCAACTGCAATATGCACATAGTTTCAATGCATCCTCCCAAATCCAGCGGTCTTGCTCAGTCTTTGACAACCCTGCACGCGCCAGGTGTTTTATACTACAATACCCATCAGCCTTAGTCAGTATGACCATTACAGCTGGGGCAAATGGGAGTTGTGGCTGGAGAACAAAGGCTTCCCTTGTTAGCATACCACAAGTTTTTCACTGTTAGCATTATTACACAAAACCATTAATGTGACATAAGGGAGTAGGGAGGCCCCTGCCCTAAAGAATTTAACATTATGAATCACAAATGGTATTATTAAAAAATTAAATAAATCTAGAAGAATGAGAAATAAAGCTAATAGTCAAATTCTCTGCTGTATATCTTTAATAGTTAATTAAACCTTCAGGGCTGATCCAGATTTACTTTTCCTCCCCTTGATCACGAAATGTTCCCTGAAAACCTACTATCAAGCCTTTTGTTGGTATTTTCCTGAAGGAGGAGGAGGAGGAGGAAGAAGAGTAGAAAGAGGACAGAGAAGTACAGTATTTTCCTATCTGTTTCAGTCACAGCAGGTGCTATGGAGAAGTGCTCTTAACACTTTAGATTGATGTGAATTTAGTCTGTAATGTAAAAGGTTACCCAGGTCTGTTTTGATGCCATGTGGATGACTTCACGCAATACTTAACATCTGTACATGCATTTTTCCTGGAAGACAACATTTTATGCTTGGTAATTTTTTTAAAAAATTCAATAAAGCAAGAAGAGGAGGAGGAGGAGGAGGAGGAGGAGGAGGAGGAGGAGGAGGAGGGGAAGAGGAAGAGGAAGAGGAAGAGGAAGAGGAAGAGGAAGAGGAAGAGGAAGAGGAAGAGGAAGAGGAAGAAGAAGAAGAAGAAGAAGAAGAAGAAGAAGAAGAAGAAGAAGAAGAAGAAGAAGACTTGAGGAGTTGGAGAATCTTTTCAGTAGTCACTTCTAATTTCTGTCCAAAGGCCATTGCCAAGAATTGCTTCCCTGGAGATTAATCTGATAACCTCATCTATTTGGCTCTGAGGAGCACATTTCCTACCTCATCTACAGTGGTACCTTGGTTTATGAACACAATTTGTTCCGGAAGTCTGTTCATAAACTGAAGCGTTCATAAACTGAAGCGAACTTTCCCATTGAAAGTAATGGAAAGTGGATTAATCTGTTCCAGACAGTCCGCGGGGTACTTAAACTGAAGCGTTCATAAACTGAAGCGAACTTTCCCATTGAAAGTAATGGAAAGTGGATTAATCCGTTCCAGATGGGTCCGCGGAGTACTCAACCTGAAGCGTACTTAACCCAAAGCATGGGTGTAATTGGTTCCGGAAGTCTGTTCATAAACTGAAGCGTTCATAAACTGAAGCGAACTTTCCCATTGAAAGTAATGGAAAATGAATTAATCCATTCCAGATGGGTCCGCGGTGTTCATAAACCGAAAATTCATAAACCGAGGTGTTCATAAACCGAGGTTCCACTGTACTCAAAAGCTTTTAAAACGGTGTTTCCAGGAACTTCATTGTTATTTTGAAAAGAAAACTCCTAATATCGGTTCCAAGAGCGGGGGAAATCATTGACTTAGGACATGCTATGATATTTCTAACTTTTATATCTAAAAGTGTTTCATTTTGAGGTGGTCCCCTTTACTCTCCTTAACTGACTGGGACCAAAGAGGCATACAGACTCCTTATAGTGAGCTCTACTTGGTCTACCTGGGGGGTCAACTAGTGCAAACTCTTCTTTGGTTTATTATTGGTCAGTGTGATGACCAGTCGTGAGTTCAGCCCTTGAGATATGAGCTTACAGCAAAGTAGCATTATGATCTAAATTGGCATGTCTTCTATGGGGTGAAATTAATGGAGAAAATGCATGAATTAACCATTCTGTTGTGGCATGCATGGGATTTTAAATACAAAGTGAATTGAGCCACAATGCTTAGACCTTTTACTCCACAGTAAACATTCTGAAATTCCACTGACTAATCTAGGACTGATCTAGAACTAGTGGTATAAAGATTGTATCCAGTGGTTATTATCAATGTTATTATCAGTTAAAAAAAAAGTTTAATCAGCATATGCTTGGAAGGAATATGGTTTGTCCTAGTAGTGATGCTAGAGGATCCTTTCCCTGAAAAAGCCTGAAGTTTCTATCCTATCCCAGTTCACGGATCAGAAGGGATTTATTCCTTTAGCTTGCAGTTCTCTCTTAGCTCTGACTATAATTCTGGATAAAACATAAGCCTGCATTTCTCGTCTTTTCTGTCCATTGTAAGGGATATTATAACAGCCATAGTAAGATTGAGGATTTCTTTTTGCCAGATGAAAGGTGACTGTGTGATATTCCTGAAGGTAAGTACAGTAAAGTCTGGCATGCATGATGAACTGAAATTACTGTTTTAATCAATTAATTGGTTCCCAGAGGCTCAAAGAAAGAAAGAAAGAAAGAAAGAAAGAAAGAAAGAAAGAAAGAAAGAAAGAAAGAAAGAAAGAAAGAAAGAAAAAGTGATAAGGGATTGTGAGAGATAGAAGTTGAGCTATTCTTTCAAATTGTATCTAGTGAGTCATTCTTTCGATCAAAAATATTTAAAATGTCATGATTCACTGGCACGGCATAGTAGCTGAATGTTGTCTTCCTTTTATCCACACCTCTCCACAATTATGCTAATTATTGCCATTCATTTTGGGTAGGGATGTGTGAAACCTTTCCTTGTATTTCCACCAACTCTTTTCAGATGTTCAAGACACTTATCAACAAGAGTCGATGTGCAGTTTTGTGGCACAGATCATTATCCTGATTGGATGTGTGTTATGATTAGTGCTGTGCAAAATCTGCCCACCAGTTTCCTGAAAGTTTTATTTCCCCCCCAAAAAGAGGCTTCTGAGTTTCTGTCTCACTCTCAAAGCACTTGTGAATTTCTTTAAAATATGTTGTCCCTTGTTGACAAATGGGGCGAAAAAACACACTTTTTTTTTGCTGAATATCACTTAGGGTGGCTATTTCAAAAAGATGTCAAGAAAAAGTATGATTTAGAAATATGTTTTGATTTTTTTACCACCTAGACCAGGTGGGGGGATCTTTGTCTCATCAGCCCCAGCAAGCATGACCAATAGCCAGGGATGAAGGGAGTTGTAGTTCAACAACAAATGGAGAAACCAAATTTCCCCACACATGACTTAGACACAGATCTGCAGTGTGGCCAATCCAACTGGAAGGAAATGTGCCTAGAGCAGATGCAATGTGGATTCTGATGAACTGCCCTTGTAGAACATAAGACTGTGTCCACGCCTGAGTGGATGAAGAGGAGGTAGAGAGTTGGAGAATCAGAAGGAAGAAGAGTTTGGATTTGATATCCCACTTTATCACTACCCGAAGGAGTCTCAAAGCGGCTAACAATCTCCTTTCCCTTCCTCCCCCACAACAAACACTCTGTGAGGTGAATGGGGCTGAGAGACTTCAGAGAAGTGTGACTAGCCCAAGGTCACCCAGCAGCTGCATGTGGAGGAGCAGAGAAGTGAACCCAGTTCACCAGATTACGAGTCTACTGCTCTTAACCACTACACCCCACTAGCTCTGGTTTGGCACCAGGCCCGTCCTAGCCATAGAGGCTAGTGGCGCAGTGAACCACGGCACCGGGCGCTGGAGGGCTCTGGAGGGCACCAGGGAAGTGGTCCGGGCATGCAACGGGGTGGGCGAGGGGGCCCTTGAGCTTGCACAGAGTGCCCTTTCTCTCTCCCGGTCTGACCCCGCCCCTCCCGTGCCGGCTGGGTGCAGCGATTGGCTGCATGGCGGTGTCGCCCTTCGCAACGGGGTCTCTGGCGCACCTCTCGGTGGGCTGCCCCTCAGGCGCCAGTGCCGCCTGGCCGGCCGCCTTCCCGCTCGCCCTGCTCCTTGCCTCCAGCCCACCCGCCTGCCGTGGGTTCGAGTCCTGGCCTCAGCCTGGCGGGTCAGGTCGGGTCGGGGGCATGAGGAGGACGAGAGGCCAGGCGCTGCGTGGCACCGCCCCCCCTCAGCAGAGGCACCCATGGCAGAGGAGCAGGCGGCAGCAGCCCGGAGGACGACCAGGCAACCCGCCCCGCCCGCTGTGATGCCCCTGAGCCCGGCCCAGCCTCAGCGCCCGCCCCGCCCATGCCATGTCCCTTCTCTGCGTCTGCAGTGAGTCTGGGAGGGGCGGTGGAGGGACCTTTGCGCCACGGCACTCGATGTGGTTAAGACGGGCCTGTTTGGCACTCAAAGAATTTGTTGTTAGTTTGCATTTCTTAGTGCAGAAAGTATTGATCTGATGTGTAGAGATCTTTCCTATTCTAATTAATTCAAGAGGGTCCTGGAAGCTTTGCTCTGTGAAAGAAATGAGCAGAAGATTCCTGATGTTTGGGTTATTCCTTCAGCGAAGCTGAGTACAGCTGGCTTAATCTAGTTCTGTTATCTCTTCTGTCAAGGCCATGTTGACTATAAAAAGAGGACAGAAGGAGCCTGGGTTTCACTTTCTCTTTCTATCTCTCTTCCTTCTGGTGTGCTGTTCTGTACATAGCATGTTTAGTGTTACGGTTTAGACTAATGATAAGTTATTGCAAGTCTAAGTTAAGTCTGCTGCAACTGGATTTTTTATGGACAGTGCCAATCCTGAATGTATTGGATTTGTGACCATGATGCTCATTTGCCTTCAGTAGCAGTAAAGCTCTGCTGGATGAAATATAATTGCCTCTGGTCTGTTTTGGGGGGTTTCCCATAGGCATCTGGTTGGCCATTGTGAGAACAGGATGGTGGACCAGAAGGGATAGTGGTCTGTCCCAAAAGGCTCTTCCTATGGGCAGTAGGTGGAGGGATTAGTGAAGATTCCCTGCTTTCTGCAAATGTAAGTGCTTTCTACTAGCGCACAGCAAGCACGCCACCTTGTGCCTGCGATCGAGTTGCAACCCGTCACATGATGTACTGGGAAATGATATATAATGAAATGAAAACGATGTTTTTGTAAACAGGAAAAAAAACAGAAGCTTTCCTTTTGGGAATTATAGGGACAGAGCTACCTAAATCAGCGTTTCTCAACCGCTGTTCCGCGGCACGCTGGCTGGTGTGCCACGACGTGTGGCGACGAGAAGGGCGATTTGCATTGTCACGTGCCTGGCGGCCGCCAATACTTAACACTGACCCGCCGGAAAGGAAGCCGGCCGGGTCACGACGCGGGGCGAGCACAGCTCTCAACAGCCACCACCACGGGGGTTGGGGGGTTGGTTTTAGACAAACTTAAAGAAGCTGGCTGGATGAGCTCAACCTGAAACTTGCTGAGCAAAGGATTGTGCTGGCAGAGAAATCAGCGGCTTGTGAAGCCTTATTACAGGAGATTGCAACCAACACAGCAATTGGCAAGTGTTTCTTACAGTCATAATTATATAGTCAATATAGGGCGGCACAGAGTTAAATGTTTTAACTTTTTTAATGGTGGTGTGCCTCGTGATTTTTTTCATGGAACAAGTGTGCCTTGGCCCAAAAAAGGTTGAGAAACACTGACCTAAATTGTATAGAAACGTATAGAAGCGGTAAGAATGTTACTCACCCCAAAATGAAAAGAAGCAGGAGTACCAGCAAAGGAAGAATGGATACAAAAACCTATGGAATATGCAGAAATGGGGAAACATACCAGAAGAATATTTTTTAAATAAAAGAATGGTTTACTGAATATTTACAGATAACTTATAAAGAGGTAAAAACATTGGCAGGATTATTGTAGTTTTATAAGAATATATATTTAAGGTAGATGAATAAAGGGGCAAATTAAGTTAATTTGGATATGCAGAAGATATTAAAACTAAATTTAAGGAACCACCAAAACAGGGAAGGAAATCAAGTTCTGAAATGTCAAAATGATTGTAAAAAGAGTGAAATGTATAAAATTAGTGAAATGTATGAGCTTGAAAAGTATAAATAAATAAATGAAAGTTATTATGGATTGGGGGGGGGTGGCCCCTTCTATGGTATACAGCTATATCTGGATGCAAACATAATGCCTGCATGGAAGGTGACTCAGTTGAACACAATGTGGCTTCTTTCTGAGAAGTTATGCAGAGGGTTGTGCTGTAATCAGTGGTATATGGGTAAGTTGCCATCATGTATGTGTATGTTACTTTGGATGCACACAAAGGTATGTAATCTCTCACCAACAGTGTATTTCTATACAAATCCCTAGAGGCTATTGGAGCCCAGATGCTCCTAAAACTGTAGCATGCTGCTACAGTACTGGCAGACATTTGGGGCAATTAAAAGGTGAGAATTAAGAAGCAGTAACTAGAACCTGCCATCTGTGAGCATCAGAAATGCATTTCGTTTGGTGATGGTGACACCTTGTTTGTTCAATATGTTTTACAGTCAGCTGAGATTCCCCTTCATGGATCAATGCCTTGTCGTGGCGAAGGGGCTTGAATAACTCAGAGAAGCTATGAGCT
Source organism: Zootoca vivipara (assembly GCF_963506605.1). Classification (NCBI taxonomy): domain Eukaryota; kingdom Metazoa; phylum Chordata; class Lepidosauria; order Squamata; family Lacertidae; genus Zootoca; species Zootoca vivipara. The sequence goes on along the minus strand of NC_083284.1, from coordinate 65,659,861 downwards.
ATGACATGCAGGGCCACCCAAGATGGACAGGTCATAGTGGAGAGTTTTGACTAAACGTGATCCACCTGGAGAAGGAACTGGCAAGCCACTCCAGTATCCCTGCCAAGAAAACTCCATGTACAAAGACAACAGGCATATAAAAGTTATGACGCTGGAAGATGAGCCCCTCAGGTCGGAAGGCGTCCAACATGCTACTGAGGAAGAGCGGAGGACAAGTACAAGTAGATTCAGAGCTGATGAAGCGGCTGGGCCAAAGCCGAAAGGACGCTCAGTTGCGGATATGCCTGGAAGCGAAAGGAAAGTCCGATGCTGTAAAGAAAAATATTGCATAGGAACCTGGAATGTAAGAACCATGAGTGGAGGTAAGCTGGATGTGGTCAAAAATGAGATGACAAGAATAAATATCGACATCCTGGGCATCAGTGAACTAAAATGGAAGGGAATGGGCGAATTCAGTTCGGATGACTATCATATCTACTACTGTGGGCAAGAATCCTGTAGCAGAAATGGAGTGGCCCTCATAGTCAACAAAAGAGTGGCAAAAGCTGTAATGGGATGCAATCTCAAAAATGACAGAATGATCTCGATACGAATCCAAGGCAGACCTTTTAACATCACAGTAATCCAAGTTTATGCACCAACTACCAGTGCTGAAGAAAATGAAATTGACCAATTCTATGAAGACCTACAACACCTTCTAGAAATGACACCAAAGAAGGATGTTCTTCTCATTACAGGGGACTGTAATGCTAAAGTAGGGAATCAAGAGATAAAAGGAACAACTGGCAAGTTTGGCCTTGGAGTTCAAAATGAAGCAGGGCAAAGGCTAATAGAGTTCTGTCAAGAGAACAAGCTGGTCATCACAAACACTCTGTTCCAACAACACAAGAGACGACTCTACACATGGATATCACCAAATGGACAGCATCGAAATCAGATTGATTATATTCTCTGCAGCCAAAGATGGAGAAGCTCTATACAGTCAGCAAAAACAAGACCTGGAGCTGACTGTAACTCAGATCATCAGCTTCTTATAGCAAAATTCCAGCTTAAACTGAAGAAAGTAGGAAAAACCACTGGGCCAGTAAGATACAATCTGAATCAAATCCCTTATGAATACACAGTGGAAGTGAGGAACAGGTTTAAGGATTTAGATTTGGTGGACAGAGTGCCTGAAGAACTATGGATGGAGGCTCGTAACATTATACAGGAGGCAGCAATGAAAACCATCCCAAGGAAAAGGAAATGCAAGAAAGCAAAATGGCTGTCCAACGAGGCCTTACAAATAGCGGAGGAGAGGAGGCAAGCAAAATGCAAGGGAGATAGGGAAAGATACAGGAAACTGAATGCAGATTTCCAAAAAACAGCAAGGAGAGACAAGAGGGTCTTCTTAAATGAGCAATGCAAAGAAATAGAGGAAAACAATAGAATGGGGAAAACCAGAGATCTGTTCAAGAAAATTGGAGATATGAAAGGAACATTTCGTACAAAGATTACCATAATCAAGGACAAAAGTGGTAAGGACCTAACAGAAGCAGAAGACATCAAGAAGAGGTGGCAAGAATACACAGAGGAATTATACCAGAAAGATATGGAGGTCTCGTACACCTCAGGTAGTGTGGTTGCTGGCCTTGAGCCAGACATCCTGGAGAGTGAAGTCAAATGGGCCTTAGAAAGCATTGCTAATAACAAGGCCAGTGGAAGTGATGATATTCCAGCTGAACTGTTTAAAATTTTAAAAGATGATGCTGTTAAGGTGCTACACCCAATATGCCAGCAAGTTTGGAAAACTCAGCAATGGCCAGAGGATTGGAGAAGATCAGTCTACATCCCGATTCCAAAGAAGGGCAGTGCCAAAGAATGCTCCAACTACCGCACAATTGCGCTCATTTCACACGCTAGCAAGGTTATGCTTGAAATTCTACAAGGCAGGCTTAGGCAGTATGTGGACCGAGAACTCCCAGAAGTGCAAGCTGGATTTCGAAGGGGCAGAGGAACCAGAGACCAAATAGCAAACATGCGCTGGATTATGGAGAAAGCTAGAGAGTTCCAGAAAAACGTCTACTTCTGCTTCATTGACTATGCAAAAGCCTTTGACTGTGTCGACCACAGCAAACTATGGCAAGTTCTTAAAGAAATGGGAGTGCCTGATCACCTCATCTGTCTCCTGAGAAATCTCTATGTGGGACAAGAAGCTACAGTTAGAACTGGATATGGAACAACTGATTGGTTCAAAATTGGGAAAGGAGTACAACAAGGTTGTATATTGTCTCCCTGCTTATTTAACTTATATGCAGAATTCATCATGCGAAAGGCTGGACTAGATGAATCCCAAGCCGGAATTAAGATTGCTGGAAGAAATATCAACAACCTCAGATATGCAGATGACACAACCTTAATGGCAGAAAGCGAGGAGGAATTAAAGAACCTTTTAATGAGGGTGAAAGAGGAGAGCGCAAAATATGGTCTGAAGCTCAACATCAAAAAAACCAAGATCATGGCCACTGGTCCCATCACCTCCTGGCAAATAGAAGGGGAAGAAATGGAGGCAGTGAGAGATTTTACTTTCTTGGGCTCCTTGATCACTGCAGATGGTGACAGCAGTCACGAAATTAAAAGACGCCTGCTTCTTGGGAGAAAAGCAATGACAAACCTAGACAGCATCTTAAAAAGCAGAGACATCACCTTGCCGACAAAGGTCCGTATAGTTAAAGCTATGGTTTTCCCAGTAGTGATGTATGGAAGTGAGAGTTGGACCATAAAGAAGGCTGATCGCCGAAGAATTGATGCTTTTGAATTATGGTGCTGGAGGAGACTCTTGAGAGTCCCATGGACTGCAAGAAGATCAAACCTATCCATTCTTAAGGAAATCAGCCCTGAGTGCTCCCTGGAAGGACAGATCGTGAAGCTGAGGCTCCAATACTTTGGCCACCTCATGAGAAGAGAAGAATCCTTGGAAAAGACCCTGATGTTGGGAAAGATTGAGGGCACTAGGAGAAGGGGACGACAGAGGACAAGATGGTTGGACAGTGTTCTCGAAGCTACGAACATGAGTTTGACCAAACTGCGGGAGGCAGTGCGAGACAGGAGTGCCTGGCGTGCTATGGTCCATGGGGTCACGAAGAGTCGGACACGACTAAACGACTAAACAACAACAAGGTCTGAGATAAGTGAAAGGAGGGGTAGAGAAAGGTATTAACTCTTGCAAATCTGGTGTCTCGGAAACAGACTGACACCCATGTTGCTTTGTCTATGTAAAAATGAGAACTTTTGTTCAGCTTTCCAGTGCTTTCTCTAGAATGGTGTACGCTCTTTTGCCCTCTGGCAGCTTGAGAGGATGTATTCCAGTTTCGTTCTATATATTAGATTAACTTTAGTGAATAATGGGTTTTAATGCCTGGGTTTCAGGATAGAAAAAAAGATTACATGCATAATGTTTTCTGATATCCCAAACCAGCAACTAGTTTGACTAGAGAACCACTTTTACTTTTGGAGTGACCATCACAGACTAATGATGAGGATGATGATGATGATGATGAAGATGATACCCTGCCCATCTGGCTGGGTATCCACAGTCACTCTGAGCGGTTCCCAACAGAATATTAAAAACACAATAAAACATCAAACATTAAAAACTTTCCTAAACAGGGCTGTCTTCAGATGTATTCTAAAAGTCAGGTAGTTGTTTATTTCCTTGACATCTGATTGGAGGATGTTGCACAGGGTGGGTGCCACTACCAAGAAGGCCCTCTGCCTGGTTCCCTGTAACCTTACTTTGCTCAGTGAAGGAACTGCTAGAAGGCCCTCGGAGCTGGACCTCAAAATGAGTTTGCATTGAATAAATGTTGGTTGGTCACCATGCTTAGTATGAAACGTCCTGGTGTTCACCAGCAGTATTCACCAGACTGGCTGGGCAACTCAGTATATGTCACCTCACACTTACCTCTGTGTGCTGCCAGATAGGGCATTGCTTGTTGCGTGGCCAAGGCTCCATGACCCGCAGTTGGACAATAAACACACGGACACACAGATATTTTGGTTTATGAGTTCAATAGGCCACAACTTTATTGGTTACAGATGTGAGCGGTTTGGCTTAGGCTTTGGGTAAAGCCAGGCTATATCACAACTCCAGCCCATCTGCTAGAAATCCAACTAAGGGTAAACCACCAATAGGGGGAGCCCTCAAAGGGGTTGTGACATGGCCCTAGCCCATGTCCGGGCATCAGACAGAATCCACACACCCTGGATCCCTTTAACAGGATACCCTTAGTGAGGAGGGGCAGGTGGGGGCTACAACCTCCCCTCCGTGCAAACAAAGGCTTACCCAGTGCCTAACCTCACAAAGTTGTGACGATTGCTCCCAGGTAGGCAGAAAACAAATGGCTGGTGCCAATTTGCCAAGTGGAGAAATTCCTACCTGGCCCCAACAATATGGCAGCTGACAATTGTCCATAGCAAGGTCATTTCAGAGCAAAGCATGCAAAGAGGATGGGTGGGTTGGGAAATCCGGGGAAGGAGACAAGAGAAGAGGTCCCTCCCAGCCATGCCACGATTAAATTTCCCGTGGCCATGCCCCTCCCGGCACTGATTGGTTAGTGGTGCCATGCAGCGCAGGCCCCTTCCAGCGCCAGTGACACAGCTGGGACAGTGCAGAAGGGGGCAGCACTCTCCGCCCCCCTGGCTAGATCACTGTCGAGTCCAAGCTGCCCAGCCACAATGCTGCCCACCAGAAAAAGTGAGCAGACCTAACATATCCTCCCTACCCTCTGTGGCCTGGCTCAGAAGGCAGGCTGCTATTAGTCCAGCAGAGCTGGCCAAGAAACTACGGTAGCATGTTTATGAAATACATAGGAGTACAGCGTTAAGAATGCTCCTGTCGGTAATGGAGCACCCATGCAAAGCAGAAAGTAAAGGAGATAAGAGCACTGTGAGAGCTTAGCTAGTAGAGTATGATACTCTTAATCTGAGGGTCTTGGGTTTGAGTCCCATGTTAGACAAAAGATTCCTGCATTGTGGGTCAGATAACCCCTATGGTCCCTCCCAACTCAACAATTCTATGATTCTAACAATAGCACTTTTCCAGAACCAAAAAAAAGAGAGAAGATGCTAATGAGAGAGTGAAAGTAAAATAAAAGTAAAAGGGAAATTACTGAAGCTTGTCCCAGAAAGGATGGTAAGTAAAAGAGATGAGAGGAAAAATATGAGATGGCATTGACCCAAAATGGGGGTTGAAGCAATGGAAACTAGAAAAGCTAGAGAAAGCAAGAAGAATGTGGAGGAATGAAAAATAAGTGAAGTAAAAAGGTAAAGGTACCTCTGAACATTAGGTCCAGTTGCGGATGACTCTGGGGTTGCGGCGCTCATCTCGCTCTATAGGCCGAGGGAGCCAGTGTTTGTCCACAGACAGCTTCTGGGTCATGTGGCCAGCATGACAAAGCCGCTTCTGGCAAACCAGAGCAGCGCACAGAAACACCATTTACCTTCCCGCCAGAGCGGTATCTATTTATCTACTTGCACTTTGACGTGCTTTCGAACTGCTAGGTGGGCAGGAGCTGGGACCGAGCAACAGGAGCTCACCCCGTCATGGGGATTCAAACCACCGACCTTCTGATTGGCAAGCCATAGGCTCTGTGTGGTTTAGACCACATTGCTACTCGCGTCTCTCAGTAAGTGAAGTACTGCAGTCATATCCCTACATTATCGTGTTTTCAATATTCTACTGGGAGTTGCAGGAAACCCAGCCAGATGGGCGGGATATTTATTAATTTATTATTATTATTATTACATTTTGTTATGGTAGTAGCAGCCAGTGGCATGGGGCATCATTGTTTACCAGGCTTCTCAACCAGGGTCTCACTGATGAGACTGAGAGGCAAGGAAACATGGTGGCTGGACTGGCTCCTCAACTGCATCCATACCACGTCTACCTCCCCACCACCACCACCACATGATCTCTCCTTGGTCACTGGCAATGGCCTCTGCATATTGAAGACAGGTTGGCAACATCCCCTTACCCACTGCCTTATCGTCTATTGGAAAACAATGAACACAGAAGGGGATGTGAGAGCCCTTAGTACCAGGAAGGCAGAAAGCAGAGAAAGTAGGTATTTACTAGCTGCTGCAAGGCTTTACTGAGCACGGACCATAAGACATGCAAAGGCAGGCATGTAAAGCCAAGAACTCCAAAATTAAGGAAGGTTGAGTGCATGCCAGCAAGCCAGCTCTTCTGAAATCACAGTTTGTCCATAGCTCCAAAACCAGTTATACTGTGGTCTTAGATACCCCTAAACACTCTGTGAATCTAAGTTTGGCCTCATTGAGAGGCCCCCTAAACATTTTTTTAAAGAAGAAAAAAAAGCACTGGTCTTAGAAAAATGGAAACTAAGAAAAGCTAGAGCGTAAACTGTAAGGAAGATTTATAGAGGGGTAAAAAAGGAGGGTGAATGTCCGAATGGAGGAATGTTTGGCTCTGTTTTGCTGCTCATTGGAAGGTCAAACCTCTAGTCAATTGGTAAGTGCTGGAATGCTGTCTTGAGTACCCAATAGCTCCCAAGCCAGAGTATAGAGAGTATGTTGAACAAGACCTGAAAATGCACTCCATGGTCTTATTGTTATCCCTTGCAGACTAGTATTCCTAGACAAAATGAAAACTTGAGAGACAAAGTTGAGGGTCAAAATCTAAGTGAGCTGGTGCTTTCTGATAATAATAATATCTTCTCAACCAGCACATGTGGCAAGTCAATATTATTCTCATTTCATAGATAAGGAGCTATCTTTGGATGACAAATAAAGGCTAGCACAATAATAGCCAATAGGATTGTATTTAGAATACTCATCTTTCCAAAGCCCAGATTTGACATTCAAACCTTGGGGGCTTTGAGCAAAACTCTCCACTGAGCTGTGATTATTGTCCAGGACTTGGATGAAAAACAGGAGAAAGCGGGGGGGAACCCAAAACAACTCACTGGGCTTATGTATAATTTAACTGTTTGCCAAAAGCTTACCCTTCAACAAACAAGTAAAGTTTGGCACAAAAATGGAAGATCATGACAATTCAGCTTCATATTAATATTTCACCAGGCTTCATCTATTGTATGAGCCAGTTTAGTAAGCCTCTAATCCATCTGTAAACAAATCCCACTTTGTGGTTTGATGGGACCTCATCAATTAAGAGTGAGGTGAACGGGGAAGGCTGCTGACCTCACTTCAACATCATTGATGTTCATCTAATGGTTTTGCCCTGTTCTCGCTTGACAACAAGCCTATGAAATCCTTCAGCACTGCCTACTTTTTGTTTGTAATAAATGATCCTTTATTCTCCTTAAGGTCTTCCTGCCTACCTCTGTGCCCTGAGAGGATGTGCTTCCAAAAAGCCCTATTATCTATGAAAACCTCTTGGGGGGGCTTCCTTTTATTTTCTGCTGTGACTTTTCTTATCGTTGCTTTGCACTGTTGTAACTTCTGTTATCCCTTTTGGCTTTGTTCAGTATCATGTTTGTACAATATTCTTTGCCCCCTACTTGCGTCTGGCAGCTTGCTCCCTGGCAGTGGCCTTTACCATTTCCGTGGTTTTTATCAGAAGGAATCAGGAGCAACCTTTGGGCATACGGAGGGAAACCTTTGTATTTCCCCCCTCTCCCCTGCATTTCAATGCGCACCGCTTCGCTTCTCAAGCTTAGGCCATAACATTTCTGGAGTCTTGAGAGAGGCTTTAATGAAATGCTGCCTTTTCCTCACCTATTGTGTTTTACTTAGAGGTTCATACTTCAGGGCTGAAGATGATGAAGATGTACTACATAGAACAGGGCCAGGAATTTCAGGCCTGGAGGACAAATATGGCCCTCGGGACATCTCAGGTCCACTGGATTTATACTACAGCTTTTCTTCAGCCACATACTGAGCCAGCCTTTCCATTAGGCGGGGTAAGGAAGCTGCCTCTGGCAGCAGTAGCAGAAGAGGCGGTGCACTGCCTGCCCCACAGCTTCTGTTGCCACAAGAATACCCCCCTCTCACTGAATTTCGCTGAGGGGGGGTACATTCCGGTGGTGGCAGAAGTGGTGGGGCATGACAGGGGGGTGGCACATTTCTCAGGTGTGCCCAAACAGAACGGGCTGCCCCTGGCTACCTGCCCTCTCCAGCCACACCCCGTCCCAGTCCTTCTTTGCACCCCAGTTAACTGTTTCTACCTTGCTGGAATGTGTTCTTGAATTCCAATTCATGGCTTAGATGGGGGGGGGGGAAACAGAGAGGGGTGAATGGTTGTGAGAAGAAGACAACCTACTGTGTGAAGCAAAATGTACATTCGGATCCAGAATTGCCTCCATAGTCACTTACGGACCCATTGTTAAAATCGTGTTTATGGAAGACAATCTTACTCGGCTACGAGTGATCGCCAAAGAATAATAATAATATTTATTTATTTATTATTTATTTATACGTACTTACATACCCCACCCATCTGGCTGGGTTTCCCAACAGAATATCAAAAACATGATAAAACATCAAACTTTAACAACTACCCTAAACAGGGTTGCCTTCAGATGTCTTCTAAAAGTCAGATAGTTGTTTATTTCTTTGACATCTCATGGGAGGGCGTTCCACAGGATGGGTGCCACTACTGAGAAGGCCCTCTTCTCGGTGTCCACATCATCAAAGCAGATGCCTCTCTCAGAAAGCATTGCCATTGTTGGAAGGAGTCATAGCACAGCAGTGGTGTAGTAATAGGGGGCGGGGGGCACGCCGACCCGGGCAGCAGGCTGGGCAGGGGGCTGCAGGCTGGACAGGGCTGACCACCTCCGACGGCTGCCGCCACCACCACATGACGCAGCCACCACCATGGAGGAGAAGCTCCGATGCAACCAAGACTGCCTCACTCCGTGGCTTGCTCGCGGGGTTTGCCGTGGCGCTGCGGTGCATGCCTCCTGTGCTTGCATGCGCTGCACGTCATGACATGCGATGCATACGCACGGCGGAAAACCCACTCCCTGGCAGGGTGCCTTCGGATTTGCCACCCTGGGCAGCCACACGGCCAGCTATGCCGCTGTAGCACAGATTCCTCTTGCATGACTCCAGCCATTATTAAAACATTCCAATGGCGCCAGTGTTTTTAAAAGTCATGTCAGACAGAGCTCCAGAGAATGACTATAGACCACATGAGGAGGCCTAGCTCAATGTTCCTCCACCACCTCCAGGGGCACAAGGCCTTCTCGGTTGTCATGCCCAAGAACATGGGAATCTATCCTCTCAAGGTCCAGCTTTCCCCTTCTTTCTCTGTCTCTTCAAGGTTCTGGGTAACAAAAACAGTGTCAGAAGGGTAGAAAGGAGAGGGAACTTGTGGAAGCTGGCAAGCTGGATGGAGGAAGAGAGTAAAGAGGGTGAGGGGTGAATCTATATTTCTTTCTTTCAGTATCTCCTTTTCAGAATCTTTAAAAGTTGGATCTCCAACTTTCTACATCAGGTATTTCTTTTTTTAAAATCCTCATGAAAATTCACCAGTATTTTAGTATGATTTTCTCCAAACATAGACAGGTTTTGCATTTTTAAAGTCCTCTTGAACATTTGTTGGCATTTGAATGTGCCTTTCTCTTCGTACACACATTTCCAGATGCAATTTTTCAACTTATCGTCCCTGTTTTCACCAATACATGCACCTTTATGGACACTTCCCCTCAATAGAAACATCTTTTTGCACCCATTACTTGGCTGCAGAAGTCAAAACAGAAAATTCAGGAGAGTGAAAATTTCAAAGGATAGATAGATGCGTTTTGATTTGGGGAAATGCAAATTAGGTCGGGTTATATTAAGATGTAAACTGAATCAAATTTTCCCCCATCCCTTGAAGAGACAGAGAAATGAAGGGATAAAGAAAGAAAGGGAATATATATTATACCTGTCATTCTTTCACAGCATGTCAGAAGCAATGCTGTGCCAAAACCTGTCCTCCAATTTTCTCCCTGTGAAAGGCACTTCAGAAATTCTTTAGAATGTCAGCATGTGGGGGCCAGAGCTTACCTTATCACTGCAAGGTGACGGTGGGTGGTGTGGGGGCTTTTCCTTTCCACTAAACATTTCTTCAGCACTCCGCAGCCTTTCAAGCAACCTGTATTTTCTGGGTTTTTTAAAAGCACCAAGTTACCTTATGAGATCTTCCCCAGAACTTTAAATGAAGCATGGGGAGCCAAATAGGCTGGCTCCCAAGCACCTAATATCAGGGCAGCTGCTGATTTTGTTTTAAAGGAAAGCCCTTCCTTTTTACCTTAAAAAAGGGAAATATTTAGTTCAGTTAAAAAACAACAACAATAAATAGCTGCCAGGCATATGGTAAACCTGTAAAAACAGGCAAACTAATAAATTGTTCAAATAGGGGGATAGGGGGAGAGAGAGAGAGAGCGAGAGAGCGAGAGAGCGAGAGAGCGAGAGAGCGAGAGAGCGAGAGAGAGAGAGAGAGAGAGAGAGCACCAGTGTGGTGTAGTGGTTAAGAGCGGTAGACTCCTAATCTGGGGAACCGGGTTCGCTTCCCCGCTCCTCCACATGCAGCTGCTGGGTGACCTTGGGCTAGTCATACTTCTTTGAAGTCTCTCAGCCCCACTCACCTCACAGAGTGTTTGTTGTGGGGGAGGAAGGGAAAGGAGATTGTTAGCCGCTTTGAGACTCCTTCGGGTAGTGATAAAGCGGGATATCAAATCTAAACTCTTCTTCTAAGCAACCTTCCGAATTTCATGCCCTTACAGGAAAGTCCAGAGGAGAAAGTTATGGGGTTTTCAGAACGCCTGGGCCCCCAGGAGGCTACAGAGAGAAGGCCACAAGTGGGGTGATTTGTAGAATGAAAGGAAGGACGCTCACAAACAACACCCCGCCATATTTTTTAAATCTCAACCAAAATCCTGCACCCAATCCATGGGAATCTCACTGAAATTTTCTCCTCACTTTGAATGCAATTTAATATTCTTATTTTCATATGTTTATTTCTACACTGCCTTTCCCCTCTGATGGGACTCAAGGCAACTTCCAGGTGAAAATAAGAACAAGAAGAACACCCGTTTAAAGAAGATTGGAAAATGTTTATTGAATATATGGGGGGGGGGAATTGTGTATACTTGAAAACGTTGGCAGCATTAAGATAAATTCAACAGCGTAGATAAGTTTTGATGGAAGTAATAAGGGAATGCTGAATGGTTTAGTTGATATAAAATATGCAGGGATTTATGTTATGCAGAATGGAAAGAGAAGAAGGGAAGTCATTGATATTTTAAGGTTGTTTAAATGAATATTCTAAGTTGTAAAACGTAAAATTTAATAAAAATTATATATAAAAAAGAAAAGAACAGCTAAAATCCCGCAAAAAACAATCATTACAAAACAATTAAACAATGGAATTTAAAATTATACACATGTATAAAAACTATTAAAGCCATACCAGTGTTTCCAGAAAAACAGCACAGCTCCAGCCCTTTCATTGAAAGCAGTCAGTTCCCAAGAGCTTGTTGGAACCTCCAGTAACTCCCCAACATTCTCTGATAACTTTGGAAGCATATCTCTTGAATTTGGAACTTGGATTATAACATATTATAACATATTGGATAATTGACATCTTGGATTACAATTGGATTACAATTAGAAACTTTTGAATACCTACCTGTAACTAAAACTTTTGACTATCTCTCATTTGCCGCCACGGTCTGAGAAAAGAAAGGAACTGCTGAAGAGAAGTATATTTTTATATGGTGTATTTGTGTGCGGCAAGAGTCTCGATAGCACAAAGATGGAAGAATGAGGAAATCCCAACGAAAGAACAAGGGCAAGAAAAACTGATGAGCTATGCGGAGTTGGCAAAGATGACAAACTATGTGAGAAGGAGAATGGGAACTTTTTTACAACCTTTTTAAAAAGACAACAAAAGGATTTGGACTCCTTGGCAGGTTTTGAATAAACATCCACAATTTATTAGTAGAACATATGTTAGACGAGGCAATGATATGTACAATTGTATAATATGCAGAAAACAATATGTACCAACAAATCAGAGAGGGGAGCTGAGGGAAGTCCTTAGAGGGTGGGAGAGGGAGGGATGGGAGGGGGAAAGGGGCGGAAATTATACAGTCATACCTCAGTATAAGTATGCTTTGGTTTGAGTACTTTCAGTTTAAGTACTCTGCATACCCGTCTGGAATGGATTAATCCACTTTCCATTACTTTCAATGGGAAAGTTAGTTTCAGGTTAAGTATGCTTCAGGTTAAGTACGGACTTCCAGAACCAATTACACTCATACTTCGGGTTAAGTACGCTTCAGGTTGAGTACTCCGTGGAACGTCTGGAATGGATCGATCCACTTTCCATTACTTTCAATGGGAAAGTTCGTTTCAGGTTAAGTATGCTTCAGGTTAAGTTCGGACTTCCAGAACCAATTACACTCATACTTCGGGTTAAGTACGCTTCAGGTTGAGTACTCCACGGACCCGTCTGGAACGCATTAATCCACTTTCCATTACTTTCAGTGGGAAAGTTCGCTTCAGGTTAAGTACGCTCCAGGTTAAGTACAGACTTCCGGAACCAATTGTGTACTTAAACCGAGGTACCACTGTAATTGGTTATGTTATTGGGAATTTGTATTGTTCAAAAATTCTTTTTCTTCAGAAAGTCTTCACCTCTTCGCAGAAAGACGACAAGGAGGGAGCCAGTCTAGCTTCCCTAGAGAGGGAGCTGGGGAGTCTTAGAGTAACCACTGAGAAGATCCTGTTCCCACGTACCCACCAAGTATGTCTGTGAGGGCAACGGGACAAAGAAGGCCTTCTCCTGAAGATCTCAGAACCCAGGCAGGTTAGCATGAAGGAATACAGTCTTTCAGATTGCTGGATTTGTTTTTCTTTTCTTTAATTGGCCTAGGACAGTGGAATAAAATGCAGAAGACAGCTTTAGCACAGCACTAATCGGAACCCCATCAAAAGGAGGAGGAGGAGGGTTTGTAGCCACAAGCTAAATCCAAATGCTGGTGAGAGCAGCATTTCCAACCCAGCATTAAAACCCAGTGTTAAACATGGCCTGGCAGGATCAGGGTGGTCAGCACCAAAGCCAGGATTCCCTGAAGCTGACAGAATAATTGCCCACCAGGTCACTCTAATTGAATGGGCAGAAATCCAGAAGATTGTGACCATTGGGGACATTGAGCCAGGATCTGCAGGACAAAGAAAGAGAGAGAATTGTGAGACAATACCAGCAGGGTCTCCCCTGAAATGAAGAACACTGAGTTAAGAATATAAGAGCAGTTCCGTTCGCCAAAAGAATCCACCACACTGCTTTTGAGTCCTTTTGAGTTCCTGCCAACATTTTGCCTCAAATTAAATTTTGATATAAGCTTGGCAATTTGAAAAAAATATATATGATGAAATGTCATGGGGTACTGTTTTGACACAAGACTTGCAAAATGGCTCAGTGTGTGTGACAGAGTGTGGGGGACAGAATCTGGATATCCAGAAATTGCTACCAAGATTTGCCTAGGGTGCCAACTTGAGGCTAACTTGGCAGGTTGCTCCTCATGCTAAAATCCTAGGGATTTTGAGGGACATGAAATAAATAAAGATTCTGCTCATCCTTGGGATTTCCTCATAAGAGACTTTGTTGCTGACCTGGCAGTGAATAACATGTGGGGGGGGGGGGGAGAGAGAAGGGAAAAAAAGATTTAACAGAATTATTATTTTTTTATCAGGTGTATGGCCGACCAACATATTGTTTTCAGCTAGCCCCAGCCTAATCGTTGGGAAACTTGTGCTGGGTTGATTAAGCATTTTGAAGGCTGTTTTTAATTTGATCAACTGAAACACAAACAGCATGCATTTGATAAAATCAATTTGAAGGATTACACAGAAGCTAACGTGGCTGTCAGCAGGGGTGAGGAATTTATGCATCACCTATAACCAGCTTGATTACAGTATTCATCAAATTAGATGTGACAACCTTCATTGCCACTGCAAAAGGATAGGGCTTGAACAAAAATGTAATGTGGGTCTTCTTTTAGAACATGTGCAGTTAATTAAAATTTTACCTGTTTACATCCCATTGTCAAACATTTAACAACTGTGACAGTTTAATCAGTCATTATTTTCTAAGTGCCTTCTGCAAGCAATTCTAACAAGGGGAAACACCTAATAGATTAGAGATCTACATGTACCTTTAGGTGTAAATGGTGTTTTATCATAATGCATTAATGGAATCCATCTCCTTTCACTGAACATAATGGCATTCTAACATTCTGTAAAAAGTGTTCCTTCTCTCACAACACATGCATGCACGCAATAAATCAGAATAAAGAGTAAATATTTAGCTGTGGGTGGCTGTCAGTGTCAATAGTGTATTTAAGAAGCAACAAAATGAAGGTACGAAAACAAGAAATTAAATTAAAACTCCAATATAAGATTACTCTCCTGCTGCACAAAGCTCTGTCTTTGCTAATGTTATTCAAAAAGTGCTCTAAAAATTAAAAGTGGGACTTTCAGAACTCTCAAGAAGACGTCTAAGGGAGAAATTATGTGTTAAGAGGAAAGGACCAAGTTCTCAGTCTGTGTTTTCCTTACGAGGGAAAATGTTGGGCAGAGGACCACTTAGAGCAGGCAGGAGAGGATACTTAATTGTTTCCATACCAATCATCTCTTTCAAATGCTTTCATATGAGCTATAAGCCTGGCAGGAAGGCTCGAGGAGACAGATTCAGGGAAACATCCAGGAGAAAATCTGTGATTGGAGCATGAAGCACCACACCTACCTGCCCACTAATTCTTCTTCCCTACATCTTCCACCCTGGCATTTCTGTTAAACACCTTTTTGCTTAGATAACATGTGGGTTAAACCACAGAGCCTAGGGCTTGCCGATCAGAAGGTCGGCAGTTCGAATCCCTGTGACGGGGTGAGCTCCCGTTGCTCGGTCCCAGCTCCTGCCAACTTAGCAGTTCGAAAGCATGTCAAAGTGCAAGTAGATAAATAGGTACTGCTACAGCGGGAAGGTAAACGGGGTTTCCGTGTGCTGCTCTTGTTCACCAGAATCGGCTTAGTCATGCTGGCCGCATGACCTGGAAGCTGTACGCCGGCTCCCTTGGCCAATAGAGCGAGATGAGCGCCACAACCCCAGAGTCGGTCACGACTGGACCTAATGGTCAGGATTAAAACAATGATGACAACAACATACCTGTTATGTGTTGAAATTGCGTAAAACTCAAAATCATGGAATTGGCTTGTGGTTCTCTGGCATCTGTCTAATAAGTGTTTGGAAAGTTGCATCGTTCGTTCCCTTACACTTTATGACAACTATATGTATGTACAGCAGCAAACTGCTGGCTGAGCTGTTTTTTCCCATATCTGTGATTTGAGAGAAAAGGGAGTCTGGATTCAGCCTCTTCCCACCTTTGGAGCAGATTACTAGTGCTTTGTCAATTATCAGGCCAAGACTCCACACACATAAGAGACATTCCTTCCTTCATAATGTCAGAACTGTAGCGATAATCCTTACAGAGCAATTCAGAACAATAAAACTGAGTTTTAAAACATGCTACAGCCCATCCCCCTTCAGAAGCAGTGTGGAGATAGTTAAAGCTTTCCCCCCACCATACTCTTGATCATTCCCCATAGAACTTGCTTTTCCTAACGAAACTGCATGCTTTCTACAGAGTGCTTGCTAACTTTCTCACCTGAAAAATTATAAAAGGGCACCTGGTTATTAGCCTCAAGTAACTCTGAAGGACCTCAGATTCTAATGTGCCAAACTATTGGATCACCTGATCCGGCAGAGTGCTTAATTACACATAATGAAGCAATACATTTTTAGTTGAGGTAAAGGTCATCATGGCACTGGGGATGGAAAAAAAGTTTCTGAACACAGATTGAGATCCTTGAGAGATTAATTGATTAGGCACTAGCACCATGAAATACCCCAAGGAATTTAATTTTCTAAATGCATTAGAATTATACATACCAAAAGTTGTCTAGATATATACATATATCCTTCTGTGAGATAATTAACTTTTGGAGATTGTCCTGGCGTCAGAAAACCTTGCAAGCTAAATCCCATTTTTGCCCCACAAGCCCAATATGAGAACAGGACATCCCTATTTTATTTTAGTTTTATAAATTTATTTATTTATTTGGTTTTTCAAATTACAGTTTTACAACCACATATCCAACATATGACATAGAAACAAAATTCCAAAGAGTCTCCTGGACTTTCCTCCTCCTCCCCTTTGTGGATCTTATTGTTGCAATAAGCCAAATCTTTTACATGTCCATTATATCCAAAATTCACCATTAAACTACAAGTGTTATTCCGATCCTACCAACAATTTTAACTGTTTACAATGGTTTTTAAGATAATAATCGCTTCTCGGCCTTTTGGCTAAGATCAAGTGTAGTGTGTAGATAATAAGGAATGGGGAAAATTTACAATTTAAAATTTTGGTCTTCCTGATTTCTGATTCTTCCGGTCATTTTGGCCATTTCAGCATAATCCATCAACTTAGTCTGCCATTCTTCTCTGGTCAAGACTTTATCTTCCTTCCATCTCTGGGCCAATAATATCCGTGCAGCTGTGGTCGTATACATAAATAGTCTTTTCTGCTCCCTTGGGATTTCAGCATCAGGACACCCCTATTTTCATTCAAGAAATGTCCATCCTGCTCACAGGCTTCACCCTGCCATCTGGTTTTCCATTGGGAGTGGAAATGAAATACTAGATGGGCTATTGACCTGATTCAGCAGAGCTCTTCGTACATTCTTGTGACAGTCCACAAAAACCACTTCATTTTGCTGCACAATGAGTTTGTTGATAGGATTTTTTTGGTCCTCATACCTGAACCCCAGAGGGGGGAGTGTTGGAGGGGAGAGGCATTGCATCTAGCCCAGCCAAGGAAAAAGGCACCCAGATGCTAAGATGTGGATATACATGGGACAGCTGACATGGAATTGAAGCCACGGCAGAGTTTTACCAACTTAGAACCTACCCCTTGTTGACATGTTCCAAATTAACTCAGTTAATTTACCCCTTTCACTTCCCTGGATCCCATTTTGCGTGTGGAGACCCTCTATCGCAGGCCTAGAAATCAATTCAGACATGGCTCATATTTTTGGTTTGGTTTTTGGCAGAATTTAGGCCACAACTTTATTGATTACAAATCAAGTGAGTGGTTGCATAGGCTCTGGTTCGACTAGCTACCTAGGGTAGCACTGACTCAGGGCACACTTTGAGTCAGCAGCCAGGTACACACCTGGGACGGGGTTACCCGACTGGCACGAGCCAGCCAGGCCCTGATTCCCCCCCCATGTGCCCAGAACACTGGATTAGGGCAACCCCACTTGGGGGAATACCAACCATCGGTCCTTGAATTCCCTTAAGAGGAATACCTGAATACAGTGGCACCTCTGTATTACATAATTCGTTCCGCGAGTCGCTTTGTCTTGCGATATTTTTGTCTAGCGAAGCATGGTTTGCCGTGGCAAAAAACAACAACAACCAAAAACTGCCGAAAAACTTTGTCTTGCGAAGTGCGGCCATAGAAAACTTTGTCTTGCGAGTCACCAAAAACATAGCAAAACGCTTTCGTCATGTGAGTTTTTCATTGCACGAGGCATTCATCTTGCGAGGCACCACTGTATATATATATATATAGGGTGGTAAGGGATCACACCCCTCTATCAGCATGAACCAGAGCCAACTGCCAACCTTACAAGTTGTGATGAATTGCTACGCAGCAGGCGAAACCCAAATGGCAACAGCCAATCAGCCAAGTGGGGAAAATTCCTGCCATGCCCCTGCAACAATGGCAGATGACACACAACGGCATAACAAGGTCAAGCGAAAGCCCTAAACTTAGGGAGCGGTGGGTGGGTGTTCTGATGCAATTCAACCGGAGAAGGAGGATCTCTACGGTCCGTCAGATGGACCACCAATAGGGTGTTGTGGCTGCTCCAATTGTCCCGCCCCAACACCTAGACCTGGTCTGCTGGGACCCACCGCAACACGTGCCCTCCTTTGCAGGGAGGACCCGATTTATCCAAGAATACCGTGTTTCTCATATTATAAGACATGTCTTATATTTATTTTTTCCTCAAAAAAACACACTATGGCTTATTTTCAAGGGATGTCTTATTTTTTTCCTCCTCCTCCTGCCGCGGCCGGCATTGCTGCTGCTCCTATCACTATGTCTTATTTTCGGGGTATGGCTTATATTCCTTGAATGCTTAAAAATCCTGCTATGGCTTATTTTATGGGGATGCCTTAAAATATGAGAAACAGGGTATGCATAAACTGTGTCATATCTGCAGAGACACCTGCACATAAATCAGCTGACTTTGCATCCATCACAGCTGAGAAGCCAAAGTGACTCCCTGGGAAAGCATTGTGTTTCAGCTGAAGTATGATGGTATAAAATTTCAGATTTGCAATAGCTCATTCACTTGTGCCAATCTCCACTGGGTGCCTGCAGGTGCCTATCAGTAAACTCTGATCACATTCAAAGTAGAATAAAGTACAAGCTAACGAGACGCCAGAGTTGTAAAGCTGTGTAAAATTGGTCTTGTGGTGGAGAAACAATAGTAACTCTGACCATTTTGTCTGGTCTGCTAGAATCTATTGTATGTCTTGTTTATGAGAGATTTTCTCTCTCTCTCTCTCTCTCTTCACCACCAAAGCGCAGTTCCATTGTTTATCTCAAAAGTACCACAAGGAACAAAATCTCTTCCCGACAGTGTGAGTGATAAACGTTTAAACCTTTTTTCCCTAATGCTTCCCCCCACCCCATGACAAAGCCAGAGCAAGGTCACCTAGCTAAATGGCTGGACTCCTGCAAAATGGACATATCCCCAAGTAGCTGCAAGCCTAATTATGCATCCTGAGAACGAAAAAGGCAGGAGCCTGTAGGTGCTTATGTTTATTTCAATTTTCTTTTGTGAAATTGTTTAAGAGGGTGGTAAAAAAAAATATTTAATTAAATTTGGAAACACAGGCAAGGCTCTGAAAAGCTGTAGTGCTGATTATTTTTGAGACTCTTAAAGGATTTCTTTAAAGCTTAAACCCAATGTGCTAGTTTGCCTACAGCCAACATCCAGGGTGAATTGTTTCTCCTGAAATGTCATGGGGAGATGTTTATGCCTTCTTTTCTAAGTGTTCGTTTTTTTCTTTCTTTCTTGTGTGTTTAGAAATTTGAAAATAAAAGAAAATAAAGTTATGCTATAACAGGGTAGTCAATAGAGCTTCTGTCAAAGCATTACTGATGTTTCAAGTGTCTTCAAGTTCTCTAAGGGGTCATAAGTCCCCGGGAAGATTGACAGGGTCTCCTTGTGTGGAGAAGCTATCAATGACTTGTTTTTGTAATGGGCATTTACTTACAGTTACACTGCTTGAGAGAACTAATCCTGTGGGAACATCATTCCTCACCTCCAAGGCAAGAATATTCACACCCTTGTAGTTTCCTATAGCAGCTTCTTACCAATCCCCCATTCAATCTCTCCCTCCCTCCATCTCCCTCCCCCCCCAACTGACAATAATGAAGCCATATCATATTGGGGGGGGGGATTCCAATCTACCACTTTTCATCAACAAAGAAAAATCACATGACATAGCCTTTAATATCAGCATATGGGAAGGGGGGGATCTTGAAGAGAGGGGGAGAGAGGAGAGAGAGAGAGATTGGGGAAGGGTTCCAACTGGTCAGCCCAGCAAGGCTCCAGTACCTTGGATTCAACAGTACACATCAGAGTCCATTGAAGGGAAATTTCTGTTATTAGATTCAGAGTTGGTGTAAAAGTGAAGCATTTATAGGTGCACAACAACAACAACAGGGATTGGGTGGTGCTGTGGTCTAAACCACTGAGCCTAGGGCTTGCTGATCAGAAGGTCGGCAGTTCAAATCCCCGCAACTGGGTGAGCCCCCGTTGTTGCTCGGTCCCTGCTCCTGCCCACCTAGCAGTTCGAAAGCACGTCAAAATGCAAGTAGATAAACAGGTACCACTCTGGCGGGAAGGTAAACGGCATTTCCATGCACTGCTCTGGTTCACCAGAAGCGGCTTGGTCATGCTGGCCACATGACCCAGAAGCTGTACGTCAGCTCCCTCGGCCAGTAAAGCGAGATGAGTGCCGCAACCCCAGAGTCGTCCGCGACTGGACCTAATGGTCAGGGGTCCCTTTACCTTTACCTTTAACAAAAAGAACAATTTTATTATTTGTACCCTGGGTTGCCCCAGCCACTCTGGGTGGCTTCCAGCATATACAGAAACATAATAAAACATCAAACATTAAAAACGTCCCTATACAGGGCTGCCTTCAGATGCCTTCTAAAGGTTGTACTTATTTCCTTGACATCTGATGGGAGGGCGTTCCACAGGTTAGGTGCCACTACCAAGAAGGCCCTGACCAAGGAGGGAAGGATAGGGTGTAAGTTTGCTCTTCCACTGCACAACCCACATCTTACCCACATCTCCACCCTGTTTCAGCTATTCCACCAGCATGGCTCTGCTGGAGGAATTTCCCACCATCATGCCTATGGCCTCTGCCATGGTGATGGCATATCTGCTATTTCACCAAATCCATTATGGCCTGCCAGTGCGTCTTCAGTATACAATTGCAATCTAAGCCATGACAAAGGTAAACGGGACGTTCTGAATAATAAGAGAGCATGAGTCATAATATTAGCTATATGCACAGGTAACTTAATCACCCTTTTGCAGAATTATATAACATTTTTGTTCCGTACTTAGAGCAAATCACCCAGTGCTGCTTGCCTTTTTTGACCATTTCCTATGTGCTTAGAACTAGTCGGCTTTTCCTTACAAATGCTGGTCTTTAGTACAGATTACATAAACAAAGGACAACCACCATTATCACCCCAAAACTATCACCCAATATACTTGGGTCTTCTTTCTTCTTTGGCGATCCCTCGTAGCTGAGTAAGATTGTCTTCCATAAACACGGTTTTAAAAGTGAGTCCGTAAGTGACTGTGGAGGCCAATTCTGGATCCACACGTCCTTCCACAGTGGGGACATAGGTTTCCGGATGGGAGTTGATCACAGTGAGGGTTGGCCAAGCTTGCCTTCCTCTTAGCTCGTTACTACCTTTCATCCTGAGTTTGAGCATCTTCAAAGCTCATAACACCTTTAGTAAAGGCTGTTCTCCAACTGGAGTACTCACCAGTTGTCGCTGTTTATACTACATTGTTTTTTTAGATTTGCCTTGATACAGTCTTTAAACCTCTTTTATTGACCACCAGCATTGCGCTTACCAATTTTAAGTTCGGAGTAGAGTAGTTGCTTTGGAAGACAATAATGAGGCATCTGAACAATATGACCAGTCCAACGAAGTTGATGTTCCAGTACACTGCACCTGGGTGCAGAACATGTGGCAGCTCCATCTGTGGTTGGACAACAAACTTCCACCATCACTGACCACTAGCCTAGCAGTAGCAGTCGGCAGGGTAGCACTGCTTAGCTGACCGCTCTCCGCTGCCATCGCTGTGGTGTACCAGGAGGGGTGAGGCTGGGACAGGGATCTTTCCCCAGTTCTACTTGGTGAGGCTGAGGAAAGAACCTGGGACCTTCTGAATGCAAAGCATGTACTATCCCACTGGGCTATGACCCTTCCTCCGATGAGTTTTACATATGGATTTATTGACCTCAGTATGTGTTTTTGGATGCACTGGGTGCCTTGCTGAGAGCACTGCATTTATCTTCTGGAGAAATTGCCAATCTAACCATGAAAATATGCTCCTGAGAGACTTGCAAAGAATAGTTTGCTGAGGGAATGGTGAACTGTTTCCATAATACAATCAAGAAATAATTCTTCTGACAAATGCACTGACTGTCGGCTGTCAGTTAAACCACTTCATGAACTGGCAACGACCACAGGGAGTAAATTTCTGTGTTATAAGGTATTTATTTATTTACATATGTATCCCACCTATACAACCAGATGGCGGCAAGTTATTTATAGGGAAAATAGGAACACAGGAGCAACAGCAACAGCAATTTTATTATTTATACCCTGCTCATCTAACTGGGTAGCCCCAGCCACTCTGGGCAGCTTCCAACACATATAAAAACATACTAAAACACGAAAAATTGAAAACTTCCCGATACAGGGCTGCCTTCAGATGTCTTCTAAAAACAAATCCTCTTGCCAAAATGGCCACCTCTGAATGGATGGGTTTGTTTTTTTGTTTTTGTTTAGTTTTGTTTTTTGCTTGAGCACTACTTACAAACACACTTTGCAAGCATTGTCTCCATCTTCCTAGGGTCATGAGGTTTATCTGAGAAGGACATAAAATGGAGGACTTGTAATCCCAGGGTCAGTTGTCCAAGGAAATTGCCTTTGTAATTGCAGAGGTGGGCGTAACTGTCTATAATCATGCTCTAAATTAAGGGATTAAGACTTGCAGTGCAGTATGCAGAGAATCAAATGCTTCTGAGAATAATGGCAAAGCACAACATGAAGAATGCTGCAGAATTTTCCTTTCACTTGCTGAAATGATAAGACAGAAATTCGCAATGTTTTTGCACATGCAAGGACTTTACTGACTCGTTGAACACTAACAGCATAGTTGGGGCTGACCCAAGAGATTTTGTCACCTGAAGCAAACCACAAAATTCTGTGGCCCCTTCTTGCCAGGGAAGAAGGGCGAGTGAAGATCTACACCTGGAACAAGGCGGGAAGAAAAATCTACATTGGGAACAAGGTTGGGAGACGAGCAGAGCCTCCTATCTGCCAAGATGCTGCTGTAGAAGAAGTGTTGTGGAGGGCTGCTGAGGAGCTGGCAGATCCAGCCTCTAAGCTAGGCATGGCCAAATGACCCTCCAGCTGTTCTGGGACTACAATTTCCATCATCTCTGACCACTAGTCCTGTTAGCTAGGATTGTTGGGAGGATTGTTAGCTAGTCGCCAAACAGCTGGAGGGCCAAGTTTGGCCATACCTGCAGTCTAAGCAGTGCGCCACAGCTGCCGCTGCCACTGTAACACCAGCAGAACCAGTGGCTGATGCATTCATTGGAGGTTGGATCTGCTGCCCCTGTGAATCCTGCCACTTGAGGCAGTTTCCTTACCTTGCCTGATGAGTGGGCTGGCCCTGAGCATAATCCTATGCATGCCTACGAAGAAGACTATATCACTAATTTCAATAGGACTTGCTCCCAGAAAAGAGTGTGTTGAATTGAACTCCACAGTTGCAAACTTATGCACGCTTATCTGGAAGTAAGAGTAAGCCGGGCCTTTACAGTTACATGGAAGCCTTTTCATGGAATTCCTGAAAAAGGCGACCAGAAGAACATTCTCCTACTAAATTTTCAGAGCCATTAAAATTTTCTTCTTGTTCTGGATTCATGCTCCCCCCCATTAGTATCCAATTTATAAGCGCGCTCAGAACCCCCAAATCTCATGTTTCCTGCAGGGAAGTCCTAGCTCCTACTATAGGATGGTTGGGAACAGTGCTATTTTTCTAGAAAAAGAGGTGCTGAAACTCATCATAAATGGCACTCTTTTTATCTTACAATGGCAATAGAACCCACCTGGGAAGTGCCAGAACTAAGTTCCAGTGAGTTCTGGCTGGGGAAAAAAGTCATGGTTGGGACTCATCTCATTGTTGACCTCTTCCTGAATTATTTCCTTCTTCCTTCCCTCCTCCCTCAATAGGTGTTTCTGTAAGGAGTTTACTATACAGTCATACCTCAGTTTAAGTACGCTTCGGTTTGAGTACTTTCAGTTTAAGTACTCCACGGACCCATCTGGAACGGATTAATCCACTTTCCATTACTTTCAATGAGAAAGTTCGCTTCAGGTTAAGGACACTTCAGGTCAAGTACAGACTTCCAGAACCAATTACACTCATACTTTGGGTTAAGTACGCTTCAGGATGAGTACTCTGCGGACCCGTCTGAAACAGATTAATCCACTTTCCATTACTTTCAATGGGAAAGTTCGCTTCAGGTTAAGTACGCTTCAGTTTAAGTACTCTGCGGACCATCTTGAATGGATTAATCCACTTCCCATTACTTTCAATGGGAAAGTTCGCTTCAGATTAAGTTCGCTTCAGGTTAAGTACAGACTTCCGGAACCAACTGTGTACTTAAACTGAGGTACCACTGTATTGGCTTTCCACTGCATTATCACCAAGAAAGTCTTAGCTGTTTATTCCTGCTGTGTCTCCCACACTGCATGCCAACAAGGCCGAGAGCATCCCACATAATCAGCTGTCATTGCTTCACATAATGTCTGGCCCACCCATGTTTACATTTGATTAGACTAGCTGTGTGGCTTTCAGGAGACAATGTTCAGCTCTGACAAGCCTCAACTGTGAACAACCTGTAACAGTCATTTTGAGGACAATTTTGGGAAGCAATAGTGTTTCACCTTGAAATAGTAGGTTAATGACTGGATATATATAAGAAGTCACACAGAGATACTGAGTAGTTTGTGAGATCCATGCCTGCTCTATGATTCATGAAGCAGGAAAAAATAAATCTTATAACTTCAAATTAAAAATCAGTGGCATATTTTACAGACTGTAGTAGAGGTTGGCACCGTCAAACACAAGCCACGCTCACAGATGAATGTTTGTCCCAGGTTTAAAAATAATTGCACATCCTATTGCCTTCTTTGTAAGAATCAGATTTCTGGCACTTATCATATCCTGGTGACAAAATTACCAAAGGTAAGAAACTTAGAATGATCATTCATGTCAAACTGTCTAGTAAGCCATGTTTATTGCCTTCAAGGCAACAGAGAATGCTGGGAAACGAAATTTCATTTTTGTCCTTTTGCCCATTTACATCACCACTCCTGTGCCTGTTTGCTCAATAAAACTGTTTTCCATTTAATTACAAGGCAAAGGAATATCACTCCAAAATTAGTATTTGCTCAGAAGGGAAATCTAGAGCAACGAACAATCTATTTTAGCAGCCTTCCTCAACCTGGTGCCCTTCAAATGTTTCAGACTACAACTCCCAATGTTTCTGACCATTGATCATAGTGGCTGAGGCTGATGGAAGTTGTTCTCCAACAACATCTGGAGGGCATTGGTTTGTATATAACAATCCATCAGGCACTTCAAGAAACCTCACAAACTGTTATCAGTTGCTAGAACTTGAGGATCAGGGGTACACTCAGGGGCGTCGTAAAGGGGTGGGGGGCAGGGCGCCCCGGGCTCCGCTCTGCAGGGGGCAACACGGCGCCCCCTTGCCACCTCCACTGAGGGCGCAACCGCCATCACGGAGGCCCCGGTGTTGCTGGCCTCGCCCCTCACTTCTTCCTGGTGGGCATAGCTGCCAAGTTTTCCCTTTTCTCGTGAGGAAGCCTATTCAGCATAAGGGAAAATCCCTGAAAAAAGGGATAACTTGGCAGCTATGCTGGTGGGGCAGAGGCAAGGGGCGGGCCAGAGAGCAGCATCAGCGGTGGCCGCTGATGCCTCTCGCCGCTCTGCCTGAGTAGGAAGAAGCACAAAGCGCACTACAGAGCGGGTTGCCGCCGGCGGTGGTCCAGTGTCCGGATCCAAGGATCCCGATGCTAGAGAGGCGGCAGCGGCAACCCGCTCCGTAACTCGCTTTGCTGCTTCTTCCTGCTCAGGCAGAACGGCAAGGGGCGTCTCCGCTGATGCCCCTTGCCACTCCGCCTGAGTAGGAAGAAGCACAAGGCGTGCTACAGAGTGGGTTGCCGGCGCCACCGTTCTAGCATCAGGACCCTCGGATCCGAGCGCTGAAGCAAACCCCCCCCCCCCCGGCAATACGCTCCATAGTGCGCACGCACGATGAACCCACTCCGTCGTGTGCATGCGTCATGACGTAGCTGCCCCGGGCAGCAGAGGGGCTTTGTACGTGCCTGGGTACACTGGCTCTGAACATGTAGCTTCCTTTTCTTCATTGCATTTTTATCCTTCATCTAAGAAATTTGGGATCATGTGAACCATTGGCTCCAGCCCCTAGGGGCCGAGGCACTTTCTCTCTCTCTCTCTCTCTCTCTCTCACACACACACACACACACCATGTTTTTTTATTTAAAGGGGGGCTGTCCCAAGGAGTGTTTGGCTCCGCTCCCTGGCTCCTCACAACGTCATACATGTGACATTAGGACATTGTGTTGTGCCTCCTCAATCATCTTGAGAAGGTGGTGCCTCTCATGTCTACATAGTCAATCAGCCATTTTACCTTCACAACAATTCTGTGAAGAGACGGAATCTCAGTCAACTAGTGAGTTTTGCTGCTTAGTGTAGATTTGAACTAAATTCATGATTTAGCTACTACTCCTAGGAGTCCTAACAGCATCTCCAAGGGTCGTCTGATGGCACTTTGAAGGCATCTAAATTAGAAATGGGCTTATTTCTGGTGCACGTTACTTTTGCTTATGCTCACCCATATTCCATCCCCATTCTGTACTAATAGGCATTAAAAGAAATAGCAATAATTTGCATTTGGATACATATTTTCCTCTTAAAATATGCATCTTAAATGTTTTGGAAACAGTTTCCTTCTTAGATGATAACTGTGTCGGTGGCTAGTCCAGGAGGTATGTATCAGGTCAGTTTGTATGGGAATTTACAAAGGTCAAATTCCTCAAGGACCCCAATGTCTAAGGTTATGTACACATCTTAAAATGTAAAGTTATTTCTCCCCACTTTGTTTCCAGCAGATTCCTTACACTGGCGTATGCACCATAGAGGGGGTGAGGATGAGTTCACTGGATGTGCATCACCTGATTTGTTTTCACACACCCCAAACCTGTCATCTGCGCAGCGGCGGAGGAAGCCGCTCGGGCGCCTGGGGCAGTGCCGAGTCTGCCTGCCTCCTCCCACTCAGCTGCCCTACAGTTGGGGGGAGGCAGCAGGCAGAACATTTGGGCGGCACAGAGCCTGTATGTGCCCATGCGTGGCTCAGGTGTGCTGCAGGCTTCGCGGTGAGTGCCGCCCAACATTTTGTCACTCCCCTCAGTGGTTACACCCGGGGCGGACCACAGCCACTGCACCTCCTTCCTCTGCCCCTGCATCTGTGCATCTGTAATTCACAAATCTCAGCTTAACTGTGGCTTACATTTTCAAATTGGATTGAATCTGGTTTGAGGGAAAACACATCAAATTTCTCAAGAAAATGCAGGATACATATGGTTTGTGCCTAACATCATTGTCTACTTGTCGTCAAACACCAGTGGTTAGAGCGCACTAGATTTAGAGTAAATGGTAATGTGTAGCTTGTGCCTATCATTGTACTTTGAAATCCAAAGCTCCATAACTGAATCATGCAGTGTGTGAAGTTCTATTCTTTGTCTGTTGTGAATTGACCCCATTATGCAACCCAAGATCTATTATTATAAGGGATGGGGGGAAATCTTTTTTTCCATTTTCTTCACACCATTCATAACTTTATAAACATTGTCCATTATCTTCTGTTCTTCTAACACTAGCAATCACTTGGTAACCATTTATTTTCAAATGATCCAGGTCAATTTTTAACCTTTAAGGAGACTCTAAAGAAATGAGACATCTGGTTCTTGGGCTGCAAAAACAGAGTCATATTCTTTCCTGGCTGTTGGTTTTACCACACCAATACATCCAACATTGTCAGTGCCAAACATCATTTACTGCTCACTCCAGCACTCTGTGACTTAGGAGAAAGTTGCAGGTGTCATAAAACTTTCTTCAAAGGTTCAAGGTCTCAGAGAAAGCAAAAATAAACCTTTAAAATCCTACAGAATGTTCATCATCAACTGGTGGCTGACCTCTACCATCTCCCCTGCCCCCTTTGCACAGTCTTTCTTTTTTTAAAAAAAGGATGAATTGGATATAAAAGGGTATATATTTATAATAAGAATGGAAATGCTAACACAAAAGTTCTTTGGAGAGGAATAAGTGGAGACCCTTTTTCATTCTCAGCCTTTTTCCGGAGACTTTGGAATGTTTACTCAAAAGTAAAGAAGTTTAGCTATGACTCTTTAAAGATGTTAAAATTAACCGTTTCACACATTCAGAGAGCGAATAGCAAGAAAGTTCCTGTTGGCCATGGTTGCTGGCCGC
The DNA here is from genome assembly GCF_963506605.1 of Zootoca vivipara. Classification (NCBI taxonomy): domain Eukaryota; kingdom Metazoa; phylum Chordata; class Lepidosauria; order Squamata; family Lacertidae; genus Zootoca; species Zootoca vivipara. The sequence continues at coordinate 65,631,844 of NC_083284.1, read as the reverse complement.
AAGACTGTATTTCCTAGAATCATAGGATTGTATAGTTGGAAAGAATTCCAAAGATCAGCTAGTCTAACCCCCAGGAATGCAGGAATCTCAACTAAATAGAATCATTGACTATAGAGTTGGAAAGGAACCTCGTTTTTTTTGTTTTTGTTTTTTGCTGTACTCATGTTCTACCTTTTTTCTCCAAGAACCTCAAGGTGGCATGCATGATTCTACCCCTCCTCAACTAATTCCCACAACCACTTTGTGAGGTGGGTTTGGCTGAGAGGCAATGACCAGGGCCGGCTCTAGGTAGACCCGCGGTGGCGCGGTGTGCCAGGGCGCCAGGCCGGTAGGCGGGGCGCCATGCAGAAACCATGCTGCGCCCTGCGGGGGCGGGGGCACTGGAGCGATGTCCACCCCTCAGCGCCAGGGTGGCCGACCTGCTCGAGACTGCCCTGGCAATGACCAGCCAAAGGTCACCCACTGGGCTTCATCACTGAGTGGGGATTTGAACCCTGGTCTCCCAGGCCCTAGTCTAAGACTCTAGTCTTTGGTGCCCTCCTAAACCTCAAGAGAAAGAAGATGTGAACTGCTTGGTAGAGTCATGTAAAAGATTCATACAAAGAACAACAACAAAAAAACCCCACATTATTCACGAAACAAAAAATCTCTGGTTTCTACCAGTTTTGCAGCTATGTTTGACCTTGGCACCAACATCTAATCCAGCTCTCCAATGATCACTCAGAGTGCAACTGATGAGGAGGACAATGGAAAACAGGCCTGGTGGCAGCATCTAAACCAGTTTGACCAAGCCAGAGCCCATCCAAGCTGAGGTTGCCCAAACATCCATCCATCATCTTCTTAAATTATGGCCAGGGCCTGTGTGGCTAGGAATGCTCATTTCATTATATTTTGCTTACTATATTTACAATATATATTATCTTTTCCCACAACAAAATGGAAGTCATTCCCAAGTCAATGTGTTTAACACCGAACAGCAGAAGCAACTCCCCCCCTTTTATACCTCTAGTCACGATGGTGCTATGATTCAACAACATGTGCTCAAAGTATTTATTTATTTATTTATTTATTTACTTCCTTCAGGGCTGGCCAACTGTTCTTTGTTTGGTGTTGCTCTAATGTATCTGGAATGCAGAAACAGTGGAGTGGAGGAGAGGCGAGAAAAGAAGTGTCAGTTGTGTGCTTAACTTAAGTAATGCTTGAGTCTGTCTAAAGCATCTTCTAAAAACTATTAAATTCAAGGTCTAAAATCACCTTGCTGCACTAGTGGTTATTATGAGGTATAAGGGTTTTGTTACAGATATAACACTTTCCCAACAATCCCTTCTTATCTGTAAAAGAAGCTTTGGAGAAGTCATGGGGATGTGCATTAAATCTTTCCACACCAACCCTTTCCCAGCTCCAAATCACACACCCAAGTGATTTTTCTTCTCTCTAACGCTTGTGATTCCCTATCCCTGGAAGATATCCAGCACTTGTGAGATGCAAAGGATATAACAGACCTTGCCCAACAACCTGCATGGAAGGTAACTGTGCTGTTGGGAAAGTAGGAACATTTATGGAGGACCATTTGTTGCCTAATAGAAATGGTTCCAGGCAAGAGAAGGCCAAGCTGGTTAAAGCAAACTGTTTTGTTTTGCACTGGAAAAAAATGTAAAATAAAGTCTGTCTTTAGCTTATTCAGTCTGAAAGGAGCAGAACATAAAAGGTGGGTTTCAAAAGAAATGTCTAGACTAGACGATCCCTGAGAAGCTCCAAACGTCTGATTGAAATCCTCTACGTTCCCTAGATATTTCCACCTATGCAAGAATCTGCAAATCTGCCTTGAAATTGTAGTTTTGGTGAAATTTGGTGACAACTCTCATCTGTGCATTACACAACTTTGGCCCAACATATTTTGATAGTCATGGAATATCACAGCTCCTACCAGTTGCCATGGTTGCCATCTGCAGCTTTAATAAATTTATTTAAGTGTTTGGAAAAATGCTCTAAACCGTTGTCCTGGGCACACAGCCAGCTGGACGGATATTGTAATATACTCAACTCACTCAGCAGGGGTTTCCCACTATATCCATTCAGCTGGCAATTTGCCCTACTAAACAAGTCCCACTCCCCTATAGGGGCAACGTAGGTACCTCTTGTTGACAGATATAATCTCACCCCAGAGGCATAAAGGCCCTGTAGGGGGAAATGTTTAAACACTTTCTGAAAGCTGAAAGCTCTGCCTCCTGGACACGGTACAGTTCTCTTGACAAAGAAAACCTCAGCATATTTTCTTCAAAGTTAATGACAATTGTTTGTCGCAATTAAGCCCTCTGCGAAAATGTTGCAATGGAGGAAATGGCAGATACGAAGCACCCACAAAGTGGGCCCTGGCAGGATAAATTAGCTTGCAGTGACAGTGTACCAAACAATTTTTGGTAGTCAGCTGATTTCTTAATTTCCCATAATGCCCCAGAATGATTCTAGGTTACAGGCATTATGGGAAATGTGCCAGAGGGCTAAAAGTGCTTGGACTGGAGAAAAAATGAAGGTGGACCCAGGGCAGGCATCACTAGTGGTCCCTACAGAAGCTCTGGGCCCCTAGTAGCTGCCCATGGATGGCATGAACTGATGCTGATGTTGAAATCCAGTAGCAGGAAGTCAGGTGAGGGGAAGAAAATAAGGTGAGGTTAACCTTTGAAATATTATTGTAAGGGGGACTCCCTACAGCGAGCCAGCCCCCAACATCCTAACGTCCACCTCATCAAGTACAGAGAGCACCAGTGGTTCTGAAGCAGCCAGAGGGGGAGGAAGAGACTCAGAGGGGGAGAGAAATCAGAACAATGGGAAAGCTCGGAGGCGGAGGGATGCAGGCAGACGCTTGGGGATACTGCAGAGCCAGGGAACCGACTGCTAAGGGAGGAAACTGAAAGGGCATCGCTCCTTCCGGCGCTAGAAATGAGGAGAGCACCACAACGCAGGTCAAGGGGGTGGCGTATTGGGGTGCCCAGACTACTTTGCTGGCGTAGCAACAGACGTACACCATTGCCGGATTCTGATTCAGGATGAGAGGTCATGTTTTAAGCCAGGTATCCCCAAACTGCGGCCCTCCGGATGTTTTGGCCTACAACTCCCATGATCCCTAGCTAACAGGACCAGTGGTCGGGGAAGATGGGAATTGTAGTCCAAAACATCTGGAGGGCCGAAGTTTGGGTGTGCCTGTTTTAAGCTGTCTCTACACTGTAAATAGATAGCACAATAAACTTCTTTGAAGACAAACTGGACTCCGGCGGAGTTACTCTAGAGTAGCCACAACGACCCTCTGATGATTATTGTGCTGGATATTTTCTCCCAATAATTCTGTATTGGAAGTTCTCTTTTTAAGGAATCAAATCTTTCCCGCATCTTAATAAAAACATTGATAGTTGCAAGTTTTTACTTAATTGTACTCATTTGTTTCCCACTTTGTTGCAGTGAGATGGCTGGATATTTGAATGCCTCTGTGCACCACACACACACACACACAGCCTTCATGCACAAAGAAAACTAAGACCTCAGGGAGGAATTTAGGCTGGACACTTTTCCCTGACATTCTGCTTTTCTCCCCCTGACGCTACTGCACACAAAAAAGGTAGTTCCATCACCTCTTTTATGCAGCCAGAAGTGGCAGAGTCCAGGAAAAGCCTTACCACTTGGCCCCACCAATTCTACATGAACAGGATGAGAGATTCTGTTTTTGTTGTTTTCTTGGTGGGGGGGGTGAAGCTTTGTGTGTTGCTTAAAAGTATGAAAGAATCTGCTGAAATGAACAAGTAAAAAGTGATCACTTTATACAGATAAAGATTTAGACAAAAAAATAGATATGTATTTACAGCAGAAAAACATGGACAATAATTAATCACAAGGAAATTAGGTCATGCCACTCATCAGTTAGATGGCTTTAAACTTCTGTCTTGGTGTCAGAAATTCATTTCTGTAACAATAGAGCTTATTAACATGATTGGTCTGGGAACTCTTTTGTCATGCTTTGACTGCATAGTTTTACATTAATTACAGGCACATTAACTTAAAAGGATCCAGTTAAAGTTTCAATTATTAATGATTGTGCTCTCGTTCATTGTCTTTGACTATCACATTGCCCCCTATGTTTCTATTTACTTAGGCAATGAAGTAATTCATTCAATTTACTTTGATGGTTTCTGTTCAGTAACCATCACATATAAACCTCTAAGCGTCATTCATGCGGTATCTGAATTATTCATCGTGGGGGGTGGAGGTCTGTGGAGCTCGGTTGCAATACGTTCAGTAGAACCAAGCAAATTGACCTGTTTGACAAAACCAAATGTAGGAAGTTCCATATCCAGCAGAAACTCCTTGTCCTTTCTTTTAATGCTCTCCATAGTTCTCCAGCATCCCATCTTATTGGTCACTATTATATCCCTGCTTGTTCAGCTCAGTTTATAAGTTTATTGTTCAAGCCAAAGGCCATGACAAACTTGTGTGAACACCTGAGGTACGTGGAAAGCCGGGAACAGACTATGTTCACACACACACCCCAGATGCTCCCCTGGACTCAGACACAGGCACAACCCCCTCTCAGGGGTAGACCAAACCAAGTTGAATCCCTGGATTCCTTTAACGGAATACCCTTCACATAGGATGGCGAGACCGTTCTCCCATCCCTATCACCTGAACCAGTGCCTGTCCACAACCTTACAAGTTGTGACAATTTGCTACACGGCAGGCAAAACCCAAATGGCAACAGCTAATCTGCCAAGTGGGGAAAATTCCTGCCATGCCCCAGATGACACACAATGGCATAGCAAAATGTGACGACCCCGGTCCCACTCTACCTTACTATCACTGCGACTCAGGAATCCAGAGGGGAAAACACCCACCCTCTTCTCCTGACGCCTCAAAAATAAACCCCTTTTACTAATGGGTTTCTAAGTAAGGAGAGCCTTCCAGCTTGCGTGGCCTGGTACCTTAAGAAACTCTAGGCTGTCCCCCAGGAATAACCTCTTGCCTCCAGTAAAGGGTCTCCCTCAGTTGGATTCCCCCACTGTAGAAGTTTGCCCTAGGCACTCTGGCAACTTCTTGGCACCTCAGGTTACCCTTCTAAGCCTCCTCCGTGTAACTTCAGAACACAAACCACCACCTCCCTGCCTGAGGTGAGTTTTGCCCTCTCTTGAGTCACCACGGCTGTGAGTCCTGGTACCTCGCTGGAAAAATACAGACGGACCTCTTGTTGGCAAAAACAGAGATGAAGTTTTATTGTGTTAAAAACATAAGTGATTCTTTAACGTGTCATTTATTAATTAGCTTTGTTCCAGTTGTACAAAATAAACTCAGTCAAACATTTAACTTTAAGTTTTCCTAGCCTCTTAACTGTCTTCATACAAGCCACCACATAACATCACACCACACCTTCCTCCCTCTCCCTCCTAACTCACCAAACCGACACTCCCTCCTTTCAAACCGAGCACAGTCCCGCCCCCATCAGAGTTCTATGCCAGTCAGGCTGGAGGTGGGTTAACTCTTTGCCAGCCGGGCAGAAATAAACATTCTAAAAGTGCTTCAATTTGTCACATATCTCCCCCACCACAAAGACATTGCGTCGGCTTGCTCTTAACTAACTAGAGCAATGCCAAAGCAATGGGCTTGGGGTTAAAAATACTTCAATGCATTCTATAACATTCATATTACAAAGTCAACTAAATTAACATCTCATAAACTTGTACACAGATAAACCATGTTTGGCATGTGTCAGATTATAACGCCTAATGTTCTGCTAGGGTTCCCACCATTTCATATAACAGTTTGCACCATTCTATACCTCTCAAAAATATCTGGATAAAGCGTCCGCTATGATGTTTTCCTTCCCACTTATGTGCTTACCCTGTGTCTATTTTATGAGTTGCTAGGCTGGTCCTCCCTGGGATGTTTGAGAAGATCTGAGCCAACTGAGCAAGGACTCTTTTTAACTGCTCCTTTTGCTCTGGGGTCAGACTTTCATCAAATGACACCTCTGCTAGAGTTGTGCCTTTACTCAGCTCTCCCCACCCAGTTAAATGAATTCCTTGTGTCACCTTCCCCTTTACTTGCAACACCAACTTATTTCTGTCAAAATAAGGCTTAAGTAAATTTACATGAAAATTCTTACATCGGTTCCCTTCCCCATCTAACTCTACCAAATAGTTCACCGCAGATATCCTCTCGACCACTTTGAAGGGACCGTCCCACGACATCTCCAACTTCTTTCGACGTCTTGTTCTTAACACGAGCACACTGTCACCGGGCTGGAAAGATCTGTCTCTTGCGTGTGCATCATACCACTGCTTCTGTCGACGCTGTGCCTGCTGCAAGTTGTGAGCAGCTTGCTCCCGTAGCTCTTGAAGGTCGCTCTGCAGCTCCTGTAGATACGTCACAACATCAGGGCTGTCGATCTGCTCCTCCCCCGACCACGCTGCTTTCATCAAGTCTAGGGGTCCTCGTGGCTGTCGTCCAAATAGGAGTTCAAAAGGACTGAACCCTGTGCTCTCCTGCGGCACTTCGCGATAACCAAATAGGAAGTGTTGCAGCCTCTCATCCCAGTCGTTAGGATGATTGATGGAATAGGTTTTTAGCATCCGGCTCAGGGTCGAATTAAATTTCTCCGTCAAGCCATTCGACTGTGGATGATAAGCCGTAGTTTTAACATGCTTAATCCCATAAAGAGTTAAAAGCTCTTCCATGGCCTTGGACGTGAAGGATGTCCCTAAATCTGTTATAATTTCTTTGGGGAATCCCAGCCTTAGGAACACCGACATGAGGGCTTTTGCTACAGTCTTTGAGTCAATGTCCTTTAGAGGTATTGCTTCTGGATAGCGCGTAGCATAATCCACGAGGCATAAAATAAACTTATTCCCCCTTTTTGTAACTCTGGAGATAGGCCCGAGGATGTCCACTCCTACTCTGGAAAAGGGCTCAGTAATTACGGGAATAGACTGTAACAAGCCTCGCGTTTTGTCCGCTCTTTTGCCTGCTTTTTGGCAGATCACACAGGACTTGCAATACTCTTTGATGTCTTTGCCCATCCCAGGCCAGTAAAATCTTGCTTGGATTCTATCACTAGTCTTTCTAATGCCTAGATGCGCTGCTGAGGGTGCGTCGTGTGCCATTTGTAGCACTTGCAACCGGTAAGCTCTTGGCAACACTAACTGTTTCTTCCTTTCCCAAACCGCAGCAGTTTTCCTCCTCCTAGAAATTCTATACAGTCTTCCCTCAATGGTGGTAAATAAGCAGGGGTTCTCCACAGTTACTTCTGCAGTAGGACTTTGTGCTTTACCCCACAGCTCTTTTATAGTTTCATCCTCTTTTTGATCACTCAAGAATTGGGCACCGTGCTCCTGGACCACTGGCACGCTAATCAGCCCTTCATCCTCACCAGGCTCTATGGGTGACTCTATAACTGCAGGAGGATTACTCTCAGTGACTTGAGACTGTGACCTAGTTATCACTTGAATACGGTGCTTCTGACTAGCTAGGTCATTCCCTATTAAAAAGGGCACCTCCAATTCATTTAGGATTCCTACTCTCCATTTGCCACAAAATCCTTTGTAGGTAATATCAACTTCAGCTAATGGTACTTCAAAATGTGGGCCCCATATGCCTTTTAAACTATAGGACTGACCCTTGAGGTACTGCTCCTTTGGAACAAATTGGGATTTAACAAGTGAGACTTCTGCTCCTGTGTCCCTCAAACCTAAAAAAGACTGACCATTTAATTCAATTGGCTCCATGTAATCTTGGTTGCACTCCTGCTCAGCCCTCCAGACCTGTAAGACCTTAGAAGTAGTCTCAGCTGGACTGTCTGATTTCTCTGAGCCTTCTGTCTGAGGCGAGCTATTTTCCTGTGACTGCATTACCAGTTTTACTTGTTTAGCTGCAGTAGGTGTAGTTTGCGACTTAACCAGCAGGGGGCACCTGGCACGTACATGGCCCTCACGATTACAGAAAAAACAAGTGATTTTCTTAGACCCTGTCTTGTCAGAAACTGATTCCCTGACAGGAAAATTTTCTTGCCTGTCTTTATTTTCTCTGTTTCTCCATGGATTACCCTTCTGTGAGTGTTTTGGGAATGCTATTTCATTGAAATCTCCTTGTAGTTCGTCTAAGACCTCGGCAACCTGTGCCACAGTTTTCAGTTTTTTATCCCTCAAGAACCAACGTAAATTGCTAGGGATTTGCTTAAAAAATTGTTCTAAACAAATTAATTGTTTTAACTCCTCAAAGTCCTTCACTCCACTCCCTTGAATCCATCTGTCAAGTAATTTATCTAAGCGGCTAGCTAGTTGGGCATAAGTCTCTTTATGTTCCTTTTTTGCCTCACGAAAAGCCTTTCTGCTTTGTTCAGCCGTGAGTCCACATCGAACCCTCACCCTTTGCTTAAATACTTGGTAACTTGACAGCTCTTCTTCCCTCAGGTCAGCATAAATTTCACTAAGTATCCCACAAATTTGAGGTCTTAAATAAAGCATCCAGTTCTCCTCAGGTATTTGAAATTCCACACAAACGCGTTCGAAGGTAAATAGAAACGATTCGACATTATCGTCTTTTCCAAATTTGGGGAACCTTTTTAAATTAATTGCGGTACTATCATTGTTAACTGGGCTACTAGTTAATTCTGTTCGCAAACGTATCTCTTCAAGCTTCATTCTGTCCTGTTCTAATTGAACCCTTAACCTCTCGGACTGCATTCTCTCCTCAGCTTCCATTCTAGCTTTTTCCCTCTCACTTTCAGCTTCAATCCTAGCTCTTTCTCTCTCACTTTCAATTCTAGCTTTTTCCCTCTCACTTTCAGCTTCAATCCTAGCTTTTTCCCTCTCACTTTCAGCTTCAATCCTAGCTCTTTCTCTCTCACTTTCAATTCTAGCTTTTTCCCTCTCACTTTCAGCTTCAATCCTAGCTTTTTCTCTCTCACTTTCAGCTGCTAACTTTTCCCTCTCAGCTTCAATTCGGGCCATCTCAATTCGTAGTTTCATCAGTTCCACCTCAGAACCTGGGCTTCCCTCAGCCCCTTCCGTTCTTTCATCTCCTTTTGCCTCTCTGGGTTTTCTTACGTGAGTCATTTTCCTCACAGGAAAATCCTGACAGACTCAAACCAAACTAGGCGCGTGAGCTTTTAATTTCGATCACGACGCTGCCACCAAAAATGTGACGACCCCGGTCCCACTCTACCTTACTATCACTGCGACTCAGGAATCCAGAGGGGAAAACACCCACCCTCTTCTCCTGACGCCTCAAAAATAAACCCCTTTTACTAATGGGTTTCTAAGTAAGGAGAGCCTTCCAGCTTGCGTGGCCTGAAACTCTAGGCTGTCCCCCAGGAATAACCTCTTGCCTCCAGTAAAGGGTCTCCCTCAGTTGGATTCCCCCACTGTAGAAGTTTGCCCTATGCACTCTGGCAACTTCTTGGCACCTCAGGTTACCCTTCTAAGCCTCCTCCGTGTAACTTCAGAACACAAACCACCACCTCCCTGCCTGAGGTGAGTTTTGCCCTCTCTTGAGTCACCACGGCTGTGAGTCCTGGTACCTCGCTGGAAAAATACAGACGGACCTCTTGTTGGCAAAAACAGAGATGAAGTTTTATTGTGTTAAAAACATAAGTGATTCTTTAACGTGTCATTTATTAATTAGCTTTGTTCCAGTTGTACAAAATAAACTCAGTCAAACATTTAACTTTAAGTTTTCCTAGCCTCTTAACTGTCTTCATACAAGCCACCACATAACATCACACCACACCTTCCTCCCTCTCCCTCCTAACTCACCAAACCGACACTCCCTCCTTTCAAACCGGGCACAGTCCCGCCCCCATCAGAGTTCTATGCCAGTCAGGCTGGAGGTGGGTTAACTCTTTGCCAGCCGGGCAGAAATAAACATTCTAAAAGTGCTTCAATTTGTCACACAAGGTCAAGTGCAAAATGCCCTGAATATAGGGAGAGGTGGGCGGGTGTTCCAATGCACGAGCCAAAAGAGGAAGCTCTGGGTCACGTGCATACATCTATAGAGGTCCCTCAGCCAATTTTAGACTGCACCCCATTGGCCAGATTGCACCCAGCAACGCGGGACCTACCAATCGGGTGTTGTGGCTGACCAATATACCCACCCACAACCAGGGGTCGGTCTCCAGGTCTCACCGCAACACGTGCCCTCTTTGAGGGAGGACACACTATATCCCCGCTTTGTGGCCTTTGTTTTAAAGCGTCTTTAGCTCTCCAACAAAATTCCACCCAATGTTTCTTGCTGCACAAAGTCTGTAATGTTTTCTCTCTATAGATGTCCATGTCTCTCTGTTCCTTCAAATCCCCATCAAAATTAATATTTTTCAGTGATGTAGGTAATCTTAAGTACATGTAGCTGCACTTGTTCACATTTCCCCCCTTGCTACCCTTGTCTTCCCCTTCCCTCTCTCTTTTCTCTCTCCCCCTCTCCCCAATTGTTCTACTTCAAACTGTGGTGGGCAGGAAACTGTTTACTTTTTGGGTGGTATTCACCTAAGTTTTACTCAAGATGAATCCATTGGTGCTGTATTAAATAGATAGTTTATTCATGCATAAAAAAACAAGATAGAATCCTGTATTCACACACAAAAGACCAGGCCAGACAGATCTAACAACTAGGTTCCTCAAAGGCAAATGAAGCTAATTCAAACAAAATACAATGGTTCATTGATCACTCTAAAGGGATAAATGCTTTCAATCCCTATTTGTACAATCCAAAATATCAACAAAGTGGAGAAGGTATTTTCATCACGGCCAGATACGAATAGTACTGAAGAGCACTAATAACAATTTAATTTCTCCCTCCTCTTTTTGAAACCTCTTTCAGCTTCCGCGTTTACACCCACTTTTACTCCAAAGGGATTTATGAGCAAAGGGACACCTTTAAGAAGATTTGCTCACCCATTATTCAGTTATACAAGGAGTATAAAATAAACAGATATCTCTACTGAAACTGAAAAATGACTAAGATGGCAGCCATCAACTGCAAAGTAGACAGATTTGTAGTTCATCCTGGATAAGAAAGCTGATTTAGGTTTTTTATATTTTAATAAATGCTGAGATAAAGATTGAATCTTGGCAGTCTGCATTAAAATTATAACCTTTCTTGTCATTTCAGATTAAGGCAACCTCAGTGTGCTTATAGCACCAAGGAGCAAGGTGCAAATCATTTGTTGTGTCCTACTTACCATAAAAGTACTGTGATAGGGCAACCCAGCTAATGAGACCCTCATTTGATAAGATACAGATGTGGGTGAGGCATTAGCGATTCCATAGTGAGGCATCTACAATATGAAGAGACCTGAGTTTCCCCATATAAAAAGGAGCTGCTCCACTAGATAGTCTTATGACAGGGTTGAGAAATCTTAGGCCCAGGGGATGTGTTTTTGCCTGTATGGAAAGTGCTCTTGAACTTTGAACTACTGGGTTCATGGTCAGAAATATTCAAAAATAGAATCCACAATGGATAGGATTTATTAAAGTGTGCAACATTGAAGACACACTCATGAACAATTCCAGCAAGAAAGTAGATAGATTATTTGTTTGTAAGGTGGTTGTTGTTGTTTAGTCGTTTAGTCGTGTCCGACTCTTCGTGACCCCATGGACCATAGCATGCCAGGCACTCCTGTCTTGCACTGCCTCCCGCAGTTTGGTCAAACTCATGTTCGTAGCTTCGAGAACACTGTCCAACCATCTTGTCCTCTGACGTCCCCTTCTCCTAGTGCCCTCAATCTTTCCCAACATCAGGGTCTTTTCCAAGGATTCTTCTCTTCTCATGAGGTGGCCAAAGTATTGGAGCCTCAGCTTCACGATCTGTCCTTCCAGGGAGCACTCAGGGCTGATTTCCTTAAGAATGGATAGGTTTGATCTTCTTGCAGTCCATGGGACTCTCAGGAGTCTCCTCCAGCACCAAAATTCAAAAGCATCAATTCTTCGGCGATCAGCCTTCTTTATGGTCCAGCTCTCACTTCCATACATCACTACTGGGAAAACCATAGCTTTAACTATACGGACCTTTGTAGGCAAGGTGATGTCTCTGCTTTTTAAGATGCTGTCTAGGTTTGTTGTTGCTTTTCTACCAAGAATCAGGTGTAGTCTTTTAATTTCATGACTGCTGTCACCATCTGGAGTGATCATGGAACCCAAGAAAGTAAAATCTCTCACTGCCTCCATTTCTTCCCCTTCTATTTTGCCAGGAAGACGGGGGTCTTGGGATCATTGCTAGTAAGTGTTATGAGATCTCTGAGTTCAGAGGTCCAGAGCAGGGAAGTCCCAAAACCAAGTGGGCAGAGTGTCTGTCATCAGGACAGCTCTAGGACTACTCTGCTCTGACTCTAGGAGTCTCAGACCAGCTACACCTAAGAAAGGGGAATCTTTCTTGGTCTGGGAGGAGTGTTAAGATATAGTGCCATTGGTGTGCACAATACTTTAGAGCAGGCATCCCCAAACTGCAGCCCTCCAGATGTTTTGGCCTACAACTCCCATTATCCCTAGCTAAGAGGACCAGTGGTCAGGGATGATGGGAATTGTAGTCCAAAACATCTGGAGGGCCGAAGTTTGGGGATGCCTGGTCTAGACTGTGTGAGGAAAAGGGGAGTAGGGCAAGCAAGCACCATATTATAAAATACAGTATTTATAATAACACTGCATAAATAACACATTTAGCAGATGATTAAAGAAGACAAATATGAGTGGATCTAAACCTCAACTTCTTCCAAAAGCCTGCAGAAAGAGATAAATCTTCAGCTGCAAGAATGTCAGTTCTTGACACGGCTTAGAGGGGAGCCTGTTTTGAAGGTGGGGAACAACCACAGAGAAAGAAGGCCCACACACACACACACACACACACACACACACACACAGCACTGCCCTTGAGTGCTCCAAATGTGTCTCTTCACCCAATGGTGGCATCTCAACTGCAGAACTTAATTCACAGATAGGCTGGTACTTGAAACTGCAGCATATTGAATCACATACTGATTTGAATCAACATGTCAAATCTTTAAATATTCGGTACACTACTAATATATGGAGGTTGGGGTTGGGGAGGATGACAGCTTTTTTAGGATTGATGGCCATAGCAGAAACACAGCATCATAGCTGCCAAGTTATCCCTTTTTTTAAGGGATTTTCTTTTATGCTGAATAGGCTTCCTCGCGAGAAAAGGGAAAACTTGGCAGCTATGCACAGCATGTGGCAGATGGCTGCAATGAATTTGCATATCTGTGCATACAATTAACGTAACTCATGTGAGTGAAGTTGATGAATCCCATCAAATCAACTGTTTACCTTCCACCCCCTGGAAGCCGTTACATCAAGTCAGGTTTGCAAATAAATGTGTGTTCTGATAATCAGATATTTAGCCTTTTCTGCCCATAGCTCAATATTGTGAGAAGTCAGATCAAACTAGGACTGACCAAATATCCAGGCTGAAAATTGTACTTATGTATTCACATGCATTTTGAGTAATTTATCTGTGACGACTGAGAATTTGAAGCCAGCTTTGGATCATCTTGTAGGTCACTTACTGAAGAAAAGCAGTGGTTTTGCAAGCATACTTCTGGTCAGGTAAAACTGAGACACTACAAATAACAGTTTGCTGACAGATTTCTGTCACCATTGGCTATAAGAAATCTGGTCTCCATTGATTGTGGATTACTATAGGATGTTGGATGGAATCAATGCATCCTTAATCTGAACCCACGGGGCTCTTAAGTTTTCCCCCTGGTTCTCAGCTCATTCTCATGTGGGTGACTGAATCTCTATTTTGAGTACAACTGAAGGGGGAAATATGCAGGAAATTCACATTGCAATTTATTTTTCCACATGGGTTTAGAAATGACCCTTGGTTTCTTGCCGTAGTGTGTTGAAACACGTATTTGATTACACAACTTTGTATTTTGCTGAGGTAGCTTTGAAAACTTCACATCCGAACACTTTATTTCCATCTCTGTGTATTGAAAGCATCCTTTTTTCAGCTTCACCACACCAAACTCACAAGCTTCATTAGGTTATAACAATCTTCATACAGAAATTTTCCTCCTCACAGCTGCCTGTCAATTATGTTGCAAGCGAAGCAAGAGTCACCTGAATTAGATTGTGTGTGTGATTAGTATTCAGATGCTGTCTTCCACACACAAGAGAATGAATGAAAATATTGAGATTGTGCGATATTGCTGCTGCCCTTTTTTTAGAGAGAGAGAGGGAGGCGGTCAGTGTTTAAAGCAGTGAGTTTTCTTTGAGATGTGGAAATAGGTTTATTTCTTCTCAGAAGAAAAACTGATGATGGGGAAATATCATTTTAATGTAATTTTGTACAATGTAAATGCTCTGCTTATCCCGCAAGAGTAGTCCAAACATGACAATAAGATAATTACTCTTCCTCAAATTGTAGCAAACTGGGTTGCATTGCAAAATATCTATATATTTATGTTCATTGTTCCCTCTATTTATTTTATTTTTTAAAAAAATATTACATCATGCTGCCGGAGTTCACCTTTCCCAGGCCCAAACACTGGTTTTAATGGTCTCCTCAAAGAAGAACAGAGCGTTAGGAGTCTCTGAAATTATTATCCAGCTTGGATTTAAATACAACCCAGAGGAAAAGAAACATGCCTTACACCCCTTAGTTCCAATCCCCAATTTATCACTCCCTTTTCCAACACAGAAGAAACTCAGCTGGAGGGACTTAGCGGTAGCAGAAAAAAAGGTAAAAAGTTAAAGGACCCCTGGACGGTTAAGTCCAGTCAAAGGCGACTATGGGGTTGTGGCACTCAAGTCGCTTTCAGGTCAAGGGAGCTGGCGTTTGCCCTCAGACAGCTTTCCGGGTCATGTGGCCACCATGACTAAAAGTCACTTCTGACGTAGAAGGAGGTGAGGTTGCGGGCGGGCCACGAGCCCGAGCACGTGCTGGGAGAATGGGTGCCATTCTCCCAGCCCATTGGCTGGCTCCCAGACGCGCCTGGCTCCCAGACGCGGCGCTCCCTTGGCGTGACGCTCCAAGGGGGTGTGGCTCGCTAATTTAAGTGAGCGCGCGGCTGGGATTCAGTCTCTCTTTCCTGACCCCCAGCCATTTCGTTTTTCCCGCCCACCCTCACTTTAGGCAGGGCCCTTCTTTTTGACATTGCTATGGACCGCGGTTGGTCACCATTGAGGGGCCTGGTAGGAATTTTCCCCCTTGGCGAATTGGCTCTGGCCTGGTGGTTTTCGCCTACCTCGTAGCAACTCATCACAACTTTGGTTTTTGGTGGTAGGCATTGGATTATCTCTGAAAGGTTACAGGTGGGGGGGGAGTTGCTGCCATCACCTCCCCCTCAAAATGCTGAAGGGTATTCCCTTAAGGAGTCCGGGGTGTGGCCAAGTCCGAAGCCGTGGTAGGTGAGGGCCAAAAGGCACGCCCCCTAGCGGTGGCCCCAGGGTGAGTCCTAGTTATGTGCATCGCAGGACTCACCCAACGGTGGTTAACCCTTCACAGACCGCCAGCAGAATGGGCTGAAGTCGGATATAGATGTTTAGATCCAATGCCTAAGCCAATACCTCTCTACATCCGTAATCAGTGTCTTTATTTACTCTGGGAGGGATCGGGGTATCGCCACACAACCACTTCTGGCGCAACAGAACACAGTGCATGGAAATGCTGTTTACCTTCCCTCCACAGCAGTACCTATTTATCTGCTTGCAGTGGTGTGCATTCAAACTGCTAGGTTGGAAGGAGCTGGGACAGAGCAACGGGAGCTCACCCCATTGTGTGGATTTGAACCACCAACCTTCTGACTGGCAACCCCAAGAGGCTCAGTGGTTTAGACCACAGCGCCAGAGCCTCGCAGCAGCAGCAGCAGCATTGGCCCTGTTGAGGTTGTGTGCCAGATTGGAGTGCCAGATTGACGCTGACAGTGCATCCACCACTTCCTCACCCATTTGCTTACACCTTCCAGGATGTGGCAGCAATGCTGGTGCCAGGAGGCTATTCCTGCAGCTCCACCACCACCAGGCAAGCTGCTCCTGGAAAGATGGAGGAAAAGAGGGAAGTCTCTCCTACACCCCAAATCTCCAGTGTGAGGCCAGTGAAACATCTGGTGCCTGGGACATAGGCCACAGTAAGCCTCCCTTCGTGTGCGTAAGGTGTGGGCTTGTGGTGACCTGATTGTTCACTGCATAGAGGATCAGATATGCATAGGGTAGAAATGTAATTAAGCATAGATAAATCAGGTGATTTATATATGTACCTGTGGCAAGATACACCGGTAAAGGGTCCCCGGACGTTTGACGGTCTATTGACCCAATACCTCCCTCGCCTATTTCTTCCCCTTGCTACCACCAACCAGTAAATCTGTGTACTGGTACACAATTGATTTGAACTCAGTCAGATGAACAGTGAACAAAACAATTAAGTTTATTTAATGTGAAGATCTTACAAGCATATCAATTCTTATTGGTTTCTCAAGTATGTTTACTTTAAGCTTAACCTTTTGTCTTAGTTCCCCCCCTTGTCCTCCCTGACTGAAGTTCTCTTCTTAACTCTTACAGATTTTGCACCTGGTTACAGGTAGGTAGCCGTGTTGGTCTGGATCGAAGTAAAATAAAAAAATTCCTTCAGTAGCACCTTAAAGACCAACTAAGTTTTTATTTTGGTATGAGCTTTCGTGTGCATGCACCACCGCTCACCTCACTAGCTTCCCTAACCCTCTATTTCAAAATCCTCTCCACCTCTCTCATCAAATCCCCTCAACTCCACTCCTTTATCTCCCCCTCCTGTCTGCCTGCTTCTCCTTATATACCCCAGCTTCTGCCTGGAGAGCTCCCATTGGCTGTTTACCTCCCTAGCAACTTAACTCTAGAGGTGAAATGCCACAGTACCAGTCCTGAATAAGAGTGGTAGAGTTAACACCTATCTCTGTTGAGTTCAAGTCATATTATAGTCCCTTTGCTTTTGGCTTTTTCAAAAGGTAAAAGATCCAGGAGCCATAATGGCATATTTTTCTGAAATATTGGCTCTCTTCTCTTTGTAAATTTTGTAGCACTTAATTCTGCCTGAGCTACGCATTTCACAGGCTACTACATCTCTCTGTCAGTGTTGTCCTTCTCTTAACACTAGTCCATAACTCTTAATTATATCTTCTTTTATTACGCTATATAATTCCTCCTCTTCCTTGGTGTTTACACCTTCAAATATTTGCAGAATGTTATATATCCCCTTAGCTGCTGTTTAGTCATGCTATGCTTATTTAACACATGTTGCCTTTTATTGTTAATTTCCAGCTACTTAATCATTTTTAGCTCTCTTCTGAGCAACTCCCAATTTGTCAGTATTCCTCCCAAAGTATACTGTTTAGAAACCAGCACATTTTTGGCAAAGTACTCACTTTGGACTGATATTCCTTTTATATGCAGGCTAAAAGCAAAATAGTCCTTTCTAATATTGTACTATGAATGATTCCACATAGGGGGAGATTGGGGAAGGTCCTTATGGGGACCTTTTGAATTATCCTTAGCAGGAGCCCAAGACCAGAGGCATACCTAGGGGTTGGTTAGGTTGGCAACCACCAAGGGTGCAGGCCCAGGGAGAAATGGAAATTGTGCTTCTCCAATTTGGCTCAGAGTAATTAGGAGGGAAAGCAGTGAGCAGAGGGAGGGAGGGAGGCAGACAGAAGGACCAACAGTGGAGGAGGAGAAGAGGCAGAGCAGGCCCAACTCTGATAAGCCATGGAGGTAGTCACTGGCAGAGCATGAAAGGAGGCAAAAAACAACCATTTTGAGTTTCTGGTCCATGTTTTCTTTGGGCTTTGGAGGTGCTGAGGTCCAGCTCTGAGGGCCTTCTGGCAGTTCCCTCGCTGTGAGAAGTGAAGTTACAAGGAACCAGGCAGAGGACCTTCTCGGTAGTGGCTCCCTTCCTGTGGAACATCCATCAGATGTCAAGAAGATAAAGAACTACAGTCATACCTTGGTTGTCGAACGCTCTGGAACTCGGGCGTTTTGGCTCCCGAACGCCGCAAACCGGGAAGTGATTGTTCCTGTTTGCGAACATTCTTTTGGATGAGGCTTCTGCAGCTTCTGATTGGCTGCAGGAGCTTCCTGCAGCCAATCAGAAGCCACGATTTGGTTTTTGAATGTTTTGGAAGTCAAATGAACTTCTGGAATGGATTCCGTTTGACTTTGAAGGTACAACGGTACACAACTTTTCTGAAGGCAGCCCTGTGTTGGGAAGTTGTTAATGTTTGACATTTTATTATGTTTTTATATGTGTTGGGAACTGCCCAGAGTGGCTGGGGCAACCCAGCCAGATGTGTGTGATGATATCATCATCATCATCATCGATATCATCATCATCATCATCATCATCATCATCATCATCATCATCATCATCTCCTTACTAAAGTGACTAGAAATGGGGGTGACAATGCATCTTCTTGCCAAGGGTGCAAGGGATGGGTAGGGCCGTCGATACTGCTCCTTGCTAAGGGCACAAGGGAGCCTAGGTACATCTCTGCCTAAGAAGGGAAAGACAAGAAGCCCCCCCCACACACACACACCGTCACCCCATTCCATGAAGAAAAGCCTGCTGAGTTTTCAGGAAGCCTACCCAGACATATCAGTTAGTTAAGCACATTAGTTTTTAAAGAGTTTGGCTATTTTACCTGTGCTTTATTGATCAGATTGTATAAATGCCTTAAATAAACAAGCAATGATGATTTCTTATTGCTCTACCTCAGGCATCCCCAAACTTTGGCCCTCCAGATGTTTTGGCCTACAACTCCCATGATCCCTAGCTAACAGGACCAGTGGTCAGGCATGATGGGAATTGTAGTCCAAAACATCTGGAGGGCCAAAGTTTGGGGATGCCTGCTCTACCTAGTGCCTGTTCACTCAGAGGCTGCACTCTGGCAGTATAGAATAATAGAATTGTAGAGTTGGGAGGGACCACGAGCATCATCTAGTCTAACCCCCTGCAATTCAGGAATCCTTTGCCCAATGCAGGACTTGAACCCATGAACTTCATCTGCTTTCTCAAGGACACTGATGGTGCTCAGAATGTAATCAGTGAAATATTGCACTTCTTCCTTTGCTTTTTCTTCTTTAGCCATATGCAGTATTAAACTGCATAATTCCTAAGTACTCAGGGCCGGCTCTACGGCCAGGCTGGGTGGCGCAGTGCACCATGGCGCCGGCCCGTCGGGGGGGGGGAACGCAGTCGCGCCTGCCTGTCACGCAGCAGTGCCATTGGCGACCGCGCTGCGCCCGGCCACCTGGCCGCCCGTCACACTGGGAAACGGGGCGGCGGGGGGCGGCGGGGGGATCCGTTGCACCACAGCGCCAGGGCGCCAAAGGTGCTTAAGATGGCCCTGTAAGTACTTCAGCTCTGGTCTCCTTTGAAATGATTTTGTCAAGTATGGGAGCATTTGTTAATGTACTGATCACTGAAAACAATGTAGGTATGTTATCCTCATCTCCTGTGGTGCACCCATGAGCTCATGGCCTTGGCAGAAATGGAAACCCCATCACCAGAGCCACAAACGATATCAAGGACAGTATAGATAAGAGTGGAAACCAGCTTTCAGCATTACAATGCTCTTTTGCCATTCTTATTGTTTTTTACTGCCACTCATTCCCTGAAGAATGTGAGGGAGGGAGGGAGGGAGGGAGGGAGGGAGGGAGGGAGGGAGGGAGGGAGGGAAGTGTGGGAAGCAGTTCTATGCTCTGTGGGAGAGAAACTGAGACCTTGTAGGATGCAGATCCCCGGTGCTCTACTACCATCACTGACCTGTCAACAATGTTTTGTAGGTGGTGGGACAAGGGTTGTGCTGTGGTGTAAACCACTGAGCCTCTTGGGCTTGCTGATCAGAAGGTCAGCGGTTCGAATCCCCGCAACGGGGTGAGCTCCCGTTGCTCGGTCCCTGCTCCTGCCAACCTAGCAGTTCGAAAGCACGTCAAAGTACAAGTAGATAAATACAGTGGGAATGTAAACGGTGTTTCCGTGCGCTGCTTTGGTTCGCCAGAAGCGGCTTAGTCATGCTGGCCACATGACCCAGAAGCTGTACGCCGGCTCCCTTGGCCAGTAAAGCGAGATGAGCGCCACAACCCCAGAGTCGTCTGCAACTGGACCTAATGGTCAGGGGTCCCTTTACCTTTACCTTTAAGCAATATTAACTGTTCACTTTTTGTAGGCTTGGCTTGGTCAGCTTGCAACTGTGTTGGAATCCAGTCAAGGCAATAAAATTACAGGCACCAATTCTTATTCTTCTGGAAGAGTTAAAGGTAGAGATCCCTAAAGAAGCAATTTGAAAAGGGCATGATTTCATAATAAGTGTTCTCAAGTAACTGATTTGACTGCAAGAAAGGTTGCTCAACAGTTCACCTGCTATAATGCAAACTTCCTCTTTCACAAGTGCCATAGCTTTGCTTTCCTGAAGCCCGCTTCAAAATATCTATGATTCTGATCAGCAATATCCCAACTCTTCACATTTAAAATAAATTATGGTTGTACTTGAAGACTCGAAGGTCAAATTCCATAATTCTGGTAAAATTTTATATTTATTATCTAGCTAACATTTCTGCTGAATTTCAGGTTGTTGTTTTTTTTACTGTGTGAGTGTGTGTTCATAGCCACACTTAGATCAATGGTTTCTGGCTTCCAGGGCTGCTCTCTGATAATGTACTATGCAATATGTTGGACATACAGAGCACTAAACCTGGGTATTAGAAACTGCAATATGAGTCCCTGCTACATTGTCGCCACCCCCAGCATTTCACAATGTTACATTTGCGTATCTGTAACATATCTGTTCTCACACCTGGATCCTTTCCTCTCCATTGAGCAATTCTATTTATTTGCTGCCAGTAAACCCATCCCCCTACTTTTGGATACTGGAAGAGGGAGCATGAACCAGTATAACTCTTTGGCATGTGTGTGTTGCACACAATGGTTTCAAAAGGCTTCCTCCCCATGGCATGGATACGGCCATGCCTTGGGACAGCAGCAGCTAATGGGTGGCACCAGCAAACAGGTAGGATTTCCAGAACCAGCCCAACATGGGCATCACCAAAATCATTGGGGCTGACACCATTAACCGTGGCATTCTTTCTTTTCCTTTTAAAGCATTTTGCAGCGGAAAGTGGCCAATGGAGTATGCTGCAAAAGGGTCTCCAGATGTCTTCTCTATCTCTCAGTGAAGCAAAATGGAAGCAAACAAGAGTAACATTTCCCAGGGAAGATAACAGAGAATAGATTGGAAAATATGGCATGTTGCTGAGAAGTATCCAGGCAGCCTCTGTTAAATTCCACTTATTCTGCACTAATCTATTATGACTGACGACAAGCTGAAAACATTACCAGATACAGTGGTACCTTGGTTTATGAACACAATTGGTTCCGGAAGTCTGTTCATAAACTGAAGCAAACTTGCCCATTGAAAGTAATGTAAAGTGGATTAATCCGTTCCAGGCGGGTCCGCGGAGTTCTCAACCTGAAGCGTACTTAGCCCAAAGCATGGGTGTAATTGGTTCCGGAAGTCTGTTCATAAACTGAAGCGTTCATAAACTGAAGCGAACTTTCCCATTGAAAGTAATGGAAAGTGAATTAATCCATTCCAGACGGGTCCACGGCGTTCGTAAACCGAAAATTCATAAACCGAGGTTCCACTGTAGTCATAACTGCAGTTGGCTGGATCCAGATTTCTTCATGCTTAGAGTTGATCCATTGAAATCAATGGATCTACTCCAGCAATGATTGAATCTGGGTTCATCCCAGTGTATAGGGGGAAAATCAATATAATTTCGTCATTCCTGACAAGGCCTCTATGGCTTTACGCTACTCGGTTTCAGTTTTTTGGGTCTACAGGCCATAAATATCAAATGCAAAGTTATCAAGGCAAACATAGTTGGGGCGGGGGGAGAGAATATACATGCACACAAATTCTTCTTCAGCGATCACTTGTAGCTGAGTAAGATTGTCTTCCATAAACACAGTTTTACCAATGAGTCTGTAAGTGACTGTAGAGGCCAATTGTGGATTCACATGTCCTTCCACAGTGGGGAAATTGGTTTCCGGGCGGGAGTTCATCACGGTGTGGATTTGCCAAGCATTGCTCCCTCTTAGCATGTTTCTCCCTTGCGTTCTGAGTTCGAGTGTCTTCAAAGCCCATGGCATCTTTGGTAAAGGCTGTTCTCCCATTGGAGCGCTCGCAAGCAAGTGTTTTCTAATTGTTGGTGTTTATACTACTTTTTTTTTTTAAGATTGGCCTTGAGACCTGAGAAAGTAAATTTGTGTGATGCACACAAATTATGTATTTTAAAATAAGATTATAACAAAACCCACCAATAAACATAATATTTAAAAATACATACAATTTTGTCTCAGAACTCATCTTCCTTTTAGTAATGGTGTGCTCCTAGTTTTGCTGACTACAGCCAAGGAATTTGGCTATGTTTTATCTGATGTAAGGATCGGAATCCACCATTAAAATTTGGACAGAATTAATCTGAGTTCCTCAATCATACAGAAAGTACTAGGGAGATAAAATGGGATCTCATATCCTTACAAATATTATAGTATGGGAGAACATGGACTAATGTCTCAAAAGAGCTGCTTTCGTAACGGGAACTCTTAAGTGCCAAGGCAGCCTGGTAAATTGACCTTCCATAACTACTGATAGCAAAGCATTGAACCTAGGCACTGAAAATGTTGTCCCGTATCTAGGGATATTTAACAGTGGAAAACAAAAACCATTTTCAAGAGCAGATGAATTTGGCAAGTTAAGATCTAGAGGTCTTTGTTTAATACCGACAGTTGCTTTTGCGAACCCAGGTGGAGGCACAAGATAGGGTAGTGAATAGCCAACAGTATCTATCTATGAGTCTTCCAACTTGAAACAACATTTGTTCTCTGGAAACAATAGTGTGGATTGAGCTGGACAGCCAGATCTTTACACACACACACACACACACACACACACACACACACACACACACACACATCCATGGGCAAAGTTGGACATATGAGCAAGAGCCGTCCAACTAGCAATCACCTGGCATTGCAATGCCACAAGACCCATATTTCACTGCATGGCTTGAATTCAAATTTTGCAGGCAAAAAAAGGTGTGTGTCGCACTTCTCAAGCACCTACAACAGGCATTCGCAAACTGCGGCCCTCCAGATGTTTTGGCCTACAACTCCCATGATCCCTAGCTAACAGGACCAGTGGTCAGGGAAGATGGGGATTGTAGTCCAAAACATCTGGAGGGCCAAAATTTGGGGATGCCTGACCTACAATCAGTTGATTGGTGGCCTGTGGATTCTGCAGACATCACTGCTCAGCTGATTTGCAGCACATGCAAATCCCATTCCCTCCAAGCCCAAACTTTACCTGCCCCACAGCCAACATCATTTTACATTTCAGCTGGGACAGGTGGTCTTGGGCCAAATAGAGGGGCTGGGGAGGGGGGACGCTAATAAATTCTACATACCAGAACTGAATTAGTGGATTCACTGATACTTATATTTATTTAAGCTATCTGTCTCCTGAGAAATCTCTATGTGGGACAAGAAGGTACAGTTCGAACTGGATATGGAACAACTGACTGGTTCAAAATTAGGAAAGGAGCACAACAAGGCTGTATATTGTCTCCCTGCTTATTTGTTAGGGCGCCAACAGGTTGGTGTGCTGAAGGCGGCAGTCGGGTATCAATACCGGGGGTCAGGAGAAGCCAAAGTCAGGAACACTGGAATCAGGAACAGGATGAGCCAGGACAACTACGCGCTTCAGCACAGCAGTTGCATGTGCTGGCAAAGGGAGAAGCTGGTCTTCCTTAAGTAGCCGGCTCCTCACCACGCCTCTTGCGAGCTGCAGCTGCCTCCAATTGTTCCCTCCGTTTCTCAGCTCTACGCTCTACAGCTATGAAGGGAGGGAGGCCTGCTGACTCCTCTCCTCACAAGGGCCTGATTCTGCCTCAACTCCTTCCTCCTGCTCTGGTCTTCCCTCTTCCCTATCTGCTTCTTCCTCTTCTGAGGAGTGCCGCCACCAGTCTTTACCAGGTATGAAATCCTCCATTTCCCCAGATTCTCCAGTGGGGGCGTCCTCCCTGGAGGGGGCTTGCCACCACTCTTCCTCATCCAGCTCAACCCTGACATTATTTAACTTATATGCAGAATTCATCATGCGAAAGGCTGGACTGGATTAATCCCAAAACGGAATTAAGATTGCAGGAAGAAATATCAACAACCTCAGATATGCAGATGACACAACTTTGATGGCAGAAAGTGAGGAGGAATTAAAGAAACTTTTAAGGAGGGTGAAAGAGGAGAGCACAAAATATGGTCTGAAGCTCAGCTAAGATCATGGCCACTGGTCCCATCACCTCCTGGCAAATAGAAGGGGAAGAAATGGAGGCAGTGAGAGGTTTTACTTTCTCAGGTTCCATGATCACTGCAGATGGTGACAGAAGTCACGTAATTAAGACGCCTGCTTCTTGGGAGAAAAGCAATGACAAACCTAGACAGCATCTTAAAAGGCAGAGACATAACTTTGCCGACAAAGGTCAGTATAGTTAAAGCTATGGTTTTCCCAGTAGTGATGTATGGAAGTGAGAGCTGGACCATAAAGAAGGCTGATCGCCGAAGAATTGATGGTTTTGAATTATGGTGCTGGAGGAGACTCCTGAGAGTCCCATGGACTGCAAAAAGATCAAACCTATCCATTCTGAAGGAAATCAGCCCTGAGTGCTCACTGGAAGGACAGATCCTGAAGCTGAGGCTCCTATACTTTTGGAGGACATTCCAGAGAAGACTCCCTGGAAAAGACCCTGATGTTGGGAAAGATTGAGGGCACAAGGAGAAGGGGACAACAGAGGATGGGGTGGTTGGACAGTGTTCTCGAAGCTACGAACATGAGTTTGACCAAACTGCGGGAGGCAGTAGAATACAGGAGTGCCTGGCATGCTCTGGTCCATGGGGTCACGAAGAGTCGGGCACAACTAAATGACTAAACAACAACAATAATCCCTTTATTTGCCTAACAATTATGGGTAAAATTTGTTAACAAAGGTAACATGACCGGCTACGTCTTTACCAAGACTGTAATTACTGACATAAATGTAACATCTGAAACTTTCCCCCCAACTTCTTGACATGGAGAATATGTATTGATTTCCTTCTACAGAAATGCACCCAATCTCTGAACCTGGAAAAGCTTCACTTCCTACATTTCTTCCTCTTACAAACATTATCGGCATAGGAGCCCTCCCAACAAAAGAAGTTGGCAATGCTGTTCATAAACCAGAGCTCATTGTTAATTTGATGTTTTGCATGGCTAAATTGAAAGAGGAACGAAGAATATAAGGAGAAACAATAAACTGGAGGATTTTGAATGGATAAAAAAATGCAGCATCTGCCTTCATGAAATGGCTTCCCAGTAAGTAGAGTGTGGAAGATTTTTTGCCATTTCCAGTCTGTAAATCAGATTTTGCAATTAAAAATGTGATCTATATAGCATAATTTGTCTTGTATCCCCCATTTCTCCAAACCATGTTCTCCACTTTCATTGTTATACAAATGAAGCAATGTCCCCGCAGGCAGAGCCTTTTAATTTCTAATTGTCTCTTTCTTGTTCTAACATTTTCATTTTATAGCTATGACTGGGCAATTCTCAGTAATGGAGAAAGCGAAGCAACTATATATATATATATATATATATATATATATATATATATATAAACCTTAACTGTCCAAACAATTTAGAAAGCTAAGGGAAATACCTCAAACAGATCGGGCATTTAACTGCTCCTAGTTTGAATTCAGGGATAGCTTACATATTCATGGTAGGGTATTTAAATAACCAGGATAAAGGAAGGGACATATCACATAAAATTTGGATATATATTTAGGTGCAACTGTATAATTATTTGCTGTGATTTAAGTATAAATAAATAAATATAAATATAAATAAGTATAAAAAAATAAAAGCGGGTAGCACTGTGGTCTAAACCACAGAGCCTATGGCTTGCCGATCAGAAGGTCGGCGGTTCGAATCCCCGCAATGGGGTGAGCTCCCGTTGTTCGGTCCCAGCTCCTGCCCACCTAGTAGTTTGAAAGCACGTCAAAGTGCAAGTAGATAAATAGGTACCGCTCCAGCGGGAAGGTAAATGGCGTTTCCGTGTGCTGCTCTGGTTTGCCATAAGCAGCTTTGTCATGCTGAACACATGACCCAGAAGCTGTTTGTAGACAAACGCCAGCTCCCTCGGCCTATAGAGTGAGATGAGCGCCGCAACCCCAGAGTCGTCCATGACTGGACCTAACAGTCAGGGGTCCCTTTACCTTTACCTTTAAATATAATTACAAGACACCTCATCATAGTAGGGAAGACTGTGACTAGGTGACTTATGGGTGTGTTTAGCCTACTGTCCGGTGCTAACCTCTGATAAGTTCACCATCTCCTCTCCCTTCTTACAGTTCTGTATTTTTAAACCTGACTTAGTCCTGCCCTTCAGACATAGGAATGTTCTCATAAAAATGGGACACATGGCCACCCTAAACTGTGCTTTGTTGACATGCAGGGATGTGCAGGGGAAATGCAGGTACAACATAGTTTTTTGTAGTCTTCAGTAGACAGATATGCTTTATTCAAGGTCATTCAAATGTTTCTCTTATTCAGGAAAGTTGCATCAAATATGCTTCAAAAGTTCTTAAGGGAAAATTCATTTTTCCCAGGTATCACTAACCTTGCCCACTGTCAAAGAGTTTCCATACTATCCCTGGAACAATTTGCAACTGAATGTGTGAGTAGCCTCCATTGAAGAGTATTGTGTATGGTGTCCTATTGTGTGATAGGATTTCCCCCGTCATGTCAGACATAGGTTTCATTCATAAATGCAAGTCATCGCCTGATGCTGCAATCATCAGGTGCCAAAGGGAATGAATGAGTTGAACCTGTGTTATGTCTTAATCATAGCCATGGTTCAGGTTTAGAATCAGATTTGATTTGATTTAATTCATAGCAATTATTGTAGGCCTCATGATAATTTATACAGAAAATTACATTTTTAATCATTCTAATGGAACATTACAAGCCCAGAAGTCAGAATTATACCTGTAGGGTTGTTGATTTTTTAAAGCAAGTATGTGGCAAATATTTTACAAAAAATAGGTAATTAATGAAACAATGTGAAACCACAGAGAGAAAATGTGGGGATTAGAATTAATTTGTATTAGAAATTGTTTACAAGACAATAAAACAAATAATAGCATCAATGAACTTCTGGCCTGCAGTTTCTGCAGTTAATTACATTTAACACTTTAGAATAAACCCATTTCAGAGTGAAGACTGTTCTTATTAGACAACATTATTCCATCACTCCAAAATGAGCATTGGGGAAATGGAGGGTGTGTCTCTCCTCTGTAGCAGTTAGCATAATCATTAAAAAGGGGGCAGCCACACTTCCACAAACTTATCTTGATGAATGTTTCTACATTCTACATTTTTGAGTTCATTTTTATGTGAGGGCTGCCTGCCATATTCTGCTAGTTATACCATCACCAAAATGAGAAAGCCTCTTTACTTTTCCGAAAGTGTGCTATCTCCTCAACTGTTGGGCCACCAAATCTTTGTGCATGGGTGTTGCCAGAGTGGGGCCCTCTAAAACAAGGAGCTCCCCCCCTCACCCACTGCTGGACTCCTGTCATTAGCATATACTGTCAATTTTCTTTCAAAGAAAAACTTTCCCACGAAGGAATATAATTACAGTAGCCCCTTCTGTGCCCCTCCCCATTTTTTTCTGTTGCCACCACTTTCTTTGTGGATTGCCCTTCTGCTCTCTAAAGCTAGTGAGCCAAGGCAAGGTTGGATCTGAGTGCAGTGATCAATGGTATCATCAATGGTTGTTGTTGTTTAGTCGTTTAGTCGTGTCCAACTCTTCGTGACCCCATGGACCATAGGACGCCAGGCACTCCTGTCTTGCACTGCCTCCCGCAGTTTGGTCAAACTCATGTTCGTAGCTTCAAGAACACTGTCCAACCATCTCGTCCTCTGTCGTCCCCTTCTCCTAGTGCCCTCCATCTTTCCCAAGATCAGGGTCTTTTCCAAGGATTATTCTCTTCTCATGAGGTGGCCAACCTCATCAATGGTAAGAAATACCATATAGCAGAAAGCACGGCAGCCCCACCAGAGATGAACTATCAATCCCTATCACTGGGATAGCTCATTCAGTAAAGTATGGGACCCTTAATCTCAGGTTTAATGCCCATGCTGGGCAAAAGATTCCCATTGCAGGGGGTTGCAGGACACCTTTGGCCCCTTCCAGCTCTAAGATTCTCTGATTCTATAACATCCCCTCCAGCACAGGGGCAAGATGATCCTATTTCTGTAGTGCATCCTCAGTTTAGATGCCACCTGTGAGTTTATTTCAGGTGATATTTTTAATCTTGTAACAAAACAAGTTCACAAAGAGAATTTTTTAAAAAAAAAATATGCATTGCATATAATATTAGGATATACTGTAATCTGCCTCCACACAAAAAGCATTTTTGTTAAGGAAACATGTGTACTTTAATGATGTATTAACAAAATGAGATTAGAATACATTTCACTCTTTATCAGAAGAGCATCATGCACTTAAGCTGTCAAAAGCATATTTCAATTCCCCCCCCTCCTAAAATAGCTTCTGTTTTTTAGGATTGCTTTATCACAGCATATACTTTGCGTATCTCTATAGATCTTGGTAGCCTCTGTCCGAATGACCGGATGAGTAACTCATACTCAAATGCTTATGACCATATTTTCCTCTGATAAATTTCACTTTGGAGTGGGAAGGATGAACTCCAGTGGTTTCACTCAATATTCAAATATACCATATACTTTTTGGATTGGTACACACACACACACACACACACACACACACACACACCCCTGCCTGCATTCCTTGCCAAATCCACCTACCTCCCAACCCTCGCCAAACACCCCTGCCCCCAATATTTTTTTTGGGGGGGGGGGAATGAACAAATTCCTATGCCCCACAAATAACCCAGAGATGCATTTTAAATAATAGGACACATTCTACTCATGTAAAAACACGCTGATTCCCAGACCGTCTGTGGGCCGGATTTAGAAGGTGATTTTAAGATGCCGAAACATGCTTTTGGCAGCTTAAGTGCACAATACTCTTCTGATAAAGAGTGAAATGTATTCTAATCTCATTTTGTTAATACATCATTAAAGTACAAATGTTTCCTTAACAACAATGCTTTTTGTACGGAGGCAGATTACGGTATATCCTAGTATGATATGCAATGCATTTATTTATTTTAAAAAATTCTATTTGTGAACTTGTTTTGTTACAAGATTAAAAATATCACCTGAAATAAACTCACAGGTGGCATCTAAACTGAGGATGCACTACAGAAATAAGATCATCTTGCCCCTGTGCTGGAGGGGATGTTATGGAATCAGAGAATCTTAGAGCTGGAAGGGGCCAA
This sequence comes from Zootoca vivipara, assembly GCF_963506605.1. Classification (NCBI taxonomy): domain Eukaryota; kingdom Metazoa; phylum Chordata; class Lepidosauria; order Squamata; family Lacertidae; genus Zootoca; species Zootoca vivipara. Next base: position 65,602,363 of record NC_083284.1, on the reverse strand, counting down.
AGGTGCGGGACACCTGGCCAAGCAAACTTCAGCATGATGACATTCTTACATATACAGGCATGTTCAGTGGCAGATGGTATGGAGCTGTGGTGCTTACCTGACCTCCGAAGAGCTGAGTCACTGCTGCTTACTGGGAGGTAGAGGGGAAGGAGAAAGGTGGCAGGCAGGGCAGTTGATGTGGTCCAAATGCACTGGCCAAGCCAATATGGCACTCCTGCCAGGGCATTTTCACCACATGAACCTCCTTGCCTCTTCCCCACCTCGCCCTCTTCTGCTAAACAACTTAGATTCAGTTATTGGAAGGCAGTGGCGGAGAAAGGTGTCGTCCTTGAAGGGGGCAACAAAATCCCCCTTGGGTGGATCGCCGCCACACCGATCGTCCCTGTGGGCGGATCGCCGCCACACCGATAGGGACGCCTACAGGAATGGGATGTGCAGCACCCATAGGGACAGGTGCGCCACAGGGCCTCAGCCGCCCTACAGCTGGGGGGGGGGGAGAGGCAGCAGACAGGACAGGGCATGTGGTACCCATAGGGATGGGCCACATCCCTATGGGTAGTGCACCGTCCCAGGTGCCCAAGAGGCTTACTCCACCACTGTTTTGAGGGGGGGGTGTCAGGTGAGCTCCTCCTATTCCACCAGGTCTTCAGCTGCTGGACTTGTGTGTGGACTTGCCTGGTCTGAAGCAACCCTCCGTTTACAGTTCATTCAATTGTCATTTTTGTTATTTCCCTTGTGTGGAATCTTGTGGAAAGTTTGCTTTTCATCAAACTTGGCTGAGGACAGGGAATGACTGTGCATTTTGGGATTGCAGGGTGGCAGAACTTCCTTGATACTGATGGATGAAGTCATTGCTTGCCGTCTGTCCTTCTGGTTAATCAGGGAACAAATTTTAAATATGAGATTAAAGCTCTATCAATTACATACACTGATTAGTGAATCAAAGCTTGTAGTCTTAAGCTCTACATTTTACATGTGGAAAAACAGGAAGTCTCCCTGTAATGATCAAATGAACCAGCAAATTATGATGTCTAATTAGAGACATTAGGGGATATAACAGGCTTCAAGCAATCTTATGTTTGCAAAACTGAGAAAATAATTGCTTTTTCATGGATTAACTAAGGGGGGAACCTTAAATATCCTTTCAACCAATCTGCAGGAGTTTGAATGACTTCTTCATTTTTCACAAAGTTGTCTTTAACAAATGTGAATAGCGGACTTTAATATTTATCATATGAGTTCACTTTTTCTGTGTAATACAATAGCATGCATATGTGAATTGTTCTATGAGTAAACATGCTGCTTAGGGTTGCCATACATCTGGGAATTTCCGGACATGTCTACTTTTGAGGGTCCTACATGCCCATTTACAAGAAATTTACATTTTAAAGCAAATGTCCTGGATTTTGGGTTAAAATAAAAATGTGTGCAGGTGGCTCAGGCTCATTCTCTGTCTCTGTCTCTGGCATGGGTGGTTCAAGCTGTTGGATATTTGCCCTAAAAAAGCCCAACAACTTTTTGTGTCCAGATTTTTGCCTTGATATTTTGCAAGCCTAATGTTCCTAAGGATAACAGTGTGTCTTTACTGACTGGATCACAGGTTTATGAGAACTACCGTACTGTTCTGTGTATAACGCGCCCCTGTGCACGTCCTCTATTTTTGGGGACAGTTCTTTAGCTTTTTTTGGGGGGGTGCAGTAAATCACTAACCCGACAGTTACAATCGCTCGCACCGCTCGCGTCTGCAACAAGCGTCTGCCTGATCGCAAACAACGGCAGGAAGTAGCAAGCACAATTGCCGCAGTGGTATCCAATCCACAGCAACCAACCACACACCCATTTAACGCAGCGTCAGCGTTGGTAGGAACCATGTGACCAAGGTTATGGCCCCTGTGATTGAAGCAAGGAGAGGTATGTGTATGGGGGGCAAGGTGGAGCGAGCAGAGGAAATCCCGGCACCTCAGCTTCCAAACAAGAAGAGGAAACTGAGATTTGTGTTCTCTGGCAACTTCTGCAAAGTGTGTGAGAGAAAGAGAGAGTTGCACAGTCTGTTGGCCACACATAATTCCAACAGCTAGAGAAGGCAAAGGTATAGGTAAAGGACCTCTGGATGGTTAAGTGCAGTCAAAGGCGACTCTGATGTTGTGGCACTCATCTTGCTTTCAGGCAGAGGAAGCCAGTGTTTGTCCACAGACAGCTTTCCGGGTCATGTGTCTAGCATGACTAAACTGCTTCTGGTGCGATGGAACACCATGACAGAAACCAGAGTGCACAGAAATGCCATTTACCTTCCTGCTGCAGCGGTACCTATTTATCTACTTGCACTGGCATGCTTTCAAACTGCTAGGTTGGCAGAAGCTGGGACAGAGCAACGGGAGCTCACCCCATTGCGGGGATTCAAACCACCAACCTTCTGACTGGCAAGCCCAAGTGGCTCAGCGGTTTAGACCACAGCGCCACCAACTCCCATTGGCAGTCCCAGCTACAGGCTCCTCTCAATTAAATCCCTCCCAGACTCACAATTTCAACCACATAAGACGCACTGTAACAGCCTGGGGAGGAATTGATTTTATTGTTCTTAGAACTTGTGCCTCTGTGTTTTATTCTGCTTTTACTGCAAATGCCACTTCAATGGCTTTAAGTTATGAAGAGGTCTCTAAATTTGTTCAACAACAGCAGCAACAAATTGGACCACACAGCCCGTTTTGTGAAGTGGTGGATGTGAAGACTCAAACAGTGATTGGATGAAATGCCCTGTTGTCACAGAGAGGAAGTGCAGGGCTCAAGGTTCTCTGGCTGCTATTGGTTGATCTGCACAGTTCCTAAAAAGGTAGAAGAGCCTTAAGGAGGAGGAGATTGAAGAAACAGAAATTCCAGAAAGCAAAAACTGGGAACCTAAAGAGGCAGGAGTCAATGGGAAAACAGGGAAAGGGGAGTTGGACATGGGAGGCTAGGGAGGGAGAAGCACATAAATAGCTTGTACAGTATAAGCATATATGCTGGAAACAAAACTGGCAAAAAAAAGCTACATCTAAATGTTTCCAGCAGTCTAGCAAAGTCACCAATCGTCTGGTTAATTTTTTAGTAGACACTTTTTTTCTCTGGCAACACTTCAGATAACAAAACAGAATTTCTGCTTGGCTTCACAGGCTGCTAAGCAGTACAGCGTTCTGCCAGGCTTTTGAGAATAGTATATCACATCAGATAACAAATCCCAAGGTCCTGAGTTTAAATAGCATCTTTCTTCCAGGCCAAATAGGTGCTTTGAAAATGATGGAAATGCCTCTCGTGTCTGTTTCCCCAGAAAGCGTTCTGCTTGTGTTCACAGACTAAGGGACATTTCACTAAGAGTAGTGGTTAGGAGCAATTTTTCTGTGGAAAGTGAAATTTCACAAGGAACAATGAGCAGTCTAAGCCCTATTCAAAGGGTTGCATGAGAGCTTGAACTGGGGAGGGGAAACCAAGTGCCCATACAGTGGGTGCTCCTGCTTCTCCCCCTGCCCCAGGGCCTGCCCTACGCACTAAGCCCGCCTGCCCATCGCGCAGCAGCGCCCTCGGCAGCAGCGCTGTGTGCTCCGCCCACCCGTTGCACTGGAAAACGTGGCGGCGGGGGGCGGCGGAGGGATCTGTTGCACCATGGTGATAGGGGGCCAGAGGTGCTTAAGATGGCCCTGCCCCGCCCCCTCAAAACTTCCCATGTTTTGTGAGAAGGTATGAAGGGGGCTTTTAAGCACAACCAACTGAAGTCACTTACAAGTCTCCCCATGACTGGAAACACTGTTTGGTGGTGGCTAGTCCATACCCTGCAACATTTATCTGATAAAAATAGGGATGTCTGTTAATGACGACAATGATGATGTTATTTATACCCTTATTTATACCCTGTCCATCTGACTGGGTTGGCCCAGCCACTCTGGGAAGCTTCCAACATATTTAAAAACATAACAAAACATTAAACATAAAAAACAACCCAGCCTTCCCTATAAAGGGCTGCCTTCTGAAGGTTGTATAGTTACTTATCTCCTTGGCTCAGGGGTTGCATAACTTCATACCCTTCAACATATCTCAGGGTAGGGGTCTCCTAAGGAAAAGTGGGATATTCCAGGATCAAATCAGAAACTAGAACAGCACTTGTAAATCTTGGACTGTTCCTGGGAAATAGGGACACTTGGAGGGTCTGCTAGTCTCTTAGGGCAAGTGGGGCAGAGCCACACCAAGCTCAGTCTGTCCTCAGGAAGCCCCATCTACCTATCTTCTTAGGTTGTACAGCGGGTGGCCCTGACTGTCAGCTTCCTTCTTCTTATTCTCTATGTTGCTTTTGCAGAAATCAGCAGGCAAGAGGATGGAAACAAAGCCAGTGAGTTTTCTCCATCTATCATTGGCTTCATCTACTGCTCACATCCTTGCCTTCTGCCCCACCATTCTCAATGGGCAGCAACCACCACACCCTGCCTTATTATTATTCATTTTTATAAATTTATTGTCTTTTAATCAAAGGAGACAAACAAGCAAAAAAAAACACCCAACCACATATAGAATTGTAGCATTGGAAGGAAGCAACCCCCTGCAATTTAGGATCCCCCCCCAATGTGGGCTCAAACCTATAAACTCATGACCCGAAGATTAATAATATTATGCTTTACCAACTGAGCCATGTTAGTATACATAACAAGAATGAGGGACGTCAGGAAAAAAACAAGGAGAAATTGAATAAGCATTCTCTCAACACCCTAATCCCTTATTGGTTCACCAAGATATTCCCATTACATGTTTTCTAAGAAACTCTGCTGGTGCTGGTCTACATGTGCCCATTTACCTGCTCTATTTAATTGGTTTGTCTATTGCTCTGAGGGAATTGAACTACAAAATTGACTGCTGATTGCCTTTGTGTGAAGGCAAATTTCCTTAAGAGGAGACACTAAAATGAAATTAATTATAACCTTTCATGTTTTACAGATATTTCTGCAATTCGTCATCCATAAAGTGTCCATTCAATCCATCCAATAATATATATTTATTGAACATACTGTTCTAAATTGTTGCTTTGCTTCCCTTTGTGCATTTCTCATTGGAAATGTTCTCCAAACTCCTTGTGTAAGTTAAATTACTCTAGTTGTAAAGTATTAGTATTAAAGTATTAGATATTAAATTGTCCGTCTAATGAAGTTGAGTCGTGCTCCTTTGAAAGACACGCAACACTATGAGTAACTGGCCATGCAAACTTTCTTAGTTTATTGTACACAACTGATCTGCCCAAGCCAAGATGATTAATTGGGGGCAGAGGGGGCACGTGAGAAATCATCAGTTGGTTGAACAAAGTGGAAAGAGAAAAGTTTTAGGTATGCCCAATGAAATTGGCTACAAATAGGTTCTGTGAAGAGACCCAAGGAGAAAGAATTCATTTTCACACAGTGCATACAGCTGTGGAATACAAAGTTATTTGGAGATGGAATTCAAAAGGAACACACAAATTCTTGGAAGATCCATTAGGTGACCTGAAACGGCTATGTTCTTTTGCAGTACAGTTCTGCGTATGAGATGCTGGGAGCAAATGTTGAAGAATGGCCATCAATTGACAAAACTCTCTGTTTGATAGGAAGCAATCCACTAGCAGGGGGGAGATGATGCAGATGCACTCCATTAATCTTCAACCCATTCTGAGCTGACAACTCACCTCTCAGCCACCACAGCAGGTTGGGGAATGACTATGTGCAGTCTGGGTGCAGCAGGACCTTGATGGCTGCTGCAAATGCCTGCACAGACACTGCAAAGCAGTGCTACAAACCACTGTGGCAAAAAAAATTAGGCAGCAGGGTGGGATGCTGCACAGGGAAGATGCTGCACAGGGAATAAAGTCTCTGGAAGCTGTTAGAAGGGGGGGGGGTAAACATTGATTTGCCTGAGTAAAAAAAGAAGCAAGATGAAAAGTTATCTGGGACTTTGTAGTGAAAGCAAGGAGAATGTGGCAAGTCAAGGAAAGAAATCATATTGAGTCTTTATATATGGTGGATATAAATCCAAATAATTACAACCTTATTGGGAAACATACAAAATGGTTGTTGAATATACAAGTACTCCTAAGTAAAAGTGACAGACCTAATAACAAAGTGAACTATTCAATCAAGACTAATTAATGAATTTTCAAGTGATTTGACAATATAATGAATTGGAATACAAATTGATTAATCAGAACATGAACTAAAATGAGAAATTGTAGCAATCAAACATATGAATTGACTCACTGAAGTTTAAGTGCATGATATACTTCAGCTAATTAACTATCTATGAGACATGCAGTGAATTATAATCTAATCAAGAAATTAACAAATTGAAATTAATCCTTCATTGTCAGTTTAGAGGAAACAGGAAAAATCTTATATACAGTGGTACCTCGACTTACAAAGACGATCCATTCCGCGGCCATCTTCGTAAGTCGAGGTTTTCGGATGTTGAAGTGCGTGGTTGGCGCAGGTGCTGACCGCGCGCACCGGGCACGCACGATGAAAAGACTTCCGGCGGTTGTCGACTTTGGAAGTCGAAACCTTCGGAAGTCGAAGCGTTTGGATGTCGAGGTATGACTGTATAGTGAGTATTAACATGAATGGGGGGTCGTGGAAGCCAAATCAAGATAATGGGACACTTAGGAAACATGGGTTCTAGAACAGCTAGAGGGCAAGAGAAAGAAGATAATGGAAACTCATATGATTACAATGGGGGGGGGGAATAAACAGATGTTTACCAGAGAGATAAATTCAATGAAGGAAATATTTCAATAAGGACTAAATATAAAAGAAGTTTTTTAAAAGAGTTGTGCATTACAGGAAAAGATAAATTTCTGAAAGAATTCATGGTGGAGTTGGACGAAAAGAAAACCAAGATATCAAAATTCAGTGACAAATAATTGAAATGGAGAAAGGAATAGAAATAGGAGTAGAAACACATGAAAGCTAAATAATAAATGTGGTGGAAAAATCAAATGGGATAAGAAAAATTCTCAGAGTAAAATGCAAAAATGACAGAATGATCAATCAAGCTGGAACTGAACAAAGAAAGGTTTGAGGAAGCAACCAGTGGATTAAGAAAGAAAAAATATGAAAAAAGAAAGAAAGAAAAATATGAATTTAAGAAGATTACCAAAAGAAATAGAAGGAGGTAATTTGGTGGCATTACAAATAATATTCAACTACATTGTAGCTACTGTTAGTCTGTATATATGGTCCACAGAAAGGAGTGGTGCAATGGGTCAGTGTGTTTGGCTTTTAACCAGAAGGTTGGTGGTTTGAACCCACCCAGGGATGACTGTGAGCAGGATTCATGCATTGCAGGAGGTTGTATTAGATAACCCTAGAGGTCCTTTCCAGCTGTACAGTTCAATGATTCCACAACTATTATAAGGTATTGGCAGAAAAAATAGACCTTTTTTGGAAGGATATTTAATAATACGACGACAGTTTAGTAGAGTTGAAAATTCAAAAAATGAGTTTAAAGAGTGTTCCTCAGTGATACAGAAAACCCTTTGCTTTAAATTATAAAGGAAGCTATTTGTATAAGAATATTGCCTAAATCATGGAATGAAGTTAAGGTCATATTGATTCCTAAGCCAAATAAATATTAATCACTGTCTAGCTCATATAGACCAATATCTCCTTTCAACATATATGTTAAGATATAGTCCTCAATAATGGCCAATAGATTAAACAATAGCATAGCAAAATATGTCAATATAGATCAAATGGCTTAATAAAAAGAAGAAAGTTAGCAACAAATCTTAGAAGATTAATAATTAGCACACATTTAAAAGTAAAAAGTAAACAGAAAATGCATTTGATAGAGTAGAGTTTGTAATACATGCTTGAAATATTTCTATATGGGCATAGAATTTAGCAGTCAGATAAAACTGGCAGCACAGCAAATTGATCAAAGTCAGAAATATATTGTTTGTCTACCAAGCAAGGATATAATTTACTCCTCTACTATTTGCTCTAGCTATCAAACCATTGGCAATAGCTATGAAGGAGAATATAAATATGAAAGTGGTACAGTTACAAGAAATATTGCTGTATACCGACAGCATAGTACTGGCCATGTACTGTTCTGAAAAATCTAACAGGGAAGTTACAAAGAGGTTATCACACTATAGTGAGATATCAGGCAAAAAATAAACTGATAGATCAGAATGCCTTGAGATAAATGTGAGAAATGAAATTAGCATAGCAAAATATGTCAATATAGATCAAATGGGCTTAATAAAAAGAAGAAAGATATTTGAACAATATCTATAAAAGCAAGTAGTGGCGTAGGCATACAGAAGTAACAGCTATTGCTAATACTGTGTTTCACAAAAGTTGAATGTGAGATATAGTTGCATTATTTACTTATAAATCTATTAAGTTTTTCTATTAAAGATTACCACCCCTGTCCAGAGACTCCTAATGGCCACTTATCCTGCTTGGAGGTGGGTGGCAGTTGCAGCCCATGATGGGCTCCCCACCCTCCCATCCCCAGGAGGCAAAATTCCTTTTAGCATGGCCAGTCATTGGTTCCTTCCTGGCTGGCTATATATAGCCCACCAAGTCTTAAAGGCCAGCTGTGCACTTTACACAGTTGTCTGAAGAGCAAGGAGGAGAATAGGGTGTTCTCTGAACCTAAGATGAGTCTGCTGGATCATGCCAACAATGGTCCGTCTGGTCCAACATTCTGTTCTCCCAATGGTCCATGCCCCAATGGCCCATGGGAAGCTTGAAAGCAGGATGCAAGCGCTTTCACTTTCATAAAAGAGGGGAAACCACGGGAAACATGAGGAAAGCAAGCAAACTGAAGCACAAATTACTGAAGTTTCAAATGAAAAAGAAGTGCCATTTTGGGGGGGAGTGGGGGGATCTAAAAAGCTGAAAAAATTACTGAAAGAAATGAGCTTTAGAAAGTGGGTAGAAAATACCTCAAAATGACTCATGTTGAAAACAGGTTTCACACTACGGCCGCTGCATAAAAACCTCTGGAAATATTATTTGTGGCAACTGTAATGTATGTTCCAGTTTCTGCACTCTAGAATCCTCTATGTGCTGTGGCTCAATGGATCTAGTCGTACAGAAGAAATAGCACATGAGCCAGACAATCTTGTAGACAAGCACCTCTTCCCAACTGCAATGTGTTTGACACCACCAACAAAAGAGTGTGCCTGTGAAGTTTTTCACCACATGCCTTGGCTTGATAGGCTCCCAGTTCTCAGCAAACACACATCCCTGCACCCTATGGGACATTGTTGGAGTGTTGTGGGTAGGCTATTCCCACTGCTGCCAAAGTGTGGAAGGGAATTTCAAGGGATTGGGGAAAGGACACTGTAATCACAGTTAAAGGCACATTCACATACAGGCACCATGATCAACACCTATGTGCTATCACATGTAATTGCCTGGGGAGAAGGCACATGTCATGCCAGCAGAAGGTGGCACACATGTGCAGAAGGTGGCACATGGCCTCTTCTAACAGCTGCCACAAAGAACCCCTTGTGCTTTCCCAATCCAGTCTGCGAACTGAGCTCGCCATATTAATGTTGTCCCAAACCCATTTCCTTCTTTTGAATATTATTTGCCAACAGATAGGCACATTGTTTCCCTTTTTATCTTCTTCTTCTTTGGTGATCACTCCTAGCCGAATGCTCTTAACAGTGAGTCTGTAAGTGACTGTGGAGGCCAATTCTGGATCCACACGTCTTTCCATAGTGGAGACATAGGTTCCTGGGCAGGAGTTGATCACGGTGAGGGTTTGTCAAGTGTGCCTTCCTCTTAGCATGTTTCTCCCTTTGGTTCTGAGTTCGAGTGTCTTCAAAGCCCATGCCACCTTTGGTAAAGGCTGTTCTCCAATTGGAGTGCTCACCAGCCAGTGTTTCCCAGTTGTCAGTGTTTATACTACTACTACTACTACTAATAATAATAATAATAATAATAATAATAATAATACTTCTCTCTCTCTCTCTCTCTCTCTCTCTCTCTCTCTCTCTATATATATATATATATATATATATGATATATATATATATATGATATATATGCCTTGAGAGAGTCTTTAAACCTTTTTTGTTGACCACCAGCATTACACATTCCATTTTTAAGTTTGGAATAGAGTAGTTGCTTTGGAAGACAATAATGAGGCATCCGAACAACATGACCAGTCCAACAAAGTTGATGTTGAAGAATCATTGCTTCGACACTAGTGATCTATGCTTTTTCCAGTACAGTGGTACCTCGGTTTATGAACACAATTGGTTCTGGAAGTCTGTTCATAACCTGAAGTGTTCATAAACTGAAGCAAACTTTCCCATTGAAAGTAATGGAAAGTGGATTAATCCGTTCCAGATGGGTCCCCGGAGTACTCAACCTGAAGCGTACTTAACCCGAGGCATGGGTGCAATTGGTTCCGGAAGACTGTTCATAAACTGAAGCGTTCATAAACTGAAGCGAACTTTCCCATTGAAAGTAATGGAAAGTGAATTAATCCATTCCAGATGGGTCCGCGGCGTTCGTAAACCGAAAATCCATAAACCGAGGTGTTCATAAACTGAGTTCTCCTGTCTTCCCAAGTGATGTGCAAAAATTTTCAGAAACACCGTTGATGGAATCTTTTGAGGAGTTGGAGATGGCGTTTGTAAGTGGTCCATGTTTCACAAGCATACAGTTAGGTTGATAGTACAATAGCTTTTTACAGAGCAGTCGCTACAGTGGCAATTTGGAGCTGCTAGCGTAGATCCTCCAGGGAATATGGATATCCTCTTGATGGCAGTGTTTTGCCTTAAAATACATTCTGCTGATTGCACTATAGGCCATGCTAAATGGACAGAAGATAGGAAATGACACAGGTTATCAGTTTCTAATGAATCATTACTGCTGCTTGTACAGCTGCCATACAGCTGACATTAGGATTCCTTATTCCTAATGTTCCAGTAGTCCAGACCTTTCTTTTATGGATTAGCATCTTGGATTTCTTCTCCCCCCCCCCCCCTGCTGCCAGTGCAACAGTATATTCATAATCATACCCAGCCTTACAGCCATTTGGGCAAGAGGCAGGCAAGTTGCTGATAATGAACAAGCTTCAGCAATTTATGAAGCTTGATATACTTGGGCTGTGCTACCAAGAGTCATCTCATCTCACAGATCTTTCCATTTGTACAGCAGGTGCTTTGCTCTTGTTTCAGCTCCACTTTGCTCTTGGCGCAGCCTTTCTAGCCTTGTTTCTTAATCCCCTTTCATAATAGGCATCAAATGATGCTCGCACACCACACTTGTGCTAAAAACCTATTCCTAGAGGAGAAGCTTTGAGACACATAGAGGCTCGACAAAAAGCACCTGCCTCCATACCTGCAGGCAGAAGTAATATCAGTTCATATCTCACTTCAGGAACCTGGGAGGCTGGTATAGATTCTGAGCAGAGTGGGAGCACAATTGGAGCTCCTGTTGCTTTAGAGAGTGTTGTTTGCTTTGCTGTTCCTCTCACAGCTGTTGGTGTTGTTGCAGTACCCATATTGAATCAATTTAGCTTTGCTTTTTTCCATTTGCTTGTATGATCTGAATAGGAAAATGTAAAACGCAAAATCAGAACATACTGAGGAGAGACTAGGCATACTTAGTCTTTCTCTCTTTGGCATGCTAGTTTTCAATATGCAAGGATCTTTTCTAAAAGTTATATAACGTCCAGTATACCTAAAGGAGCATCTCCACCCCCATCATTCTGCCCGGACACTGAGGTCCAGCGCCGAGGGCCTTCTGGCGGTTCCCTCATTGCGAGAAGCAAAGCTACAGGGAACCAGGCAGAGGGCCTTCTCGGTAGTGGCACCCGCCCTGTGGAACACCCTCCCATCAAAGGTCAGAGAGATAAACAACTACCTGACATTTAGAAAATACCTAAAGGCAGCCTTGTTTAGGGAAGTTTTTAATCTGTGATATTTGATGTATTTTAATGTTTGTTGGAAGCCGCCCAGAGTGGCAGGAGAAGCCCAGCCAGATGGGCGGGGTATAAATTATAATTTATTATTATTATTATTATTATTATTATTATTATTATTATTATTTATTATTATTATTATTATTATAACCTCCTCTCCCCAAATTGTGCAAAATGGTACAGTTGGAATTCTGTGTTATATGATTTATATTTCTTTCTAAACTAGCTCTCTAAGAATGGCCTTATCAGCATCTTGAAAGAGATGTGTTAGCATAGTGACAACTGAAGACACTTCCAGGAGGGAATAGACATTTCCCCACTCCCCTCTCTTGGCTGTATACCACATTATCCAAGGAGGAAAACAATAGGCCCGAGCAGGGGGAGCTGTGGGTGGGTGAATTTGGGTGGGCTGGAGAAGCTGGAGAGAGGTTTCACTCTGTCAACTGTGTTGAGTTGAAAGCTATACCTGGGGGCAGGGGTGGTCAGGAACCTTATGGGAGGCAAGATTTGTTCCCGTGAGTCCTTCCATTCTATGCTAAGCGCACCACTGTCTGGTGAATTGAAACCTGGAGTCTGCCAGGATGTCGAACTGGGCAGAGGAGGAATGGTGGAGACCACCTCCCCATCCTGACCCTTCCAGGGAGGAGGAAGAGGAATATATTTACAATAGGGGTTTAAGGAAAGTAGCAGCTCAGAGGCAGATGTGGGGGAAAGCTGGGAAATCATGGGAGGGCTGGGACAACACCCAGCTGAAATGTTGTCATTAGAAAGCATTCCAGACCCACCATCTCCCAGAACCCAGCGAGCCTTAAAAGTAGGAGAGCAAAGAACTCAAAGACAGAGGGCACATAGCAGCACCCGTAGAGGAGACGATGAGCATGTTGAATGAGGAAGTGGGAGAGACATGGGTGGAGATTCACTCAAGACAATGCTATTATCCAAGAGGCTGGGTTTTATAGCCTCTCTCTGTAAATATTGAAATAAAAAAAAGACTCTAAGAAACTTTTCCTTGTCTTTATACAGTGGTACCTCGGTTTACAAACTTAATCTGTTCCAGAAGTCCGTTCTTAAACTAAAAAGGTTCTTAAACCGAGGCGCGCTTTTCCTAATGAGGCCCCCCGCTGACGGTGCCCTTCCACCATTCGGATTCCGTTCTTAGACCGAGGTAAAGTTCTCAAACCAGAACACTATTTCCAGTTTTGCAGAGTTCATAAACCGAATTATTCTTAAACAGGACTGTTCTTAAACCAAAGTACTACTGTACTTTCCTGGGCAACCAGCCCAGAGTGTTGACAGCATCTTGACACTGGAGTGCAACACTTGTGTCAGAAGTGGGATTGCGTTTTCCAGAGGGGGAACCATGAGCAAGGTGTGCCTCAGTTAAAATGAGAAACAGCAACACGTCTGGAGCAAATGAAGTTGATGTTCCTGCAGCCGAGCTAGCAAGTTGAAAATGGAGCAGTTGAAAAGGAAGATTGGTGGCAAGATGGATACCGTATACCAGGCATAGCTGCCAAGTACCCCGTATTTCCCGGGAAAACCCCGTTTTTCCTTACCGTTTCCCGGAGGTCTCCCGTTCCAGCTCCCCTCCCGTTAATTTCCCTTAATTTTGTTCCTGTCGGCGGCCATTTTAATGGTGCCGCTTTGCCCATCTATGGGCACCAGAAAATGGCCGGCTCTGGCACCGGAAGTCGCGTTTACGCACTTCCGTACATGCGTAGACGCAACTTCCAGCGCCGGCACTGGCCATCTCCTGGTGCCCATAGTTGGGCAAAGCGACACCGGAAGTTGCATCTACGCACTTCCGGACATGTGTAGACACGACTTCCGGCACCGGCGCCAGCTATTTTCAGTGCCCATAGATGGGCAAAGCGACACCAGAAGTTGCATCTACGCAACTTCCAGTGTCGCGCGGCTGCCGAACCCGGATTTCTCCACGGGGTACTTGGCAGCTATGGTACCAGGAACACCAGGAGCAAATGGAACAGCTCACAAGCATCTTTGAAGAGAAAAGGGAGAGTCCATTCAAGGAGAAAGCTCTGCCTGTCAGATGCTACAAGGAGTGGAGATTTACCCAGAAGCAAAGGACCTAGGCTGAAGGGGTGGTTGAAGAGTTCCAGGCCAGCTGGTCCAACGAAGAAACTTTTTTGGTTTGGGGGTTGTTGTTTTTAATTAATTGCCTTTGTATTTAAAGGGGAGTGCAGTAAATGTAACACAAGGCACTTTGTTTGTGACCACTGTTAAAGTTTGCCTGAAAAAGTTCCACATGTTGCATAAGAAATATCACTACCATTACCGTCAACCTCTTCAATACATTTTTAGTTGTGTAAAAATGCCAGGAGAATGCTATACTTTAGATTACTGGATGTCCTGTCCTGGAGTAACTCTTCCTGTTTCTATCTTTAGCCTTTGGGCATTTCTTCTTCATCGATCTCTCCTTGCATCAGGTATTGAAGCCTCTAGCGTTTTAATTAAATTACTTACATCAAAATTTGTTCACGAAACTTTTGTTATTAATAGGGGAATTTGAGGAGCCAACGTCTTGCTGGGATGCTTTCACAACATTTGTATTTTTGATATACTGCACATATCAAGATATAACTTGCTATAGATCACACAGTGCTATATTCCTGCTGACCTGCTATGTTTTGGGCTGAAATCTGATCTTCTGCCCAGGTAATGCTAAGCTTTCCAAGTATTATTCAGGGGGGGGGGGTTCTTTACATGCTAGTGAAAATGATCACCCTTTGGCTTGGCTTGGTTGGCATCCATCAAATTAATTGGTTTTGACTGTAGGCTTGCCAGGTCAATGATGATGTGAGTTTTTGCTGAGTTCAAGCATTAATTGCAGTTCCTTTCAGAAACTTTTCCACTGGGGTGGAAAGAAAGTATACAGGAAAGGTTGTTAGGACAAAGGTTCATTTGGAAACAACTCGTCCTTTCACAGGACAAGGTGCTAATATCACTCCACTAGCATCTATGATGAGCGACTCAAGATTTTATCTCAGCAATGAACTGGGAAACTGCGCTCAGTGGGAATTGCATAATGCATTTAAATTTAAAATAACACAGAGAGTGATAGATTGCCTGTGAAGAAACTGAAAACATAAGGGTGGGTGCCAGTCTGGTGTAAATATTTTGTGATTAGGCATTTTGTTTAGAGTGCAGTAGGCATGTTCAGGCTTTTTGCTCACTTGTAGGCTAAGGCCTGTTCTCCCCTACTCCACCATTACTAACTTCATTGCCATTGATGAGTTGGAGGGCCAGGTCTGAAATGAGAAACTTCTATTCGTGGGCATTTCTCATGTGATTTATAGCTCTGTGGAGCTGGCAAATCTCAAGCCCAGCAAGCCAGGGCTGAGGGTGGCATATGGGGAGGGGGAGAAGGAGAGGAAAGAAGAATGCCAGCTTCAGGGCTGCCTTACTTTGCCTCTGACCCAGGGATAGGTTGAGGAAATAGGAATGCTTTGGATTTCAAGAATGCCCCTGATATGCCCCTGTTCAGATTTACTGGGGCTACCTTTCAAATAACAGAGTGGAAGGGAACATTTGAACCTTGAGCCTTGCTCTTCAAAACTTACAATCAGTTGTGAATCCAATGGATATGAAAATGGAGTCACTACCTCAGTGAGCATTAATTATTTCTGTTCACACTACCTCCACAAATATTGAATAAAAATGTCCACAACTGCACCCCTGTACTGGGAAGATGCTGTTGCATGGTTATAGCTTCTTCTCCCCGCCTGCCCCCCCCCCCCGGAATTAGCACACTGTATAGAATGAAAGAGGGGTAGGGAGGAGACCTTGCTGATGCAGCTGAATGCATGTTTTCATCAAAACATCATTTTCTTTTAACATGAAATGAAAGCAGAATGGAAGATGGTATTAGCAATGCTTGGCTACCTTGCTTGTCTGTCAGTTACAGGATGCACTATTTTATGAGAGAATTCAAGTGCCCTATTTTTTTTACTGCCCTTGTAATTTTCCATGTGAATTGCCTTGTTCCCCACTCCCCTTGTGTCAGTTCTGTTGTTTCTCTCTCTCTCTCTCTCTCTCTCTCTCTCTCTCTCTCTCTCTCTCTCTCTCTCACACACACACACACACACACACACCCTTAATGCTAAAACAGGTTGTAAAAAGTGCCCTATATCCATCACATGCAGTGCTGTTTCCATTCTGCTGCAGTTCAGGTTCTGCAAAAAGGTTATTCAGCTCATTGTTCATAGTGTAATTAATGATGTGTTTCTTAGAATTTTGAAGTGTCAGGCATAGCTCTAGTGGCTTTAGCCCAAACGTAGCAGAGTTTTCCTGCACAGCGCAGAAGCTAGTTGAGGTGGAAATGACTAGTCGGCTAGACGCAGAATAACTATTTACAGGATTTATTAAAAGAAAATAAAAGCAGCAGAGTTTCTGCATACAAAGCAAAGCAAAATAAATCCTTACTCTCTCTCTCTCCAACCATATACACAGCACTTCTACTCCTAACACCTAACAAAAACCAACTGTGCTAGCATTCCTAGATAACAGAGTTCAGTGCTGGTCGTTAACCAATCAGAGAGAGTAGTTTCTAGGTCAGGCAGACCTTGGCTTTCTGCCAAGAGTAAATTGACACTGCCTTGAGTTAATTGTGTGAAGCCAGAATCTGTAAGTTTCCCATGAGAACCAATTAACTAATTAACAGAAACTGAACAGTGTTTGTTACATGATTCCACACCAAGGTGGTGGTGGTGGGGATATCATCAATAAGATATTGTTTGTGTCCTGGAAAAAAATAATGACAGTGAATTGTGGGCCAAGAAGAATTGTTGACAGTAAATACCCTCTTCTTCTCTTGCTTGATTTCCATTCCTGCTTGCAGAGATACACATCAACTGATGCAATTTCTAGTAGCATTTCAGTTCTGACAGAATTCTCCAACATGCCTACTGAGTGGATGCTTTTTTTTCTTCAGATGTATTTAAATTGATAATTGGGGAGAGTGAGTGAGAATTAATGTTATGGGTAGGCACAAATTGGTCACAAACCACAGAAATTTGCCCAAAGAAGTGGCAATAGCTCTCGCGGTTCCTTCCAACTCCACAATTCTATGATCCATTCCTAAACAATTTCTCAGTTTATATTTTAACATTTTGGTTAGTTTTTTATTGCATATTTTAAAATATTCTCTGTCTAACAATGTTATACAATTGGTTTTCATGTTTGTAAAACACTTAGAAGTCACCTGGGAATTAAGCATTATAGAAACAGCCAAACCAACACCAGCCACACAGCAACAACAGTGGGAAGGCAAGTTCGTAAGGGTTCTAGCATGTGTAAGGCTGCATAGCTGCCAAGTTATCCCTTTTTTACAGGGATTTTCCCTTATGCTGAATAGGCTTCCTCGCGAGAAAAGTGAAAACTTGGCAGCTATGGTAAGGCTGCGAGCAACAAACTGCTTCTCGTGGTATGAGCCTAGAAAACCCATTAACATTGCTTCTACTCAGGAATCAAAACAGAATACCACAGGGAGATGTGATTCTGTCTGTAACAGGCAGGAAGTGGCATTGCTGACACATGGGGAACACCTAAATATAACCTGGGCAAACACTGCCTTGGTTGTGAAGATAACTGATGTGGTGTTATTGAAGCGAATGACTGTATCCAGCAAATATATGTAGAAAATAGTACTATAACTACCATTACTAATACTGCTGCGTTGTTATTATTCAGTACGTTTCCGAGCACAGTTCAAAGTGTTGGTACTGACCTTTAAAGCCCTAAACGGCCTCGGTCCTGTATACCTGAAGGAGCATCTCCAACCCCATCGTTCTGCCTGGACGCTGAGGTCCAACTTCGAGGACCTTCTGGCGGTTCCCTCGTTGCGAGAAACCAAGTTGCAGGGAACCAGACAGAGGGCCCTCTCGGTGGTGGCGCCCGCCCTGTGGAACGCCCTCCCATCAGATGTCAAAGAGAAAGACAGCTACCAGATTTTTAGAAGACATCTGAAGGCCCTGTTTAGGGAGGCTTTTAATGTTTAATAGATTATTTTATTTCATTTTTCTGTTGGAAACCGCCCAGAGTGGCTGGGGAAACCCAGCCAGATGGGCGGGGTATAAATACAAAATTATTATTATTATTATTATTATTATTATTATTATTATTATTATTATTATTTTATTATTAAATTTATGAGTCGAGTAATAACAGAATATCTTTACTGGCTGGTGTTCAATTTCATATTCATATACTATATATGTGAAAGACCATCTCATTCCCTACAGACCCTCTCGATCAGCAGAAGGAGCCTTCTCGGTAGTTCTGCCACCTTTAGAAGCTAGGTGGGTGGTGGGTGGCCCAGGAGAATGCATTGTGGAACTTCATCCTCTTACTATATAGCTTTTGTTCTTGGCTGAAGACCCACCTCTTTACCCTGGCGTTCGGTACATTTATGGGACCCACCCTGTTTTTCTGATTTCAATTTAGTTTAAACTGTTTTAACATTATATTTTTAAATTGTTCTGGCCC
The DNA here is from genome assembly GCF_963506605.1 of Zootoca vivipara. Taxonomy (NCBI): domain Eukaryota; kingdom Metazoa; phylum Chordata; class Lepidosauria; order Squamata; family Lacertidae; genus Zootoca; species Zootoca vivipara. The sequence continues at coordinate 65,583,922 of NC_083284.1, read as the reverse complement.
ACCCTTGGATGCTAGCATGAAGGGCAGGTAAGAAATGTAATAATAATAATAATAATAATAATAATAATAATAATAATAATAATGTCATGGAGGGGGTAGCTTTCCTGAGTCCTCCGTCCAAGCTGCTAATAACTCATATGTAGGCACCAAATGGGTTATCAGGCTCTATTGGCGTCTATTGGAGATTCCGAGCCATAAGGTAGTCTTGACTAGGGCCTTTTCAGTACTGGCCCTGACTTGGTGGAACACTCTTTCACAGGAGACCAGGGCCCTGCTGGGATTTATCATCTTTCCACAGGGCCTGCAAGACAGAGCTGTTCCGCCTGGCCTTTGGGTTGGATTCAGTCTGACCCCTGTGTTTTTCTCCCTCATGGTTTTGATTTATGGGCTACCGGTACTTAAAATGAGGCTGCATTTAAAATTTAAAATTTTAATATTGTATTTTAATCTGTATTTTAATTAATTATTATTTTCTTTTATGGAAGTTTTTAATGTTTGATGCTGTACTGTTTTTAATATTTGGTTGGAAGCTGCTCAGAGTGGCTGGGGAAACCCAGCCATATGGGCGGGGTATAAATAATAAATTATTAGTATTAGTATTAGTATTCTCTGGCACAAGTTACAGACATCAAACGGCAGTCTAATCTACGGCATGTTCTCTCCCCTCTCTCGGCAGGTTAACTCAAAGATTCACCTGCTCCCACTTTGGGGACTAATTGTTAACACATGCCTGAGGGGCCCCACTCAGCGATACTTGCTTACAGAATCACTCATTCATCATCATCATCATCATCATCAAGCTAGTTTCACAGCATTCAATGCAGGGCCACTCTAGTTACAGGGACGAAAAACCTGCTTTTCCTCCAGATGTTGTCGAACTCTGGCTCCTGCTATCCTCAGCTATCACAGCCACTCTGACTGTTTTGTCCTCTCATAATCTAGCCAGGGTGAGTATAGAGCAGGCATAGGCAAACTCCAGCCCTCCAGATGTTTTGAGACTACAATTCCCATCATCCCTGACCACTGGTCCTGTTAGCTAGGGATGATGGGAATTGTAGTTCCAAAACATCTGGAGGGCAGGCGTTTGCCTTTGCCTGGTATAGAGCAAGGATGGAAACCTGTGGTCCTCCAGAAGCTGATGGATTGCAGCATGTTGGCTGGGGCTGGTGGAAGTTGTAGTTTGCCAACCATGCAAACCACCATATCCAGGGCCGGGCAGGGATTTTTCCACTTGGCAAATTGACACTGGCCACTTGGTTTCCGCCTACATCATAGCAATGTCACAACTCTGTAAGGTTAGGCATTAGGTAAGCCTTAGTCTTGGCTGAAGGGGAGGTTGTAGCCTCTGCCTGCCTCTCTTTGGTTAAGGGTATCCTGTTAAAGGGAGTACAAGGAGTTGCTTCTGTCTGTTGCCCAGATGGGGGATATGGCCATAGAATTCATCCAGCAGGGAGCCTTCAGGGGTACCCCTATTTGATGGGCTTCCCTGGTGTGGTTTACCCTTAGATACACTCCCAGCAGACGGGCTGAAGTTAAATCAATGGCTTCACCCAATGCCTATGCCAAAACCTCACATCTGCAACAAAAGTTGTGGCCGATTTGAACCAAAAAATCTATATGCTGGTGTCTGAACTGGTTATTTCATTATGTAGGGAGCGACTGGGTCATGGGGCTTGGCATGCAAGTTGTAGTTCCCCAACTCTGGCCCTGGGGAAAAGGTTTCTTCACAAACGCAAGTCAAACATCTTTCTGGAAAAAAACCGACACCACAAATATCACCGTCACGGGTGGCACATAATGCCTTTAGCATCCAAGCTATTCCTTGCCCCCCTCCAAAGCCTACATTTTAAACCAGTCCTCATTCTCATAAACATGCTGATTTCAAAGAAAGCACCAGTTTCCTATCAGTAAATGGTTCTCTTGGAAACCTTCCAACCATCCCTAATTCCCAGCCAAGACCTCCGGAAGATAGCTTTAAAGACTTCCCCTTTGAGCTCTCACCCTCACCCTTTAACTGCCATTAATAAAAATATTAATAGAGGGGGGGGAAGCACACTAATGTCATTTTAATGGTTTGACTTTTAACTTAAGAAAGTTAGGAAATTCAAAAAATAAGGCTTTCAATTAATGTTTAACTCCTAACATAAAAGCATTGATCTCCATCCTTGCAATTACAGAGGCACACAGGGGGAATGGTCTGTGGACAGAGCAAAATATTAATACTAAACTTGTTTGGCTTTTGGTGGGTTTATCACAGCCTTCAAATTTAACATAATGTTTGCGCATGTTGTAAATATATGTGTTCTTGACCCAATTCTGAAAACCACCACCAGTGAAATCCTGACTACATGAATCATTTAAAAGCTCTGCAAAATTGCTTCTCCAGAGAACTGGTTTCTATTGAAGTCTAACCATCTCTCTGCTTAGTGTCTGCCTTACTCTTCGACAATATGTTGCATCATATCTGCTTGATATTTGCTCTCATTATTAACTTTATAACTCACTGTCAAGCTTCAAGTTGATCTAATCCAACACTTTACTGAACAAAATATAGCCTGAAATAGATCCAAAAAAACATTATTAGCTGTGCAAAGCTTAGACTGCAAAGAGAATTGTTGTGCAGCACTCCAAAGTTGAGGGAGGCTAAAATGATTCGGCTTTTTTGTTCCCATGTTCAGAGAATAAGCTTTTCCAGTGTACGAATCATAGTGGAGTTTAGCTCCAAAGTTGTGCTATGCAACTCTAATGCAATTTATGTCCAGTAGGACAGACCCAATATTAGCACACAAACCAAACACACAGAAGACAAGTGTGGATAATGTTAGCATTGTTTATTAGAGGAGCGACCTTGTAGAGTACTTGTACAGCAATGGAGAAAAACAGAGTTGTTTGTGTGCTACCTGTTGAAGTAAAAGTAGCGAAAACGCAGCTAAGAAGCTTCAAATCCTATATCTGACTGATTTCGCTGTTTAATTCTTGAATCATCCATCTTCAGGTGGATGGTTAGCCATAGTTTGCCTAACTTAGTACCTATGTTTTCACAGTATCTTTTTACCTGATTCCAACATGGTCCGATGGGGACCAGCATTTGACACCATGACCTGGAGCATAAGAACAAAACATTCAGTCTCATATGTGTGCTTGTTATTCCTGCGCTGCTTCTGCCTTTTGAGATCACATGTGTGCATGAACATAAATTTAGTTATTTGAATGACTGTTTTAAGGTACCCATAACATTACTTCTATCTGCAAACAAACAACAACATTCGTGAATTGCATTTTCTCAGGATCCAGTAATAGTCAATAGGAAACATCCATTATCCCACATAGTTATGGTAGTCAATTTTTATTATGAAAATGCCTCCATCAGTGCCCAGCATGGTACCCTCCATATGTTTTGAACTACAGCTCCCATCATCCTCAGCCACAAGGTCAATGGAAAAGGATTCTGGGAGCTGAGGTCCCTAACATCTGAAAGGAGCCATGATGGAAACCCCTGCCATAGACAATCAGACTTTGAAAATGAATTACAGGGAATAGGCTATACTGTAATTTTCTGGTCTGGTACACTTAGAAGCATTAGGCATTAAACCCACAAGAGGGGGAAAGAGCCAGAGGTTCCCCAAAGCTGCAAGTTTTCTAGGTCTGTTCTCTGGAGCAACAGAAAACAAGTGTGTAGTCCAAGAATGGATAATCTTTTTGGCTCCACAAGCCAGAATTTTATCTTATGGACCAAATCTGGCAGGGTGGGGGACACCATATGATGTCACAATGGCTGCAACATCTATTTACTTTTTTAAAGATGGAAGGAAGGAAGGAAGGAAGGAAGACCACACAGCTGCTACTTGCATGATTATCATTGCAGGTGGTTTGCCCCTCCAACTTGCTATGGGTAGTTGGCACACATGAAGAATGTTAGCTTTATTGCTGGCACATATAAAAGAATCCTCAGCTCTTTAGAAAATCCCTCGCTTTCAGTAGTATATGTGTACAGCACAGCATGTCACAATGTTTGTACATAACCGTTGTTTCCGAGAAGTGCATGATGCCATCCTCATTGGTTATGAATACAGAAAACGCCTGCTTTTTATTTTAATGTAGGGTGATCAAATGTCTAAACCAGCAGGAAGAGATGGTACAGGAAAATATGCAAATTAAAGATGCAAGATGAAAAATGTCAAGCATGGGACTTCACTATTATCCTTGATTTAATGGAAAGCTGTGCTTGGTGAGGGCTTCTAATATGTGGTAGCTCTTTCAGTATTTGCTAAACATTTCACACATAAATTGCTGTTTCCCCAAACTTTTGATTTATGATATAGTGGAAAAATCCAGCATTCAGCAACACCACATTATTTATAATAATATCATGGGGCATAGAGGAGTATTGACACATGATCCCTTACCGAAGTTGATTATACTTCACACATGCAACTTTCTGCAACCAATCCATGTGGGCAACCTCAAACTTGCATATTTCCAAAAGAGTTAACATGTGAAATGGAAGTTCAAGAATATACACCATGGATGGGGACACCATCATACAGAATTTGGGCAATCACCCTTTATGAAAGCATGAAGATCATGGTGTTTATGTATGGCTATGTATGATCTTCTTCCATGACAGTCAACTTTGTCTTGCAAATGGAAAGAAGCAGAAGCCTGACAATAGCCACATGTGGATAACACAGGAAAATAGTGGATGGTTCTTAGATAGTAGCATTATTTGAGCACTTATCTTTTGAACAAAATTGACACGAAAATAGGTAGAGCAGAGATGTGCACACTGGAACGGTGCCTCTGCTTGAAAATGTCCCCATTGCCTTCCGCAACGTGGACAATGACTGCCTGTGTAGACCAGGCATAGGCAAACTCGGGCCTCCAGATATTTTGGGAGTACAACTCCCATCATCCCTGACCACTGGTCCTGTTAGCTAGGCATGATGGGAGTTGTAGTTCCAAAACATCTGGAGGGCCGAGTTTGCCTATGCCTGGCGTAGGCGTAGCATGCCACATGGAACATTGATTTTAGGGTTCCACATCACACAGGGAGCCTACATGAGCAGAGCAAGCTCCTTGCTGCAGACACTCATCCTCTGATTCATGGAAGGTGATCAAGATGACAACAGGTATGTCAGGAATGCTTTGATGGTGTTTCCTGCTTGGCAGGGGGTTGGACTGGATGGTCCTTGTGGTCTCTTCCAACTCTATGATTCTAGGTAGGGCAAGTACTTGGCAAGCAGAAGGTCTTATGTTCAATCCCTGACATCTCCTGGTTAGGTGGAGAAAGGCCCCCCATTTGAAACCCTGGAGAGCTACTACCAGTCAGTGTGGACAATACGGAGATGTTGCAAGGGTCTGACTCAGAATAAGACAGCTATCTATGTTCCCGTATTGCGTAATCTAAGAAGTGTGAACGATCAGCTGATTATGTAGGCATTCGCTTTGCTTGTGTGCCAATGTGTTTAGGGTGATACAAAGTGATATGAGAGTTATGTCTGTAGTATTAGGTCTACGAAGGTGGACTGGCCCATAAAAGTAATCACTCAATGTTGCAGTGATCAAGAGATAAACGTTCATTTCTGATATGTTGCAGACTTTGGAGAAGGCAGCAAATAAAGAGATAAGGAAGAAGCTGGAACACCTTTCTTATGTAATCTTACAGCTAGGCACCCCTAGGTGGCTCCCTAGGGCAGCACACTTTGAAACAAGCAGAGCAGCACATCTGCTACAGCAGCAAATGGAAGAGAAGCTCTTCTCTCCAGAATGCCTCCTCAGTACACATATGAAGTGGAAATTAAGGCTCCCAAAACAAACCAAGGTAGCTTCTTTGTCTCCTTTTCTCTCTCACATACAAGAAACAACTGTACCCTTTGCAAACAGACCTACCAATTAAAATCAATGCAGCCACATTATAGATAAAGGTAAAGGGACCCCTGACCATTAGGTCCAGTCGTGACCGACTCTGGTTTGCGCGCTCATCTCGCATTATTGGCGGAGGGAGCCGGCGTATAGCTTCCAGGTCATGTGGCCAGCATGACAAAGCCGCTTCTGGCAAACCAGAGCAGCACATGGAAACACCGTTTACCTTCCCGCTGTAGCGGTTCCTATTTATCTACTTGCATTTTTTTGACTTGCTTTTGAACTGCTAGATTGGCAGGAGCTGGGACCGAGCAACGGGAGCTCACCCCGTCACAGGGATTCGAACCGCCGACCTACTGATCAGCAAGCCCTGGGCTCAGTGGTTTAACCCACAGCGCCACCTGGGTCCCAGCTACATTATAGTTGTTGTTTAAAAGCTGGAGATTTCAGCCTGATGCTATATGGAAACAAGGAAGAATCAAGTAACATAAAAGAAGAAAACATTTGGATTGTAAGCTTCCAGTTAATGAACCATGGTACAGAGACTAGTCATTTTTAGGCACTTCACAAACGAGTATGGTGCATTTGAGTAATCAAGCAGACTGGCACCAAGACACAAAGGATAGATTGTCAGGAATGGGAGCTCGTCTGAATAATGCAGGTGCCTATGACTATGGGATGAGTGCATGAAGGTAGACTCAGGGTAGATTAATGAGGCTAAAAAACGGGAAGCCTGTTCATTCATACACATATCAACCTGTGGATTGTTCTCGGCTGGAAGAAGCACACTCTCTCCTCTCCATTGTGTGAATAATGGATTGTGGGAACTAAGAACTGTGGGATGTGAAACACAGAGCAGTCAAGTACAACATCCCTAGAGTGGACATAAAAAAGGGGATGTCTGGAGCAGCCAGTCAGAACTTCCTGTTTCCTCCTAGGCTGGGACAGACTTCCTCTACATGTGACCAGAGGTGGGCATGACCTCACCTATGCAGGTAACAAAATACCTCAGCAGACTGGCTGCCATCTCTCTCTTGCTGACCACATTCATCGAAGAAGCAACTATGAGATAGTTTCCAGGTATATTACTTGTGTAACTTATGTCTGCCTTCTGGGATCCATCTGTGAACAGAATGAGTGAGTGAGTAAACCCTTTTTATACTTTTATAGAAGACTATGTTGTGTCTGTTTCTTTTATGAGGGACTAAAGGGGAAATTACCAGGAAACTTATTTTAGAGGCTTTAGCTCTAAAATAAGCCTCTAAAGAGGATGAGCAAACACATCCACTGTGCAAGTTTAAAAAGGGGAATGTTACTCTGCTAAATTGTTAACACAAGTTGGAACTTGTTAACACAAGTTGGAAAGGATATAATCAAACGATATATCATTTCCTGCATCCCTGAACATTCCCACAAGAACTCCACATGCTATCCTGAACACTTTATGGACATTAAAGCAGGGGGAAGAATCTTGTGGCTCATACCTCTCTTCATCAAAAGCGAATATAAGGTCCCTTCTTGGGTGCTATGTGGGTGGCGCTGTGGTCTAAACCACTGAGCACCTTGGGCCTGCAGATCAGAAGGTTGGCGGTTCGAATCCCCACAATGGAGTGAGCTCCCATTGCTCTGTCCCCGCTCCTGCCAACCTAGCAGTTTGAGAACACGCCGGTGCAAGTAGATTAATAGGTACTGCTGCGGTGGGAAGGTAAATGGCGTTTCTGTGCACTCTGGCTTATGTCATGGTGTCCGGTTGCACCAGAAGCGGCTTAGTCCTGCTGGCCACACAACCCAGAAAGCTGCCTGTGGACAAATGCTGGCTCCCTCGGCCTGAAAGTGAGATGAGCGCCGCAGCCCCATAGTTGCCTTTGACTGGACTTAACCGTCCAGGGGTCCTTTCCCCTTTTAAAAAATCTGCTACACCTGTGTGATTTTCAGGAAAGAGTTTTCATCAGACTAACAGCATTTCTTAGGAGATGCTGTATGTAGATTCCCTCGGTCAGCAGTCACCAACCTTTCTTGGACCAAATTTTGCCAGTCACAAAATAACTGCCATTTTTGGCATGGCATAACACAACATGGCTGCTGGTGTGTGTGGCAAAATGCAAAATTAGAGGCAGTTCAGTCCTTGCTGCTTCTCCACCCCACCACCTCTGGACAAATTGATGCTTATTGTGGGAAGTCAGCTATGTCCTGCTAGTTCTGACTGCGGAGATCGCACAATATTGATACAAGCACATACACATGCAATGATCATGTTGCTATCCAATAACAAGATATTATTCCCCAATACTGGAAATAATATACCAGGTGGGCACACCACACTCTTTCTTGCTCCTATTCATACACACTTCACATGTGCACAGCCACACATACATTTCTCCCTCCGTCTCTGCCCAAATCTCTCTCTCTCTCTCTCTCTCTCTCTCTCTCTCTCTCTCTCTCTCTCTCTCTCTCTCACACACACACACACACACACACACACACACACACACGTCATAGAGTGAACCAAGTGCTTGCTGCCAGCTCCACTTGGCTGGTGAGCAAGAAGCAAACCAAGAAGCTGGACCACTAAGCAAATGCGGAAGCCATTCTTGACACTTCTACCCCACCAAACAGCCTTCAAAACAATCCAGAATGCAAGGGGTGGACTTTTTCACTCCAGAAACTGCTCTGCACTATTCTGTCATTTTAAAAATAAAATCTAAAGATATCAAATTTCACCAACCTGGTGACCGTGGGCACTAGGGTGCCTATGGGAGCCATGTTAGTGATCCCTACTCTAGGGTAATATTGCCACTGAGTGTGTGTGTTTTCCCTCCTAACATGAAACTTGCAGCAAATTTGGAGATTGTGCCTTATATGAAAGACCTGACCAATATTTCAAATGTAGCCTAAAGACCAGGCATCCCCAAACTGCGGCCCTCCAGATGTTTTGGCCTACAACTCCCATGATGCCTAGCTAACAGGACCAGTGGTCGGGGAAGATGGGAATTGTAGTCCAAAACATCTGGAGGGCCGAAGTTTGGGGATGCCTGCTAAAGACCTTCATTAGGGCTTGTGAAGTAGGTCAGGTGGACCGACACCCATCCTTAAAAAAAAACCCCACCGAGGTATCTTACTGAAACTCATATTAAAAACCCATTACAAACATAATTTGAAAGGTTGATCCCCGCCTCCACACACCATTAAAAAGAACAATGGCTTGATTGGCAAGAATCAGTGGGATGGCCAAAAATTCATTTTTCCTTGATGGTATCACTGATGTCTCTAAGCAAGCCTTAGCAGCACACTTAAAAAAAGAAGAAAAGCCCTGCAGTGATAAAATAGCACAGCTCTTGCCCAAGATAATGACCCAGAAGAAACAGATAACGTTGCAGCAAAAGCAGACAGCGCTATTCGTTTGTCTGCTCTGCCAGTTGTAATGAAATGTGCTATTATTACCTGATTTAGGATTATGAAGAAAACTGTTCAGGTAGTTGTGCTCCACTTCTTTTGGCAAGCTTCTCAGGTACAGAAGCAGACAAGATATTTATCTTCTGCGGCTGCCGTAACCCTCTGCCCCACAAAACAAATCCCGTTTTTTGTCTCGCTTCCTTCCCCCTCCCCTTTCAAAGTCGCACACAAAAGGAAATAGTATCTTTCCAGCGCCATTAGAGTGCAAGCATATGATTCAAGTGCCAAAGCAGAGGCCATAAATTCAAGATTCATTTAGTGTTGAAAGGACTCCTGGGGGCGGGGGAAGGGAGCGGGTGTGTTGTCTAGGATTGCCAAATTGAAGGCTGCAGAAGAAAGAGGGACAAATGCACTGTTCACATAGAGCCGTTTGTACATTGGCAAATTGAAATATGGCAGCCACATTGTAAGGGCACATGCAGAGGTTCCCAGGATCATTTCCCAGCATCCCAGCGAAAGGGTTTTAGTTGGCAGGGACTGGACCTCTGAGCTCTCGAGAGAGCTGCTGCCAATATATTAAAGCTTTATATGTTCTGGCAAATGGGGATCTCATTTTTAAAATGTGTGTGTGTGTGTGTGTGTGTGTGTGTGTGTGTGTGTGTAATAGTTGCTGGTATAGTATTGGTAAGCATCCAGTTCTGCAGGAAGGGCACTAGGGGGGAAAGAGTTAAGGCAGGTGGGTGCTACCCTCTCTCAAAACAAACAAGCAAAAAGACTTGTTCATTTTGCAACAGGGAATTTCATTAGCGCGAGCAGTTTCTGAGCTCTGGGCGCAGTACTGCGCCTAAAATTTCAGATTAAAACTGCAGAGTGGAAGAAAAGGAGGACCTTTTTCCCACCTCCCCACTTTCAGCTACTCTTTGAAGTCTGGAGAAGAGGCCCTCTTAAAAATATTATGGGGGGTGGGCAAGGGAAGGACTAGACCATGTGAAAAATGAACATAATGTTTTAGCTGCAGTTCATTCATTTTCAGCTTTGTATTCTTCTTATGAAAAATGGTGTCTAGACATTCTGTTGTTGCACCCATAACCTAGGTTTAAGGTGACATTTAGCTCTGAGCTTTCATATCTCAGTTCCTAACAGTGGTTTCAAGATGTTTCTGATCTTTCAATTGGTTTGAATCGTCAACATAACTATCATCGTGTAATATTTGGTGCCAACACGCCAATATATTTCAGATATTCAAATCACTTCACATAGATTACCAATAAACCCAGAAAAACCCAATTATTGTGCCCGTGCTACACATCTACTAGTTTTCCTACCATGTGGAATAAATGTCACTAATAATTTGGGAGTGTCGTGTAGTAAAAACACATTTGGTTGGTGATTGAAAGATAAGGAAGATGCCATTTGTTTCAAAGTATTCTTGAATCTCATTAAAATATGCCTGATCAAGCCTGGTTATGGCTGAAAGTGCAGCAAGCACAGTGGTACCAAACATCACAGGTGGCGCTGTGGCCTAAACCACTGAGCCTCTTGGGCTTGCCAATCAGAAGGTTGGCAGTTCGAATCCTCGCTACGGGGTGAGCTCCTGTTGCTCTGTCCCAGCTCCTGCCAACCTACCAGTTCGAAAGCGCGCCAGTCCAAGTAGATAAATAGGTACTGCTCCAGCGGGAAGATAAACGGCATTTCCATGCACTCTGGCTTATGTCATTGTGTTTCGTTGCACCGGAAGCGGTTTAGTCATGCTGGCCACATGACCCGGAAAGATGTCTGTGAACAAACACTGGTGAGATGAGCACTGCAACAGCAGAGTCACTTTTGACTGGACTTCACCATCCAGGAGACCTTTACGTTTTCTTTTCTTTTTTTCCCCAAACATCATGAACTTTCAGATTTCCAGAAGTTGAGATGGCCCCCAGCTGGGACACCAAACACTGCAGTATGGTCTCCCTATCCCTTCGGAGTACCAGTGCCTTGACCCCACAACTGCTGAGAAATAAGCACATGGATGTTATGTTTGCTATGGGAATAACATGAGATGCCGCCCCCCCCCTGCCCCAAATCTGGAACATTTGGAAATAGCTTTCGCATGAATCGACACCCAAGAACCCACCTGCTCACACATACATACAAACCACACTGCAACCAATCTAACAAAATCAGTCACACATTGGACCCTCCAATCTCTCGCAATGCCAATAAAAATAAACAAATTTATAAATAACCTCCCCACAGGATGCTGACACAAAACGCTAAGCAATAGAACAAAAGAACATTACCCCTACCCCAACCACATGATGTCTATGACAATAGAGTCATGCCGAACGTAAACTGTGAAGAAGACCCTATGAACCGAAAGTAAAGCTGTCATATGTACTTTTCCTTGTTTGTTTGTTTTGCCATACAAGAAAATCTATAATAAAAACACACATATATATTAAAAACAGCACTGCAGATATTTGCACTACCTTGTAGAGTTAACAGAAACATGAAGCAAGACCATAAGGATTGCTTCCAAATTATATGAATGGGGTCAGTCCATTAGGAGATCAATAAGTGACATCTCATGCCCTGTAGCAAAAAAAACCTGTGGCCTTCTAGTGGCAGACATTTAGCACCAGTATATTTCAGAATCAAGAGAATATAAGCTTTTATCTTGGAGTTCCTTGGAAAAGACCAACATGTGATGCCATTAAAACTCCACTAAATAATTGTTATGATTTACCAATTTTTTAAATCTCTCCCTTTCTAAATAAAACAAAACATATATTTTGCTCTTCTCTTTCTGAATTGTTGTCCGTATTTCTAATGACTACATTGTATCTTTTTGTATGCCCTACATCGGTCTTTAATCAAGATAACATATGGCTAACAATGGGTTTTTGATTAGCAATTAGTAAGAGCTGCGCACCAAAATTCTGTTTCCCCTCTTAAGAATATTGTTTTTGATGTTCTCTTCTGTTTGCTTTCATGCATGGAAGAAGTGCATACTGTACTTTGCAATCAAGAGAACAAAAGAGAAATCAGAGAAATGTCCACCTCTGGAAGCGTGGAGGTTTTATTTCTTCTTGCGCTACATATATCTCTCACTGTGGTTCTGATTGATCGTTTTTTGAACCTGAGATTGACAGTACGTAGGATGGTGGTAATCACTGGGGAGAGGAACAGTGTTGTTACCAGAAAGTAGCTAACCCGCACAATAGAACTAAGCCTGTCATCATGGTTTGGTTATTGCTGCACTTAAAAGGCGAAAAGAAAAATTCAGAAGTAGAGAATTGCATAAAATGATCTTCTCTATGTGCTGCCTTTTAAATTGTGGTTTGCTGGGTCAGTTCTTCCCTGCATATGAATGGATACTCAGTTTCAGCCTTGCACTAATGAATTACTTTTGTGTCTGTAATGGGTAGATTGTAGACAGGGGAGGATATTTTTTTCTCTTGCACCTGGAGGCTATACTGTTTGAGCTAGTCTACCTTATAGGTTTCCAAGCCTCAGCGTCCTCCCTCATGACAGGTTTAACATCACTTAGTGAGTTTCTCTGCCACAGTGAGCAGCCACCACTGACAAGCATTTATTTGGAGATGCTATTCTGGAGAGATGGAACCTTGTTGCAAGGTTGTAGCTGGGACACAAAAATCTGTGCAATCTGCTCTAACAGAAGTCAGGTTTATGCAAGGAAGGACTGTAATGACATCATTGGTCATTGATTTGGAACATGTCATCCATTAGGGTAGAAACTGATGTATGGACAGCTAGTTCTCTGGGTCTCGGTTATTCTGCAATAAATAAATCACCTTCATTGTCACTCCCTCTAATATCACACTCAGGCAGTGACTGCAAACAGAACTGCTCTTGAAATGAAAGAGAGATTCCCATGCTTGAGCAAACCTTGAGATTTGCAAAAAAAAAAATACTTACAAAAAATAACTTGTGCATGCACACACGCAAACTGAGCTCAATGAAGACTGAGCATGCTCAGCAGCCATGGAATGGTGAATATGTCAGGTGGAAAAGTAAACCAAAAAAATCTCTCTCTCTCCCTGTGTGTGTGCGCGCACACACAATGCCCCACTTGGAGGTAGTAGCTGGCTGGAACTCTGAAAAGAGTGCTTTTATTAAGAGGGGAGATAATGCTGATCCAATCTGACAAAGGGGAATGCAAAACTGTGGGTGTTACTGGAATCTGACTTTGTAGTATATGACAAATTATTTATTTTTTGGTGTGTGTGTGGGGGGGGGTGTCACACAAAAGTTCCATTGTGGTTTGGGCCAGAGACAGGCATCAGCTTTTAAAATTGCCCATGATGGGTATAACAGTGGCACCATAGCTTGCCCCAAAAACATAAAGCCCAAAATTTAATTAACCCCTCTTCTTCCAATCTCTCCTCCTGCTGTCATTTTTTTTAAAAAAAAATTGGTAGTGTTTTGAAGCACTACAAGAGAAAGGTGGCCAATAAGAAGAAGGGCAAATCTACAAAATTGGCTACAAGTCTTAATGGCCCAATATAACTGGTTTCAGGAATACTGTGCTTCCGAATGCTGTTTCCTGAAGAGCATGAGCAGAAGAGGGCAGCTGAGTGCATGCCTTGCTAGCATATAGATACTGTTAGATCCACCAGAGCTCTTATGTTCTTATGGTAACTTTAGCTCAACCATTCAATATTCTAAATTTAAAAATAATCTACAATATACATTTTGGTCTGCTGTTGCTAACTGTGATTCTAATATTGTTCAGTCTGGGAAAGCTTGTAGACTGCTACCGTAAATTTCCCAACTGCTAGCAACTGCTGTAACTATAAAAATTTATGCAATTATTACTAGTCACACAAATAAATTGTCATCTACTTAGCAAAACAATCTCCGCTCAGATAAATTTATTTACTGGGAAAGTTAATTTCACCTATTGTTCACTGCCACAAAATTATTTCCACTTTATTTAAATGGGCAGTCATATCAGTATTATACCCATTCTGGCATGCTGTAATATCACAAGTACATACTTGTATTTTCCTTGATTTCCTACTTATTTGACTACTATTAAACGCTGCTTCTAAAAACAAGAACAAAAAAGCCAAAGGATCTTCTGAACTGTAATCTACTGTGCCCTTAAGCCTTAAATTTAATTGATTACTTGTGAGCATAACAAAGAAAAAGTAGCAAAGTGGTTATCTAACTCACTCTTTCTCCATCGGTCCATCTACAGCTAGACAAATGGCAGCACCCAATTCAGACCAAAAGTTGCACCCTACCAGTTAAACTGGACCCAGATGAGCATTGCAGTGTGTGAATGGGCATTTGCAACCAGGAGTGTATCTGCACTGGCAAGTCTTGTAGATCATTTCTGCTGGACTGCAGCAACTGTCAATATTGACAAGAAAACTCTGTATTATCATCTCAAATATGTGGCAGCTCACAGCATATGCAAGCTTTGAAGACAGCTCTATTCACCTCTGTGAGAGACTGGTTTCCCGCAGAACAGAAACTCTAGTGCATCCCTGTTATCTGAGCCTCAGTTACCCACAGCTCTCATTTATCATTTCACATTAGTCTTGTCATGTCAAGAGAACCTTATGTAAATAGTATTTCTTTTCACCCAAATGTATATCTTGATATACCCCGGGCAACGCAGAGAAATGAGATTGCATTGCATATTTGGATTTTATTTCTCACAACAGAGAAAACATGAGCTGCAACTGAGGAATCTGAAGCAGTAAATTTAATCACCCACTTTATTCAACATAATATTTTATATCGCGGTAAGTTATGCTAAACAGGAAAGGTGATATCTTTTATTACATCATTCCACTAGATGAAAAGTTTTCTTTAAAAAAAAAACACATCCTGAAATGTTTTATGAGGCTTTGGTCCAATAGAATAAAGTGGCATTTCTCCCTGATTTTGTATAGCTCCTTGAAGAGACTGGGCCGAGGAACACATCCTTCTTTAGCCTTCTGTAAAGCTAGTTTTGTGACCTGAAAAAGATAAAGTCGTGCAGGCCAGCATGTGGAATAAACAACTGGCTGGGGTAATAGTGGTTTGGACTCCCCCTAAGTAAAATTCAATTGGGAAGACAGGCAAACTAATGCCAGTGTACTGGAAGAAGCAAAGATCACCGGTGTTGAAGAAATGATTCTTCAACATCAACTTCGTTGGACTGGTCATGTTGTGCAGATGCCTGATTATCATCTTCCGAAGCAACTACTCTATTCCTAACTTAAAAATGGAAAGCGTAATGCTGGTGGTCAACAAAAGAGGTTTGAAGACTGTCTCAATGCAAATCTAAAAACATGTAGTATAAACACAATCAACTGGGAAACACTGGCCTGTGATCACTCCAATGGGAGAACAGCCTTTAGCAAAGGTGTCATGGGCTCTGAAGACACTCAAACTCAGGACGCAAGGGAGAAACGTGCTAAGAGGAAGGCACGCTTGGCAAATCCACACCGTGATCAACTCCCACCTGGAAACCTATGCCCCGCCCCCCACATGGAAGGATGTGTGGATCCAGAATCGGCCTCCACAGTCACTTACGGACTCATTGTTAAAACCGTGTTTATGGAAGACAATCTTACTCGGCTACGAGTGATTGCCAAAGAAAGAAGAAGCAAAATGCATATTCCAAATGTGACTGTAATCTACCTGTATAGGAAAGGTTCATTGCATGCAATAGCTGCCTTTCTGGAATGCCATGTCTCCAGCCATGCAGACCAGAAACTCTGTCCTATAACAATGGGGGTTAGTATTGGAGCAAATTAAAAGCAAATTATCCCTCCCTTGTGGTGCTTTTCTTCTAGAAAAAAAGGGCTGCCGGTACTGCATACCTTTGAGTGTCCACAGAAAAAAAGGACTGAAAGAAAGTATACAAATATCCATCACATTTGTGATTTCTTTCCACATTTTAAATTCTTGGGACATGTGGATCAAGCATGAACTAAATCTTTCGTTTTGACAGACTGAAGCATTGAAGGTTGGAATCCAGCAAAGGTTGAAAGCTTATTTGTTTTGGGGTTTTTGTTTTTGTTTTTGTTTGCATATTTTATATTCTGAACCTTTGAAATAATTCTTTTTTAATTATCTTTATTGGTTTTATAACTTCTACAAGTTTCACAATCATAATACATATCTTATTTCTTTTAACCTTTGTGCCTTTACTCTATTGAGCTTGTACTTCCCTCCCTCCTCCTTCTGATTTCTCTCTGTTTCCTTTTATCTTTACACATTTGTTATATTTACATTCTATGTAAACTTAATGCTATAGAAATAATTTTATGTCCACATGATGGCTAACATGCAGTGCAGGGTTTTTCAGGGGTACTCAGTACCGGCAGGTTTTTTTTAGAGAAGAAAAGCACTGCTAACATGTATGAGTAAAATAGTTATTATTTTGCAAAAGCAAACTTAATACAAGAAATTATTTTAAAAGCACAGGTTTGTTAAATTAGACAGTACAATTAAACTGCTCTAAGTTGAAAATCCAACCTTTAGTAGGTTTGTTTTTTTAATTTGGAAAAACAGGATCTGGTGCCTAAAGGACAGTAAAAGGGGCAGACATACCAAGGAGGGCATTCAAAAGGCAACAAACCACCACTAAAGTTTTCATCCCAGCTACAACCTTTAGATCAGGCATCCCCAAACTTTGGCCCTCCAGATGTTTTGGACTACAATTCCCATCATCCCTGACCACTGGTCCTGTTAGCTAGGGATCATGGGAGTTGTAGGCCAAAACGTCTGGAGGGCCACAGTTTGGGGGATGCCTGCTTTAGATGGAAGGGACATCTCAGTGGAATGAGTGATGATTGCATCTAGAAGAAGATATCTGGTGATGATCTCAGTGGATTGAGTAGATTAATACAGGAGGAGGAGGTCCAACAAATATTATGGGTCCTACACTGTGTAGGGGTTTAAAGGTTGATATCAGTACCTTGAATAGAGTTTGTAAACTTACTGTGAGCCAGGAGAGCTGTTTTAGCACAGCCAAGATGTGATCTGTTTGGCATGCTCCCTGTTAGGCTGCTGCTATAATATAAATAAGCAAGCAAGCAAGCAAACAAACCTTACTCATAATTCTTCCCCAGTAGTTAATTCATACACATGCAGCCCAGTTCTCTGCAGGTTTACACAGAAGTAAGTCCTGTGACTTAAATGAGCCTTGTTCCCAAATACAACTGCATACAACTGCAGCCTTAACTGCCATTCATCGAGGACTGGTTGACCCAAGATTGTCACCATTTGATGTCTGAAACATCCAATCAAATCTCTGTGTGAATGGGCCATCACATTCATCCAACAGTTATCTGTGTAAGGTAATTGAATGTAGTGAAACCGAGAGATGTGAATGCATGTTTGAATTGGCAATCTGACTACAGCTCTGATCCACAAACTTCTATACTAAGCCAAAACACCCATTTATTTCATTAGGGCTTTTGCACGCAAGCAGGATTTTGAAGCCCATGATGTCTCTATGCTCTTGCATGTCAGAGAAATTGCAGTTTTTGAGTGCTCAGGAAACAGTCTTGAATATACATAATTTTACCACATTGCAACTTCTATGTCTCGCTGTATTTAAACCTGCTTGCTTAAAAAGGTCTTGGCAGAGTGTATACAAAATAAATAGATGTAAAAGCAATTCAGGAACTGTATCACATTTTGTTTTTCTTCCATTTTCCTTTAGTACCTACTATGTGCTCCCAAATGAAATCTACTGGTAGCCCAAAGAAATCCACCAACCGATCCTCCCTAAAATGAGTTATTTGCTTCCCTTCCGCCAGCCCCTTTTTGTGTAGGCTTCTCTCTCCCATACCCAGTTGATTTAGAACCTGTCTGAATGAACAAACTACAGTGTCTTGTGGAGTGCAGCTATGCATTGCCAGAGTAACTTATTCTTGCAGTGATTCAATCCACCCTAAATAGCATGAGTTTCATAAACGACTCAGCAGGCTCATCGACATCATTCTATTCAATTCACTCCCTCTCTCTTTTACAGTATATCTAATTGGTGCTTTGTGCTTGCATTTTGCAGACAGAACTCTTACCAGACCTGTTTCAAAACGTCAGCCGGTGTTTTGACCCACTTTAATGCCTTCTGAAGTGCATTAACAAAGGTAGGTTCACCACCAAAATGAGGTGCCTGCTTAGAACAGCATTCTGTTGCTGCCTGCATTTCCTCTCATCTTATTGTTATTGTGCAGACACAACTGTTGCTTAGGAACCCAGGGAAGTAAACAGCTAGGGGGCTGCTGCTGTGCAGTGGGGGGAAATGTTCCTAGCTATGGGTTTCTGTGGGATGTGAAACACAAGTAGTCAAGTACAACATCCCTAGAGTGGCATAAAAGGGGATGTCTGGACCAGCTAGTCAGAACTTTCTATATCTCCTAGGCTGGGACAGACTTCTTCTGCATGTGACTAGAGGTGGGCACGACAAAAGAGCAGGACTGGTCAGCCATCTCTCTCTCTCTGACCACATTTGTCGAAGAAGCAACATCTGCTTAGCCTAAGATGCTCTCTTGGGTTCAAGGCTTCCAGCCAAGAGAGGACAAAGGGGCTATCTCCTTATTGGATAGTTTCCAAGTGTATATTACTTTTGTAACTTAAGTCTGCCTTCTGGGATCCATCTGTGAACAGAATGTGTGAGTAAACTCTTTTTATACTTTTATAGAAGACTGTGTCGTGTCTATCTTTTTATGAGGGACTAAAGGGGAAATTACCAAAGAAAACTTATTTTAGAGGCTTTAGCGAGCTTGAGCAAACGCATCCGCTGTGCAGGTTTAAAAAGGGGAATGTTACTCTGCTAAACTGTAGAACTTGTTAACACAAGTTGGAAAGGATATAATCAAACAATATATCCTCTTCTGCATCCCTGAACATTCCCACAGTTTTACGGTAGAGTCTGAGGTGACTGAGAAAAAGGTATGGTTGGACTGCTCAGTCGGTAGAGCATGAGATTCTTAATCTCGGGGTCATGGGTTCAGGCCCACATGGAGGAAAAGATTTCTGCATTACATGGGATTGGACTAGAGGACTCCTGTGGTCCCTTCCATCTCTACAGTTCTGTGATCCTCTCTGGACATTCATTTTTCTTCAACCTAGTTGGCAAACATGTACATCACATTGCAGATAGCAGCAAAGATGATTAACTGTTTATTCACATCTTCTACCCACCAAATCGCTCCACATCTAGAAAACTAGATATCAGGAAGAAGGGTCAAGGCTGGACCACTCCTTGATTGGCTAGTTTTCTGATTGCAGAGTCACCATTATTGTTTGTATGGGGAATCCAGTAATATGAACGTCTGCATGCAATCAGAAGTGGTACAGCCCAAACACAGGCTTACCATCTCAATAATAAAATATAGAATTGTGAAATGTTGAGGAAGAGGAGCAGCCAGTGAGGTGGGTGGAGTTGTGTAGGTGGCTTCCCAATGCCACACCTTGCTGCCCGCCCACCCCCAATGGTGATGGGTAGCTTGGCACAGCACTGCGACCATCGCTGGACCCACACACCCCCTCTCCACTTCCTCATCCCTCTCCGTCTTGGTAACTGGCTGTGACATACAGGAAATCAGGTGATTAACTCAACTCAGGGAGCGAAAAGACAAAGAAGTCAAGCAAACATGGTAAGTCACAGGACCAGGTATGTTTGTCAAGAGTACTTCAACACATTATACGTAGGGCTGCCTTTGGAGATGGTTCAGAAACTCCAGGTGTTGCAGAATCTGGTGACCAGGGCAAGACAGTTTGAGCATTTAATGACTCAACTGCACCGGCAGACAATTCTGGGCCCAATTCAAAGTGCTGGTTTTGACCTATAAAGCCTTAAACAACTCAGGACTGCAATGCATCAAGGTCCGACTCTCCCCATATAAACTGGCATGGACCCTGCAATCATAATCCGAGGCTGTTCTTCAGATGCCTTCCCCAGAAGCGGTCCAAAAGATGGCAACACAGTTACAAGCCTTTTCTGTGGTGGCTCCCCAGTTGTGGAATGCTCTCCCCAAGAAGCTTTCCTTACATATCTTTAGGCACCTGGTGAAAACATTTCACTTCAACCAGGCGTTTGGCTTATTAATATTCTAAGGCCCTTTCAATGTGTCTGTGGGAGGGGGCTTATTCATTGATTTTGCTTTTTTATGTTTTAGTGCTTTCATTTTGCATTTTCATGCAAGGACCACCCTGTGATCTACAGATGAAGGACGGAATACAAATAATAATAATAAAGAAGATTGAAGTCCTCCAGAAATCATTTAAGGTGTTTTTAAGATGCCGAAACATCTCTTGTCTCTAAAGGCTTCCACCTTTTGTCTCAAATTACTGTTACCAGCCCACACCACTGCCAGGTTTTAACATTCTAGTAGTCTCCACCACCCCCTTTTATCCCCCCACTTTTTAAACGTGCTGGTTTAAAATGTATGCTGCTTCCAATATGACTGCAATGCAATTCTTTTAGCTACAAACCAGCAGAGCACTGTACTAGTGCTAGACTGGTGTGGCTAAGTGTTTGATAAGATAGTTGGTGACCCCACCTTCTTTCTCCAGCACCTGTCACTCTCCGCCCATTCAGCTCTGCGGCAATATTGGCACGTTGAACAAAAGCTTTGACTAAAGTAACAATGCCCGTTTCCTACAACAGAGCAATTGATGGGAGATGCATGGGACCAATGAATAAAGGGTGGGGAGACACTTTCAGTATGGCTGATAAGATTCGGCTGCAGAACAAACATGGGAGTTCCTCAACTCCTGTAGCGAATAAAAACATTTCACTTATCGCAACAAGAAAGTAGTCTTCTGCAGCACCATACCCACCACCCACCCCTACCACCATCCCTTCCTCACCTCCACCCATTTCCATTTTCTTTCCTTCGATGTTTCCAGGTATGTGTTTATTCTGTGGCAGGTGCTTCTTACGCAGGCATGATTTCCACAGTGCCCACATGATGCCATCGGCATAAAAATGTCAGTCTAGTGCCCACCCTCCACCGTATTTTATCCAGCTTTACCTTTTTTTATTTCAACAAAGTAATAATAAATAAATAAATAAATAAATAAGTAATAAATAAAAGTTCGCGTCCCATCCCCTAGACCAGTGTTTCCCAACCTTGTGCCTCCAGCTGTTTTTGGACTACAACTCCCATCATCCCTAGCTAGCAAGACCAGTGGTCAGGAATGATGGGGATTGTAGTCACAAAACATCTGGAGGCACAAGGTTGGGAAACACTGCCCTAGACCATTCCATTGTAACTATCCAACCCACTTGGGAAGACAGGCGAATGAATACCAGTGTACCTGGAAGAAGCAAACATCACCAGTGTTGAAACAATGGTTCTTCAACATCAACTTCGTCGGACTGGTCATGTTGTTCAGATGCCTCTTTATTGTCTTCCAAAGCAACTACTCTATTCTGAACTTAAAAATGGAAAGCTTAATGCTGGTGGTCAACAAAAGAGGCTTAGAGACTCTGTCAAGGCAAATCTATATATAAAAAAGTAGTATAAACACTGACAACTGGGAAACACTGGCCTGCGAGCGCTCCAATTGGAGAACAGTCTTTACCAAAGGTGTCATGGGCTTTGAAGATGCTCGAATTCAGAACGAAAGGGAGAAACGTGCTAAGAGGAAGGCATGCTTGGCAAACCCTCACCATGATCAACTCCCACCCAGAAACCTATGCCCCACTGTGGAAGGACGTGTGGATCCAGAATTGGCCTCCACAGTCACAGTGTTTATGAAAGACAATTTTACTCGGCTAGGAGTGATTGCCGAAGAAGAAGAAGAAGAAGAAGAAGAAGAAGAAGAAGAAGAAGAAGAAGAAGAAGAAGAAGAAGAAGAACCTCCCAAAATTTCAAAACCTCTTGCAATGGTTTTACCCCTTTCTGTTTTAACAGTACAAATTCTACAAATACCGTCCATATATTCCCCATCTTACCTTAATAGCAAAACCTTTATAGTCTTTAAAATATTAAAACTGTCCTTGGAAAACCTTATAAGAAGATGCTGCAGGAGAGGGACTGCGAGCAACATCAAGGCAGGGGTATTTCTAGGACCAAGTTGTGAAACCTCCTTGCTCTTTTTGCTGTTGGATGCTGCGAGTTGCTTATGTATTCTTGCTATATTTATAATGCTGAAATGTGGTTTCTTGCGTGTTATTATATGCATGTTGTTTTGCTATGTTATTATGAAATTGTTACAATGTTGTTGTCTTCCTATGCTATCATGAAAGTGTTTTTGTAGTGTTTGTTTTAAATGCATCCCTGTTTCTTTGTTGCAAGCCACTTTGAGCGTGATTCTTTGTGTGGGGAAGTGAGCTACAGTACAAATAAATGAGTCCCAATCTAGATGCTGCTACATCTGCCTACTTATTTCCTTACACATTTGCTTGCCCAAACGGCATCAGGTAGCATGTCATTGCTTTCACCGCTGCCTTCAAAATAGCATTAAATCTTCTTATTTCTTCTGTGGCAAATGATGAAACAATCTGGCAATTGATGATCTAATATGTCTGCTCCCATGTGGTTAGGGAAACCAAATACAGAATCGTATTATACACAGTAGTTTTGATCAGTGCAGAACAGAACAAATGACACTGTCAGATAAGCAATTAACAAATCTGTTTTATTCTAGATTCAGGTAGGTAGCCGTGTTGGTCTGAAGCACTCAAAATAAAAAAATTGTCCAGTAGCACCTTATAGACCAACTAAGTTTGTTCTGGTTACAGGTAGGTAGCCATGTTGGTCTGAGTCGAAACAAAATAAAAGAATTCCTTCAGTAGCACCTTAAAGACCAACTAAGTTTTTATTTTGGTATGAGCTTTCGTGTGCATGCACACTTCGTCAGATACTCTGAAACAGAATCCACCAGACCCTTATGTATATTCAGAGGGTGGGGGGTGGGGGTGATGGGAATGGGTGATGGGCTGGTAGGAGTGGTAAACCTGGTGGATTCTGTTTCAGAGTATCTGACAAAGTGTTCATGCACATGAAAGCTCATACCAAAATAAAAACTTAGTTGGTCTTTAAGGTGCTACTGAAGGAATTCTTTTATTAAGTTTGTTCTGGTATAAGCTTTCATGTACATACACACTTCTTCAGATATACCGAAGCAGAAGTCACCAGACCTTTATATATATATATGCTTTATTCTAATTTTCTTTCCTCTGTTGCCATGTTTACTTTCTTAATTTTCAATAAGGTATGTAGGCTTACCGTATATTTTGCTCTTTTGCTTTTATTTTACAAAAGAGCGGTAATTATTCCTGAAAAAGGGAAATCAAATAATATTTGTAAAGAGCGAAAGCAAGAGAAGACAGTTGAAAACTTTCTAATAAATAATTTTTTATGCATGTTCTCTCTATGCTCAATCCATTGTAGCTTGGAGCACAACCATATTGTTATCAGGTGCATCCACAGGTAATAGACAGTGCAATGACCTCCAGTGGAAGCAACCTGTTAGTTAAGAGGTAGCATAAATAACTTTGCCCCCGTGCTTTCTTCCCAAAAATCAAAGGCATTTTGGCAGAGGGGGGATTTAGAGCAGAGAAGCAGTATGGGAGGGAAGGGGTGCTGAACTCTTTACCTACTCACTGTTACTCTGTTCCAAGTGACCCCCTAAGTAACTTTAGGAGTACCATATATTGAGGATCCATATCACTGCTCAAGGTTTTGCAGCAAATCACAGAGAAGCAATAGAAGGTGTCCAATTTGAGCTCTGTGAAGTCCATCGGGCACACAGTTAATGCTGATGGAGATGCAAGATCATTTGTTTTTAATTAAGAGAAGAAATAAATTATTTAACTGGAGACATATTTATATGTAGACTTCATTTAGTCAACTGCATTGTGAACTACCCATCCCTTAGCCAGAAATATATTACATATGGTATGTACGGACTTGAAATGGATTTAAGAAATCCAGGTTCACGTATTTTCTTAGCCAGGAAATTCAAAGGAAGGATATGGGCAAGCAAAGGAAGGATATGGGCTTTCTCTCTTGGACTAACCAACCTCAAAAGGTTGTTATGAGTAAAGTTGCCATTTCAAAATTGCAAGTGAAGCTGAAAGCTCCTCAGGAAGTAAGTTCAGATGTGAAATCCAGCTCACGCCGTGGAACCAGCAAGCCGTCATTACGGGAAGCTATTCCCTCCAAATGCAGTCTATTTGCACAAGCCTCATGTGCAGAATCAATTTCCATATACAATCATGGCTGAATACAGACAGGGTATCTCTGTGTGGTAGATGGGGGTGATATGCCAGTTTCATGCCAACAGGCCTGATATTATCCCAATGGCCAAATGAGGAATCTCTGCAGGAATTCTGAATGGGGTCTATTGGGTTATTGCTTTTATTTTTATTACGTATTTTGTGGTTTTATATCGATTTTATTCTGTGAACCGCCCTGAGACCCCTGGGTATAAGGCGGTATATAAATTCAATAAATAATAATAATGGTAATAATTTCAGTAAGAACTGCTAGTGTCATCTGCATTTACAAGGCAAAAATGATTTCACTCTATCTTTCAAACTATAGAGGAACTGTCAGCAAAAGCAGAATTAAGTCAGGGTCGAAGTGACATTAAACAGAACTCAAACCTCCTTCGTCTGCAAAACAAAAAGGGAACAGAAGTCAAACATAAGTTTGCTTAAAACAGTGTCTGGTTTTCCTTCTTATTGGCTTTATGGGAGTTTGGGAAGGGTGAACTCTTGTGTGCTTTGTTTGTTGCTGGATTATTCATGTATATGAACGAAAACAAGCTAAACACTGGAATAGAACAAGAGAAACTGAAAATTTCTCCTAAAGCTTTGGACAACATGAAGGGGCGGGGGGGGGTCACAGTTGGCTAATAGGTAAGAAGAGTCTCCTCCATAATTTATATAAACCTAGACTTTGAAGCCCTCCAAGGTTCAAATTAAGACATGCTGCAAATCTTCCTCTATCACTCAATGGTGCTTCAAATATTGCCACTCCAACATCCTGAGCATGGTGATCCCTGAGAGATTATGTGAACACCATCACCTTGAAGAACTTTGTTTTCCAGGGTCCCTAATACCCGAGGAAGTGCCATTACCATAACCTGGAATATCAGGGAGGAAAGGAGCCAGGGATGATGAGGGAAATGCAACCAAGTGCTATCTACGCCTGGACAAATGTGCACATCAAAAAAGAAAATTTCAAATTATGGTGCGCTTGTCCACGCACATTCATTTTACACAAATGCATGCACTAAACATGTGTGAACAGCATGCAGAAAACTTTTGTTCCTGTACTTTTCTGGAGCCTCCCACAGAAGAGAAGGAAGAAGCAAAAACAACAAGCAGATGCTCTCAGGAAAAGATGAAGTTTTAATCTAGTTCATGTAGCTTACAGAGTTCCGTAGGCAGAACCAAACAGCACAGGTAGGTCCCTGCCCAAAGAAGAACATTCAATCTAAAATATATACAGTACTGAGAAAAACAACAGAGAAAGATGAAGGAGAAGGGAGGGTAAGGATGAGGAAATCTGGTTTAATTATAACAGTACAGGCAACTGAGAGGCGGGGGGAGGGAGGAAAGGGAGAGGAATGGGGAGGTACAGAAAAGAATACATGTCCTATGGGGTTTAGGCTTTGTGTCTGTTGGAAATACAAAGTAAGGGGGTCACTCAGTAAGGTATATAGAAAGAAATGAGACTGATTAGGTGTTGAAGGGAAAGATGTGACATCAAGCAGGCATTTGGGGATGGGGTGGGGCCCAAGTTCTCAGCATACTGTTATTACTGAAGTGACTAAAGCCACCATGCAATGTACAGAAAGAGAACTCTCTTATCCTGGACCACGTTTCTGGAAAGTAATTCCTGTACACAAAACAGGATTGGAGGATGCATCTTTTAAAAATAATACTGAAAGAGGGGTCTACAAAGCAAACCATTAGGTGTATTTATGGCTTTCCTTATGAAATTATAAGCTTATTTAACACTTTGGTATGACAACATTTCAACAGAAATGGAGGTCTGGCATCTTAAAGAGTTTCTTTGAACCATTTAACAGATAGTCACACTGTCTGTATTAGGTTCATTTGGTGATTACCCAGATCCTGGATGTACATAGCTGCTATAAGAACTATCCCTTTTCATAAATGTAACTGCTGATTAAAAAGCTGTTTGCCCCACATTTAAAATATGTGATTAATATAACAATTGGGTACATTTATCCTGAAGGGGAAAAAATCTTCAAATTTGTATGGACCAAAAATATTTTTGTTTGCAAAATATTGCAACAGAAACTCTCACAAGGCTGCCGAGAATAATGCACAGCTTAGTCTTATAAATGCTATTTGTGCTCAGTTGAATTTACTCCTAAGAGTGTGCACTACTGGATGCCATCTGTGGGAGTGATCCTGGGGTTGATGTCGGCAAGCCGCATCAAGCCTGGCAGGGAGAGCTGTCAAATGTAAAAGGTTGTTATCGCGTGCAATGCTGGCAAGCACACACGTATCTATAGGTTGGGTCATTGGGACAGAGCATGGCAGCAGGTCACCACAGGACTGGACAGAGGTGGGGAGAACAGGATGGATATGGTTTGGGCAAGTTGTAACAGGGGAAGCAGGTCCAAGCCAGAAAGGCTGAACCCAGGTCGGGAGGAAAACAATGGAATGGGGAGGAGGTTTTGGGAAGCTAGCAGTAGTCACAAGATTGAGAGAGGGGGGATGTGTAAAGAGTGCACATGTGACAGGGAGGTGTCTGAGGGATACGTGAGGATCAGGCACTTCCCTTATGGAGGGAAATTTGGGTGTTGGCAGGATGTGACACATGGGGAAGTACCACCTATTCTGGGATGTCCTGGCTGTCATTGGAGGAAGACTGCACTGTTTGTTAATGATTTACTTTGTAACAAAATCTCAATAAAAGGGGGCTCCTGCTTCTGTTCTGGGTCTCCCCCTGGAATTTACTACCTTGTGTTGTGTCTTGTTTTGCCACTCAACAGCCATCCTCAGATCTATATGCCCATGTCTTCTGTTTTGCTCTGGGTGCCTGAGAACTCTCCATAAACTGAAGAATTGGAAAGGGCAATCAGATCATCTGTGGATGCAACATCCATTCTTTATTCCTTTTAATGAGACAAGTTCAAATGTTGCCCTACAGATGTAAAACCTTAATTAGCCATGTACATAGTCTAACTGTGATACTCAGTTCTGACAATCAAGCAGCAACTTTTATTTATCAATCAATTTATTCATATTTTAAAAAAAACAGTTTGAGGAGGAAAACCTATCTAATTTTAAAGAATGCCTCTGCTTTGTAAATTGGGCTGCTTCGCTTTTTCCCCTTTAATCTGCTGTATTATTACTTAAAGCAGGATGCCGCCACACAAAAACAGAGAATGTGAAGACACTTTTTGTCATGGAATTCAGTACGGGGACCATAGGTGCCAAGTTATCCCTTTTTTAAAGGGATTTTCCCTTGTGCTGAATAGGCTTCCTCACGAGAAAAGGGAAAACTTGGCAGCTATGACAGGGACATTTTTTTCTGTATATTGCTTAAAGTACAACAACATTAGTTTTACAGAGTGGGGGGGGCAACATTTTTGGAAGGAAGGTATAAATTTCTGGGCTGAACCCAACCTACAAATCACACCCTATTATGTGAAAAAAAGCCCTTGTACCAATTGTGTGGGGCCATCTTACGCAAGAGGAAGGGGAAAACGTGCACTCTGCTTACTTGGAAGCGCTTTCCTACTTCACAAATTCTGGGCACTGAAAAGAGGCTCTAAGAATATCCTTCAGATTTTAAGCTGACCTGCTCTGCTCAAACTCTGCAGAATCACCATCAAAGTGAGAGGCTCTTAGTGATTAAAAGGAAGTCTGCCGTTTCCTTATTTAGACTCTTCAGATGAACTAATGTGTCCATGGCCCCATTGGCAAAAGCAGGCCTCTAGTTAAGAACAGTTTCAGGTTAAGAATGGACCTCCGGAACTAATTAAGTTCATAACTAGAGGTACCACTGTACTGCTATGGGATGAATACTTCAGAAGGTGTCCTCTCCCCACCTTGCCTTAATAATTGTGACTGAATATCAAGCCTTGTTCCATTGAATTGTGTGTGTCTGCATGGAGGGCAGACTTCTCCTAACCCCTTTGTGGTAATTACACAGTGAATAATCTATTTCTCTTAAAACTTAAAGTGGGGTTTTTTGGGGGGCAGGGGGGTGAATAGTCTTCGGAGGCAGAGCAGCCAGGGAGATCAAGCCACACAAGTGCAAAATCCCAGCAGGATGCTTTTAACGGATGAAAAGGTCATCAGATTTGGCGGTGCTTCTGGTGTCATTTCCCGTGTTTGTCCCTTGGTGGAGTTGTCGAGTTAGATTTCTCCATGCCGTCAAACCGCGTAAACTATTCGCTACCTCTTTCCACCACCCCGCAACACACACACACACACACACAGAGAGAGAGAGAGAGAGAGAGAGAGAGAGAGAGAGAGAGAGAGAGAGAAGCAAATGATCGACTATCGTGTTCACACTACATTTAACCTTTTCCTTACAGTATTATCCTGATCCACGTGGCCCCTTCCGAAATCCTGCTTGGAGAATCTGATCTACCTGCGTATGTCGCCGCGTATGTCACCCTCACCCTCCCTCCTCTCGCCAGAAAAAAAGCCCCAAAACTCGACATCTTTGCAGGTGTAAGGATGTGCGCGCGCGCGTATTCTGTTTTTCCTTCTCATATTTTAGATCCTAATATGACTATAGCATGCACGCACACACGCACACGCACACGCACCCCTTGGGGACTCTTATGGAGACGTCTCGCTCCATCTAGTGTAGATGGAGAAGACGGAAATTGCATCAGTTAGGCTGCTTACCTGGGAGTATATACCATTGACTGCACCGGGGCTTACTTCTGAGTAGACATGCAGAGCCCTGCACTGTAAATAAATCTGCCTACCATTTCCACCATCTCCGATAGAAAGGTATGTCGGCTGCAAAACTCGGGAAGTACCCGATGAGGAAACATTGCCAAGGGTTGCCAGGAAGTTAACGGAAAGGAAGAGACGAGGACACATGAACATGAGACCATCACCTTGCTGTGGGAATCCCGCACTTAGCGTAAAATCTGGGGGCCTCAGCTAGCCCCACTGATATTCTTGGGCATGCGAGATGGTCGCTATCCTCTGCGCTACGAGCTCCCCCGTTTGGATTCCTAAAGCGCCCAAGGAACCGGGGCTCACACGGAGTACTGCAAAGAGCGCGGAGAGCCTTTCCCAGCTCAATAGAGAGGTGAACACCGCACGATCCGGAGACAGATCGTACGCGGGTCCCCTGACTCTCATTTCCTCCTCCTCCCCCGAAACGTAAGCCCAGGCACGTGGCGCAAAAGCGGCGCGTCGTTGCGCGTTCGCGGTGCCCATTTCCCACGCCGCCTTCCCGCAATCTTGCCTGAAGGAGAGGATAAGCGGGTGACCCGCCGTCCCTGGCGCTCTCCGACAGATGCGCAGAGCCGACGGAGAGAAAGAGAGAGGGACAGCACGCGAAGAGCGGTCCCAGAGAAGAGAATTGGGGACAAGGGGAGAGGGAGAGGGAGAGAGGGAGGGAGTGAAACAATGCGTGCGAAACAGATACTGGTATTTGCCAAGGGGAGGAGGAGAGAGAGGTGGGTGCACTGGCAGAGAGGAATTGTGGGAAGCCTTCTGAGGAAGACTGGAGGCAGGGAGGGAGAGTGGAAAGGTTTCCTGGAAATAGTCTGCAAAAGCGGATATACGCTGAAAGACTAGGAGAGGGGGGTACTGGGAATACTTGGAAGGATGGGGGGAGCCTGCAAACACTGGGGAGATCGCGTGCAGGAGAGGCAGTCGGCCGAAGAAAGGATGCGGAAGCCGACAAGGCTGTAGGAAAGAGCAGACGAGAGAGCCGGCGGCGGGGTGGGGAGCAGAGAGAAAGAAAACCGTTGCAATGCGAGCGAGGCTGCAATTGGAAAGGGAGACGCTGTTCCTTTGGACAGAGACGGAGCGCGTTCCCGGCCGATGAGACCGCAGTGAGGAAAGTGTGCACCAAGCAGTGCGCCGGGTCGAAGCAACAACCGATCCCGGTTCGCCATCGATCTCGAGGAAACTCGCGTCGCCAGCTAGCGAACCAGCCAGCCAGCCAGCCAGCCTTCTTGCAAGCCCAGTCCCAGGGCATGTTCCAATTGCGCTTGCTCTCCCGCGTTAAGCGCATTGCAAGTTTCGGAGGGGAGGGGTTTCTAAAAAGGGGGGGGGCATAATTAAAACGCAGCGCAGAATGGCTTGATTTCCACGGGTCGACTTATTTACCTGTCTATTTTCTAAAGGAAGCCCGGGGGAAAACGCAATGCAATGGTTTGCAATGCAATGCAATGGATTGTAATGCAATGCAATGCAATGTAATTGTAGCGCACTCTCTGGCAGGGCTGCCTTGTTCTTGGGGATCGCTGCTGGCACGCCTGGAGCTCCCGCAGGGGCAAGAGTCGTCCCCGCCTCCCAAGACGGCCCGGGCGCGCCCCAGCACCGAGGAGGGGCGGAGGCAGAGACAGAGGCAGAGAGAGAGGTTTTTGACAAAGTCAAGTTGCTTGGCAAATAAAGCGGAGATTTGGTATTAATCCCACTTAACCCGCTGAGAAGCTGCCGGAGCTGCCCGCCTCCCTCTTTCCTCCTCACCCTCCTCCCCCGCCACACCGGGACTGCGGCGATGCGCACTGAGTCTGCGCCAAGTCGCCTCTTTTCTCGCTGATGCTGCAGATCTAACAAACCCAGGGTCTCCGGCGGGGTCCACGGAGGCGGGGCTTGGGCGGCTCGCCGGCCAACCAGCGAGGGCGCGAGCGAGCTCGAGCGCCCGCAGCTGTTGCCGCCGCGCCAGTCGCGCGCCAAAAGGAGGGGAGCCCCCTCTCGCCTCAGAGGAAGCGCGGAATCATGTCTGAGTCAGACATAGCGGCGGCGGCGGCGGCGGCGGGAGCCTCCAGCCCGCCGCTGTCTCGCTTTCCAAACCGGCTCTCCCGTTCCCCGCTCTCGCGCGCCACACGTTCCTTCCTTCCCAGAAAAACTCGCGCTCCTTCATTTTGTAAGGGAGCTGAGTCACCCGCAGAAAGGCAGGCTCTTGCCGGCCTCGCCGCGCGGCGTCAAAAAGACGTACGCGACTCTCCGGCTCCCCTAAGAAACAAGCGAGGAGGAACAGGTTTCTCTCCTCCTGCTGCCGCCGCCGTAGCCTTTCCGCACCCCGTGTGCCCTGGGCCCAGCCCAGATGCCTCGGGGTCTCCTTCCCGCCTTCCCTCCCTCCGCCGGAGTGGAGAGGAGGAGGAGACCGAGTAACTGAGGGAGAAAAGGCGGAAGGCGGCGCCGCCGGTCGCCCCTCAGAAAAGAGCGGAGGCCAGCAAATGCCGCGGGCGATTAAGCACGCCAAAGTCGAGAGAAGGAGAAAGGAGACGAGGCGGCGGGTCGCCGCCAGAAGCCGAGTGGACGGAGTTGGCGCGAAAGTTGGTTCCCCTCACGACGCGGCTACATTTTGCGGTGTATCAGAAACAAGCGCTCTCCTCGCGTTGCCAACTCCGAGCTCTCTCTCACACACACACACGTCCCCCCACACTACTTCCACCGCAGTCTCGGCGCCTCACACACACAGAGTCTTATAAACGTGGGACAACTCTGGGGATCCTAATCTTAGGAGGATCACTGTGGGGAGAGAGGCTCGAGATCCCTCTGCCTGATCTCGCCCTAGTCGCCGCAGTCTCGTCATCTGCTCGCCTCTGTAATACAACACGCCCCCCCCATAAAAGAACCCAAATCCACACGGTGAAAAGTTAAAAAAGCACCCAAAGCCGACCACTCTCGGAGCCACGTGATCTCACCACGCAGCTCCTTCCCCGACCCCAAGAGCTTTCCCTGGAAGAGCGACGCTGACAACCCAGAGAGAGAGAGAAGGATGCTTTTCAAGCTCCTTTAAGCACCCATGGAAGGACTGTTCCCCCGAATATGTGTCGGGAGGTGGCACGACAAGGTCCGGTCGGGCCAGCTCGGGGATCGAGTGATCTCGCTGCGGGAAGCCGCTTGCCCACTTGCCAGCAGCAGCAGCAACGGCAGAGGGTAAATGCAGGGCTTTTCTGGAGTGCAGCGCTCGGCGGCGGCTCCCAACTCCTCCCCATTCTCTCTCTCTCTCTTTTTCTCTGCCTGCCTCTCGCTCTCATCCTACAGTGCACAGGCGGCTCTGCAGCAGCAGCAGCAGCAGCAGCAGCAGCAGCAGCAGCAGCAGCGCAGAGTCACCGAGAGAGGCTTCCCAGCAGCTTCCCAGCCACTTCGGGCAAAACTTGATGCTCTGCTGCTCCCCCCTCCCTTTCCCTGGAAGCGTCACGCTCGCCCTCTCTCTCTCTCTCTGCGTGTGTGTGTGTGTGTCAGAGGGAGGAAAGAGCCGAGCGAGCTTCCCTGCACCAAGCAGCCGCACTTGAGCGAGACGAGCCAGGAAAAGAGGGCTTTACAAACAAGCACAATTGCAGATCTCGCCCGGAGTGGCGGTCCAGGGAAACTACTACTGACTCGGATCGTCCCTCGTTTGAACCCGGACTCTGCTTCGATTAAAACCAATCCTTCTCCAGCGTAGCATTTGGACATTTATTTTGGGATTGGTGCTTTTTTTATTTTTAAGAGATCTCCCTTCTCTCTCTCTCTCTCTCTCCCCCCCCCCCTCATTCCGCAGCTATGGATGTAATTCCGAATCGGCGGTGGTAATTCACGTGGGAAGAAGATCCAGTTACATCTCTTCCCTTTTCCCACCCCCTTCTGCCTCGGGTATATATCCATGAGGGGGGAGCCTTAGAATAATCGCCTTCGGACACACACACACAGCCGGCAGCCAACCTTTTGTGCTCACCTTTGAACTGGGGAGGAAAAGGGGGATGAAGTTCAGCGCTGGTTTCGCTGCATTGGGACGGCAAAGAAGAAGCAAGGGAGCGAGCGAGAGACTGCAATCTCATTTGTGAATCTCTCTCCCTAGTGCTGCAACCCTCCGATTGCTCTAACACATGCAGTGTAAATGCAGGTAAGACGCACACGCACACCAACTGCGGATGCAAAAAAACAAACTTGGGACTGTTGTATCGTGTGTGTGTATGTGTGCGCGCGCGCGCGCTCACGAGACAGGGGGGGAAAGAGAAAGAGATCTATGTGCATTCCCCTCCATCCTTGTTGCATTCCGGACGAACATCTCCTGCAGATTTTGTACCATGTTGTTTTGTGACCAATGACCTTGCGCAGAGTTGTTGTTTTTTTAATATACAGTATATTAAAGAAGAACTCTCCTCTCTGGAGAAGGACCTGAACATTGGAGGCGATCTCTTAAAGATGGATTTAGGCGCTGTCCTGACAACCAAAGGGGATTTCTTGAGAACTGATCTGTAATACAAGGCAGACGAAGCAATCCTCCCAAATATCTATACAGCTGTCGCATCACTGGAGACAGGGCATATTTTTTCCACCTCTTTATTTTGGGGATATTTTTACTCTCCCCCCCCCATTCCATCTTTAGCTAAGAGGATTTGGAGGCTGCCTTGTCTTTTTCCTTTCCGCCGGACACCAGCGCTCTCTGAATGAAGCAATTTACATTCCACCCGCCCTCCCACCCCTTCGTCGGCGTGTGTATGCGGAGTGGAGGGGGGAGAGAGAAACAGAAGAGCTAATTCCACGGCGGTGGCAAACGGCTAGAAAGAGGCAGGCAGGCAGAGAGGAAAGAGTGCGAATTGAACTGGACTGGAGTAAAAAAGAAGGCGGCGGGGGAGGGGTTGGTTGCATCAAATCTCTCGTTGCTGCTGCCGCCTCTGCTCTTGCTTTTCTTGCAAACCTTGCAAAGTGATTACAGTGCCATCGGAGGGGGTGGAGGAGAAGGAGGAGGAAGAGGCGGAACTCCCCCCCCCTCATCCTATCTGCCTAGATGAATCTTTAAAAAAGCAAAATACACTTGCCCGGTGAACTGTGAGTATAGAGCAACTGCAAAAGGAAGGGGGGAACGAGAGGTGGGGAAGAGCCGCCAGCCAACCCCAGATCCCCTCCCTCCTCCTCCCCTTCACCCTTTTTTTGCGCCAGATGGGATGAGACCCGAAGTTTTCTGCAGAAGCAGGAGGATTTTATAATTGATCACCACCCTCATCACCTCCATCCTCCCCCCCCCCGCCAAACGCCGAGGCATCTTCTTGTTGGCTTGCCAAGGGGGGCGTTTATTGGCACGGGTGGGCAGAGGAAGGTGGTGGTGGTGGGGTCTTTCATTGGGTGCTCAAGAAGATGTGGAAGATGCGGACGCTCCTGGGCTTTGTGCAGTGCTGCTACTGCTGCTGCTGCTTCTTGCTCTTGCTGCCGCCTCCGCTTTGGGTCAGCCTGGCGGCGGCTAAGCAAGTGCTAAGATACCGGCTGGCCGAGGAAGGACCTGCCGACATTCGCATCGGCAACGTGGCTTCGGACCTGGGCATCGTGACGGGCTCGGGCGAGGTGACGTTCAGCCTGGAGTCCGGCTCCGACTACCTGAAGATCGACAACATGACGGGCGAGCTGAGCACCACCGAGAGGCGCATCGACCGCGAGAAGCTGCCGCAGTGCCAGATGATCTTCGACGAAAACGAGTGCTTCTTGGACTTCGAGGTGTCCGTGATCGGCCCGTCGCAGAGCTGGGTGGACCTCTTCGAAGGCCGGGTGATCATCCTGGACATCAACGACAACACCCCCACCTTCCCCTCCCCCGTGCTCACCCTCACCGTCGAGGAGAACCGCCCCGTGGGCACCCTCTACCTGCTGCCCACTGCCACCGACAGGGACTTCGGGCGCAACGGAATCGAGCGCTACGAGCTGCTCCAAGAGCCCGACGGGGGCCGACGGGGCGGGGGGAGTTCGGCTTCCGCCACCTCCGACAGCGCCCTCTACCCCGGGGGCGGCAAGAGGAGGCAAGAGGCCGACGGCGCGGCCCGGAGCAGCGTGTTTGAGCTGCAGGTGGCGGACACCCCCGATGGCGAGAAGCAGCCCCAGTTGATCGTCAAAGGGGCGCTGGATCGGGAGCAGCGGGACTCGTACGAGTTGACTCTGCGGGTGCGCGACGGCGGAGATCCGGCGCGCTCCTCGCAGGCCATCTTGCGAGTGCTTATCACCGACGTGAACGACAACAGCCCCCGCTTCGAGAAGAGCGTCTACGAGGCCGACCTGGCTGAGAACAGCAGCCCCGGCACCCCGATCCTGCAGCTGAGGGCGGCGGACTCCGACGTCGGGGTGAACGGCCAGATCGAGTACGTCTTCGGGGCAGCCACCGAGTCGGTGCGCCGCCTGCTGCGCCTGGACGAGTCGTCGGGCTGGCTCAGCGTGCTGCACCGCATCGACCGCGAGGAAGTGAACCAGCTCCGCTTCACCGTCATGGCCAGGGACCGCGGGCAGCCCCCCAAGACGGACAAGGCCACGGTGGTGCTCAACATCCGCGACGAGAACGACAACGTGCCCACCATCGACATCCGTAAGATCGGGCGCATCCCGCTGCGCGACGGCGTGGCCAGCGTGGCCGAAGACGTTCTGGTGGACACCCCCATCGCCCTGGTGCAAGTGTCCGACCGGGATCAGGGCGAGAACGGCGTGGTGACCTGCACCGTGGTGGGCGACGTGCCTTTCCAGCTCAAGCCGGCCAGCGAAGGTGAAGGGGAGCCCCAGAACAAGCGCAAGTATTTCCTGCACACCTCGGCGCCTCTGGACTATGAGGCCGTGCGAGACTACAACGTGGTCATCGTGGCCGTGGACTCGGGCAGCCCCAGCTTGTCCAGCAACAACTCCCTGCTGGTGCGCGTCGGGGATACCAACGACAACCCGCCCGTTTTCAGCCAGGCCGTGCTGGAGGTATCCTTCCCGGAGAACAACGCTCCCGGAGAGCGGGTGGCCACGGTGATAGCCACGGACGCCGACAGTGGCAAGAACGCCGAGATTGCCTATTCCCTGGAGCCTTCCCCGCTCTCCGCCGAGTCTCCCGGAGGCCTCTTCACCATCGACCCCGTTTCCGGGGACGTGCGAGTCCAGGCCGTCCTGGATCGCGAGCAGAGGGACACCTACGAGTTCCAGGTGACGGCCCGGGACAAAGGGGTACCGTCGCTGCAGGGCTCCACCACGGTGGTGGTGCGCGTGGCCGACCGCAACGACAACGAGCCGCGCTTCATGCAGGATGTGTTCACCTTCTACGTCAAGGAGAACCTGCAGCCCAACAGCCCAGTGGGCATGGTGACAGTGATGGACGCCGACAAGGGGCGCAACGCGCAGCTCAGCCTCTCCATACAGCCCGGGGACCAAGCGCAAGGCGCGCCGGGCATCTTCTCCATCGAGAACGACACGGGCACTATCTACTCGACGGTCTCGTTCGACCGCGAGCTGCAGACCAGCTACACCTTCAAGGTAAAGGCCGTGGATGGAGGAGAGCCGGCCCGCTCGGCCACGGCCACTGTGTCGCTGTTCGTCATGGATGAGAACGACAACGCGCCCGTGGTCACGTCTCCGGCCAACAGCTCCTACACGGTGCTGCCGCCGTCCAGCAATGTGCGCTCCGTGGTGACCACGGTGCAGGCCAAAGACGCGGACGCTGGCCAGAACGCAGAGCTGAGCTATAGCATCGTGGGCGGCAACCCGTTCAAGCTGTTCGAGATCGACCCGTCGAGCGGCGTCGTGTCTCTGGTGGGCAAGCTGGCGCCCAAGCACTACGGCCTGCACCGCCTGGTGGTGCAGGTCAACGACAGCGGGCAGCCTCCGCAGTCCACCACGGCGCTGCTGCACGTCTTCGTCAACGAGAGCCTGGCCAACGCCACCGTCGTGGAGAGCCAAGTGGCGCGCAGCCTGCACACGCCGCTGGCGCACGACATCGCCGGCGACCCCAGCTACGAGTTAAGCAAGCAGCGCCTCAGCATCGTCGTGGGCGTGGTGGCCGGCATCATGACTGTGGTCCTGCTCATCCTGGTGGTCGTCATGGCGCGCTACTGCCGCTCCAAGGGCAAGCACGGCGGCTACGAGGCCGGCAAGAAGGACCACGAGGACTTCTTCACGCCGCAGCAGCACGACAAGGCCAAGAAGCCCAAGAAGGACAAGAAAGGCAAGAAGCAAGGCAAGCAGCCCCTCTACAGCAGCATCGTCACGGTCGAGGCTTCCAAGCCCAATGGGCAGCGCTACGACGGCGTCAACGAGAAGCTCTCCGGGGACAGCCCTAGCATGAGCCGCTACCGCTCCGTCAACGGCGGGCCTGGCAGCCCGGATCTGGCCAGGCATTACAAATCCAGCTCGCCTTTGCCCACGGTGCAGCTGCACCCGCAGTCCCCCACCGCCGGGAAAAAACACCAGGCCGTCCAGGAACTGCCCCCGGCCAACACCTTCGTAGGCGCTGGGGACAACATCTCCATCGGCTCGGACCACTGCTCCGAGTACAGCTGTCAAGCCAGCAGCAAGTACAGCAAGCAGGTAAGGCCGGTGGAGGCATGCATGGGTGGGTGGGTGGGGGATGGGGAGACGGGTGGGTTGAGCTCACACCCTTCTTCAGAGTTGTTCACAGGCACAGGCTCGCCTGCTGCTCCTCTCCCACAGGCAGTCAAGCCCCAGCCCACACCTGTTTTACAACCACTCACCGCCAGAATCTACCTTTAGGATCAGGTGTATATTTTATGAATTAACATTTCCTCAACTAAGAATCACAGGAGCACCAATGCAAACAGAATTTCTGTTCCAAATGTTAAGGTGCCTTTTAGTATGAAGATCCACCCTGGCTGTGAGAATGACAGACAGCCTGTTTGAAAAGTGTTAAGAGTAAACTGTAAATCTAGATGAAGGGATACTTGCCACTCAGACACACCTGCTATTACTCCTCCTACACTTACACACACATGCAGCCACTTCTCTCATTTACACCTGTTTTCCCCCTCCCTTTTACAGTCATGTCCACACCTACACACAACAAGCTTCCCAGTGCCTCTCATACCATGAGTCTGGAATAATTATAACTCTAAAGAACCAAAGTCACTAACACTAATGCCGATTGGAAGAATGGGCATGCATTTATGGTCAAAAAATCACTTTCTTTTTCAACTTTTACATACACCAGCCTTGAGTGGATGGGATAGTTAAAGCCAAATGTGTTAATAGTAAATGATAATTTCAGTTAAATGATTTTCAAAGGCATAGTCAGACCTGCCATAGCCCCTCCCATATTTTACAGCTGTTGAAGGCTCACCACCCATCACACAACTATCTGTCCTAAGCAAGTTTTCCCACTGTATTACACACCACAGCCACTATAGTCGCTCTTTCTTTCTTTCTTTCTTTCTTTCTTTCTTTCTTTCTTTCTTTCTTTCTTTCCAACACACTCACACACATACACACACACACACACACACACAGCCAGAAACTTAAATTTCTGCACACACAATCCCATCTCTTGCATCTAATCCAACATACTCTCATTTAGGAATATATGCAAAGTATCATATATATATAACCCAAAATATTCTGGTTCAGTGATTTGGAGAGTCATTTAGGAAAATATAGCAATGATCATTTCATACAGAACAGAGCAATTAACATGCACTGCTGAGCAAAAAAAAAAAAAACACCACCCCCTTTTGCTATTTCTGAAATACCCTGCTTATTAGTAGGCCAAGATAATTGAACTATGAAGAGGAAACTATTAATTTCACTTAAATGATCATCGGAGTGTGCCTTCACACTGTTAGGCAGCACAAATACACACACACAATGGAACGAAAGAAGAGACAGAGATGTCTCCAGCCTTCGGTTCCACTGCACCCCCTCTCCCCCCTCTCCCATTTAGTCACACATCCAAACTGGCACAGAGCCATAAACGGAGACAGACACACAATTGTGCCTACCTACAATTGCATGTGCACATGTGAGCGCACACAAGGGGGATGGGGAGACATCACACAAGCACACAGAAACACATTCAAAGGCTGCAAAGCAGACAGGGCCAGTTGGAGTGCCAAGCAGCCCATCTACTTGCTGGGTCCAGCAGATGCTTTTGAGAGGAATCCCTGAATGAGCATGTGGATCTGAGAATTCCACTGTGGCATCCTCTGCAAGAATGCAATGGATGTTGGAGTGTGCTTCTCAATCTGTGAAATTTAGAGTGCGAGTGGGGGTTTGGAATCTATTGTGGGCTGGTGCTGCAAGTAGCTAAATCAACAAACACAAGAAGCCTCCACTCCGTGCCCCCCCCCATCCCCATCCCAAGCATCAGTTAGATGGATCAGGTACAGCCACTTGCCCTACCAACAGTGAGAAAGTAATGGTATGGACACCTCTCTGCCTTCACAACCCTGGGAGCTGCAGTCAGGTGAAGGGATTAGTTCCCAAATCCAGATCCTGGGAACACTTCCATACCTTTTGTGGATGAAACATTCTTCCAGGTGCAACTTCTTCTCACCACTTTTCATGAGGAAAGCAGCACCTGTTGATACCACCCCTTCTTCGTGACTCCTAACAGGTACAGGAAGCATGCCAAGACCTGGCATTCGGAAACCTGGGTGGGTGTACACTTTTTCACATATCACCACAGAGGAAGCTACTTCCCGAAAGCAAATGAGCTCTCGTCATTTGAAGCCCTGCATACAAGTAGATAGTAGCAAGTACTGTATCATGTAGAAGGGAAAGTGAACCCCATTTCCCAACTATATTGTCACTCTGTCCTCACTCACATGGGTTTGGTTAATCCCAAACAGCTTTTTTTCATTACAAGGTTTCATTCACACTGTGGTTACTCTTGGAGAGGAAACTGTTGCAAGCCACTAGTGGTAGACACCCAGCCAAAAACAGGCCCCTTGAAGTCTGCTGTGCTCTGACACTTTTAACATTGTCAAGGGCTAGGCAGCGAGAAAGAGAACAGTTTACAATTACAGTGGGTATGATTTTCTACATAATCAGGGTGTTTTTTTTAATCTAATAGGCCATTCAGCTTTGTAGTTGTGAGGTTGGGAAGCAACTGACACTAAATATAAATGTTAAGCACACCAATTCTAATGGGGCCAATGCAATACATGCATTAAAAAGATGCAAGGAAAGAGAGAATTAACTCTTGCTGAA
Source organism: Zootoca vivipara (assembly GCF_963506605.1). Classification (NCBI taxonomy): domain Eukaryota; kingdom Metazoa; phylum Chordata; class Lepidosauria; order Squamata; family Lacertidae; genus Zootoca; species Zootoca vivipara. The sequence continues at coordinate 65,543,619 of NC_083284.1, read as the reverse complement.
ACACTTTTTTCATTTGTTTGCGAGGGATGCTAAAATGATCAAGATTAAGATCTATCCCTTCTATCTCTTCCTTACAAACCCATAAGACGCTACTCTACATACAGCCCTACCTGTTTTGTGATACCTTCCACCAAGTGGAGTTTTGAAGTAGGTTACTACAAATGTGTGGCACTTGCACTTTAAGCTTAAAACTTAGATGTGATGCAAGGGGCTGATTCTGAATCTGCACCCCCAAAAGTGAAGCACTGTTGAATTTCTCACACTGCGAACCATTCATAGGTATTTGAAAAACAAATTTTCGTGCCTTTGGTTGCGACCTACTGTTATAGAACTGTCTATTTTGTTTTGAATTAAGGTGATTTCTCTCTGCTTTTAGCTTGTTGGGAGGCTGTATGCAAAGCAAACCGTTTAACAGTTAGTGCTGTTAGAGCCAAGCTAGGGTAAATATTGTGTTATCTCAGGCTGCATAGCATCTTGTGTGGAATTCCATTATAGAGAAATGCATGCTGATGAATGCAAATACAATGCTCGGTCACAAATGCAGACACCCTGGTTAGTGTGACAAAAAGAGAGTGTGTGTTTGGTATCTCATTCTTAAATGTGCAAACTTGGTTCAGAAACCAATTTGATATTGTGGGATATGTTAGCTTGCTTAGCGTGGACCTTTTTAATACGCAACTTGGTTTTTTGCATTATGTTGGAGACAATATGATGTATTTTGGTGGAAGCAGCTTGCATGAGCTATTTGCAATTTGTACTGAACAAAAGCAGTTTATGTGAAGAAGTTTGTGTTTTCCTCCCCACCAAATATTGAGGAGTGTATAGAAAGATGTAATTCAAAAATGTATGCAATTTTGCTTTTTACACAGAGCATTTGACCTTTATTTTGTTTTGCCAAACTTCAACGTTAGTTTCTCCTCGAAAGAACATTTAACTGCAGTTTGGAAATCATTGTGTGAACTTATGTTTTTCCTTAAACACACACACACACACACACACACACACACACACACAGAGAGAGAGAGAGAGAGAGAGAGAGAGAGAGAGAGAGAGAGAGACATTTCTACCAAAAGTTGAATTATGATGTGAAAAGCAATAGCCCCCCATTCTTTTAGTAGCAATGATAGTAAGTAAATTAATCAAATAGTGATTGCTAAATGGTCATCTTAAAATTATTTAAAAAATGTGAGTAAAAGTATTGCTGGCTGTTAATCAGATCAGATTGTGCCAATAATTTAGTGTGTAGAAAAGTACATTGACTTGCGTTATTGTGCCAAAACAATTTTGAATTGGATTTTGTTTATGCAAAATATTTTGCCAGAATATATATTTAAGATACAGGATACTAGAGAAGACCATTAGAGGAAAGTACACATTTCACCTCTGAAAGCCAGAAATGGGATGGAACTCTTTTGAGTTCTACTTTTACTTTCTTGTGTTGACTTTAAGAGAACCCAAAAGGGAGCTCTTTATCCAGACAGTACCGGGTGGATAGTTATTTGCTTTATGGACTTTACAGCTCCGTACTAATACACACACACACACACACACACACACACACACACACACACACACTTCCTATTTCAAAGATTGCTTTAAAATACACCAGGATGTTGGTAATATTGTACACAATATTCCATGGTCCAATAACATTATTCAAATTGTGGTTGTAGTTTTCATTGGGCAGATTTATAAAGGTATGTGCAACTCTTCAGCACACAGATAACTAGCTATAAAATGCTCTGTTCTCAAGAGTGGATATCAAGCGGAAAGTATGGTGGTTCTAGTTAGTTGCAGGTTTCTTCTGAATTCTATCCAGAAGAGCCTATCCCTTAGTTGACACTTATTCAAAGTCAAAGCAGAGCTGGGTTCTGGAAAATCGTAATAGTCTAAAACGTCTTGACAATTTGTGCTTTCCAGAGTTGGTTATCACCCAATTCTATATAACACAGAGCAGGAAAATGCCCAATAGGCATAGTAGCAATTTTTAAAATATACTTTACTGGGCACAGTCCAATCTTGCCTTAATTGTTGGCCACCAAATTCTGTATGGAGAAGAATTGCTGATATTCCTGATACAGAGTATAGCTTCTGAAAAAGAAACTCATTGTTTTGTAGTTTCCAAAACTTTAATGGAGTTTGAATCAGAGCCCCAGATTTCATTGCATTTGAGTTAGCAGTTTCCTACCAAATATCTTTAGGCAGGTTTGATCAGCTGCCCTCCCTTATTGTAGTGAAAGTTCATCAATGCCCCTATAGTTTTCTGTGCTTTGACTTTCACTGCCTCCATATGACACTTCCAAGCGGAGGTTTAATTAAAGAGTACGCTCAGCTATCTAAATGAACAAGTTTGTTCTATAGTCTTCTGATCCAAGCACCATCTATACCGAGGCTGCTAAAAAACACAATATTGACCTTAGAGTAATTTATAGATTATCTTGTTTACAGTTAAGTGCTGAACACCTCCAAGAGATTTTTGAAGCCCAATAGGAAAGGAGAGAAGCACCATACAATATAATAATAATAATAATAATAATAATAATAATAATAATAATATGCCACCCATCTGACTGGGTTGCCCCAGCCACTCTGGGTGGCTTCCAGCAAATTATAAAACCACAGCAACACACCACACATTAAAAAAAACAACATTGCAGTTCTGCAATATTGAGGCATGGGGGGTGGAGGAGAAAACACACACACACACACACACACACACACACACACACACACGAGTGTTGTGAAGTGCAATGCAGGATAAAACAGCCATTGAAAGTCTACTTGGTTGACTTGATTCTCAATGACATTTTCTTATCCCTCCCCCCATTTTGCATAATGAGCTTAACAGGTGGGGAGTTATATAAATAGTATGTGAACTTTGCAGTCCTCAAAGAATGCCATTTGAGCACTGGTTGATTTATCAGTCAGAGCTTTTACATCTTCACAAATACTTAACCAGATGGCATTAATGTTCATCACCTTGTTGAAAAAGAATGTGTGTGTATGTGTTTCTAATACATCATGTATTGTCTAGGTGTATTAATCATATCCTAAGTATGGACTTGAAGTATGGAGAAGAAAGAGACTCCTTGTTTTCTTTAGCTGACACTTGTATGCTTTACTCGGCCCACAAAGTAACATTTGTTTCATATAGATAAGATTATAACACTTCTTTGACTGTAGATCAAAGGGCAATCCAAGCAGTGCTTATGTTGAAGTACCATGAATGAGATACATTAATGTAATTAGAATGAGTAATTGATACTTTTCAGTGACTGCAACACTGTTGTCATGAAGTCCAGGCTCAGGTTACAGGACTGTATTACTTGGTGAAGACAGATGACTGCATATGTGAGATCTTTTAGTGACATCTCCCCCCTTCTTCTTCTTCTTCTTCTTCTTCTTCTTCTTCTTCTTCTTCTTCTTCTTCTTCTTCTTCTTCTTCTTCTTCTTCTTCTTCTTCTTCTTCACAAACCAGCCTATAATCTGAGTAGCCCAACATACGCATCCTTCATGATCCTAAATACATTGTCCTCAATCCAGAGAAAGTTGTTTGCACTCAAGTTTTATTTTGAAATCCATTGGATTTTGGGATTAAACCCAGAGGAAATATCCATACCCACTGCCTTGTGGAACATCTTCAGGAGAAGAAAGGGCTAAGGATTAAAACCTACAAAAATTGGTATGGAGTCCTCAAGACAGTTGCATGCTGTCTTTTCTATGCCTCCTTTCAGCAACTCATGCAGCCAAACTGGTGCTAAATGCTGAGGCTGAGAAGGGAGTCATCTGGGCAGCCCAGGACCTCCATATACAATGCCCAGGCTTGCACCCTTGAAAAGTCACTAGGCAGTTTAACCTCACTCCCAGAGGTGCACTCCATTGTCTCTCAAGACAGATGGATCCCAACAACTACATAAACATTTCATCCTTCTAGGAGCAGCCAGAAGAAAGGGTGGCTGCAACATACTGTGCTTCCTGGTAAAGGAGTAACAGTGGCGGTGTGGCGGGGGCTGTTTAAATGCATTGTCAAAGTCATTTCAGCCTTCCCACCATTTTGCCCCAACCTCACAGACCTCACCTCTCCCCTACTCCCTCAGTGTCTTGCTATGTAGGAGTGCTGCTGCTGCTGCTGAGAGGTCAGGTTTGCAACAATGCTCCTCTCCATGGGCCACACACACACACACACACACACACTACACAGTTATAAATGATCACTTTAGAATGGTTTTGCTTTTAGTATACTTTTGTACAACAAAATGATGCAATCCCTATGCAAATGTGTTTGATACCAGGATACCAAGTGCAAACTTCATCTTATTCTCGAGGGTGCTATGATTTAAATAAGTTTAGAATGCAAAATTGCACATGCTGAGGTTTGTTTATTTGTTTGCTTGCTTTTAAGTCAGGATTGGCAAACTTCTGCTTTTTTGCTGTAACTTATCCGTAATGCAGAAGTCATTGTAATGCATGGAATTGCAGTGGAGGAAGTAGACAAATGTTTATGGTGTGCTTCATGAGTGAAATCATACACATGGCTATCAAAAGTAGGTCCCTGTAAGACCATTAAATTCAGGCTCTGAAATTACCTAGCTGTACCGCTGAGAGTGTTGCCCCCTTCTCAGAGAAAAGAATCCCAATGAGAACTTGGTTGGAGGTGATTTTGGCATTGTTGCTGTTTCATTTTGGTCTTTGTAAAATGCTCAGCCATATAGACTATTTGGACTCCCCAGGATCAATATAAACAGGAATTATTAAAATGTCATGTAGCAGGGGTTGCAAATTTATGTAGTGTTCTTTGTATTCCCCTTTGCTTTCATAATTCAATAGGGTAATGAAATAGACAAGGTGGCATTTTTAGTATAGTTCTTTCGCTGCATTTGTCACAAGGATTTGCAGGTGGTAACCTCCACTACTTTTGTCTGGAGAATTGACTCATTGAGTTTTTTATTTGCTTATCATCCTCACCCAATTTTCTTGCCACTATACATGCAACTGTGAATGGGAAACTATGGTCTTAATGGTTCTTTCCCCCGCTTTCTCCCCCAAAATAGATGCCACCTTCCATTTTGTTAAAAAAGGCACTGTAAGGCTTTATGAACTGTATCATCTCTGCTTGGAGTGCATTGTTGCCTAGCTGTTTATTATCTTTTATGACTGACTCAGACACTTTTGCTATTTGGAAAACATCCTTCATATGGAAGGAGAATGTTATCGTGTCTGTAGGGCTGCAAAGCTTCACTTCTGTAAGAATGCAATTTGCCAAAAAGAAGAAGAAGAAGAAATAAATAGAAAATTCTTTTTAGAATCTGCTTGGTATGTTGTTTGGTTAGTTTATTCAGTTTATCATATACCAAGCAATCTTTTGTATGGGGAGGATACAGCTATCCTACATTCAAACAATGTTATTGTTTATTAAGAAAGGAAATGAAGTCTATTCCTCCATCAATATGCATTTGGAATCTCCACTGACGTGAATAGGAGCTAATCTCAGTTTTAGAAGGAGAATCAGTGTTCAAAAACAGACCTAAACTTTCCAGGCATAGTATTCCTTCATGCAACATATATACATTTAGATGTGTACTGAGAATAAGAACAAAAGCAATAATTGCAAGACAGATTCAGACGTTTTAAAAAATTGGTCATGGCATCTGCTTTGAATAATCTCAAATGCATTTAAAGTACTAGATTAAATTTACAATGGGACTAAAGAAGGCTTGCTTCAAGGACGCAAACTTTAAGAGATTTTATGGGTGACATTGTTTGCAGAGCCACCAAAACTGAAGCGTAAGCCACCCTGGCTAGGGATGCCATTTCACATTTCAGTAGGAAGAACAATGAAGTTTGCATGTGAATTTGCAGGTTTAAAGGTGCGCTCAATAAATATTAAATTGCAAAGCAAGTCGAGTATTTAATTAGCATTTTTGAGGAGTGGCATGTTTATAACTCAACTGCTTGAGTTATGTTTATAACTCAACTCTAAGGGACAACCCAGCCCATGCTCCATGCATCCCTTCCATGTGTGGAGGGCGGGGGATACACAACGAGAGGAGGTAGGAAGGAGTTATGCATACAGCAGCAGATTGTGAGGGATGGAGAGGGAAAGTGTTTGTTTTTATTAGTTTAGGGAAAACATGTTTAAATGGATTATTCAGAAAGATTTCTAACCAGTGTACATAATAATATAATTATTAAAAATAAGCAAAACTTTAAAAATACACAAAATAATTATCAGTGAAAGAGATTTTATACCAGTATATATAATAGGCTCACTGAAATAATAATAAAAAAGTTTTCTGTAGGCATCTGAAACAAAGCATAGTCAGTGGAGCAGGAGGCTTCTAATCTCAGGGTCATGGATTTGTGCCCCAGGTTGGGCAAAATATTCCTGCAATTCTTGCAATGCAGGGAGATGAACTAAATGACCCTCATTGTCCCTTCCAACTCTACAATTCTAGGATTCTAGGATTAGTGCTGCCACACTAAAACATATCTCAATTCCTAGCAAACACGGAGTGCATGTTATCTGGCATATGTACTAACAGTGCAAGTTCCACACACTGAAGCTGTCAAATGGGGCAAGACAATGCCTCAAATAATGTAGTGTGTAGACCAAGTGACTTGTTAAGAAATATAGATGCTCACCGGGAGTCAGCCTGTGATGAACCTTTGATGTCATCCAATAAGACCTAACTCTACCCCATCGAAATCAGTGGGGCTTAAAATAGGCTAGCTTAATATTGCCTGATTTGTGCTCAAAGTCTGGGAACTGTTTTACTATACAACTATAACAAAGTTTATGTAAATTATCCATTACTAAAAATTATGCTCAACCTGAATGCTTTTTTGTAAGCCTTGGTGTGTCTCCTTACCCCTCTCTCAGTACTCCTGCTGTCTGTTGATAGCTTGGCTAGTTAATTTTATGGCAGGCGATTCTGTGACCTGAAATAAAATCTTGGCTGCTTTAAAGTTTATCTCATAAAATGTAGTGGGGTGTTATCTCCCCATACAGTTGTTGTTTCCCCCCCCCAAAACAACGACAACATGTGGCTCTTTTGCATGTGATAGGTGTAAAGTAGTAAAACCAAAGGCAGGGGTTTATGTTGGTATGGAATGTATACCTATGCATGTCTACTCAGACGTAAGTTCTATTGAGTTCAGTGGAACTTACTCCCAGGTAACTGAGTGCATAGGATTGCATTTGCAATCCACTATACATGCTTGATTGGGCATCAGTCCCATTTAAGCAAATGGGACTTATATCTCAATAGATGTGTATAGAGAATCTAATTTAGATTGAACATTTGATTTTAGTATGCACTGATGTAAATGCCCAGTCCTTCCAGCTATACATGGCCTGCCCTGATCCATGTCCTGATCTTTTAAATCAACAACAAAAGCCTGGGGAGGGCAAGTGGAGAGGATTGCAGGGGCAGCATTGAGTAACAACCACTCATTTATTTGTTTTATTCTTTTTACATAAAAATAAAACTTCACTCTTTTAAATGGTGTACTTGAAATGCTATATTCCAGGTGATTGATTTCAGGACATTGGGTGCATGTGTACAAACACATTAATGACTTATGTCTATTGTTTTTACATCCCCCCTTTTCTTCTTTTTAAAATATAATACTAGTGTTTTGTATTGGATTGAAGTTTCCCTGAATTTTTGAATTTATTTGCAATTTCTTCTAGACATCCTGCTTTTTTGTCTGTGTTATTTTTGTGTGGGTAGCTGGATTCTGATATTCATCAGTTTTTCTTCCATGAAATTGAGGTTTGTGATACCTTCAATAGTTTCTTAGATTTTCAAATGTGTCCTGAGCCCCAGAAGTATGGAGACTCCTGGAATAGTCTTGCACTTTAATTTTTATCAGTAGGTTTGATGGTAGCCTGCTGGTTCATTTAATAAAAATTGCATTCTTATTATGGAGCATTTTACATATTTGATGCTCCTTAGGCGTGATATTATCTTTTCTTCTGGAGATGTATTTTACATTTCTTTTTATACTAGTGATATAATAATAATAATAATAATAATAATAATAATAATAATAATAATACACCAGTTATATAACACTTCTGAAATGTTCGAGGTATTTCTCATGCACCATCTCAGTAACCTTTGCAAGAACCCTGTGAGGTAGTTCAGAATCATAATCCTCAAATGGTAGACTTCAGGTTCAGGCCAAAGGAATCAAATATTGCTCAAGGCCACCACATGAGCTCACATATAAGATCTGGTTTCAACCAGGGCACTTTTCAGAACATACTGTTAGCAATTACATTGCACTTGCTTTCCAAAAGGTATGAGCATGGATGCCAAGAACTGTATTATGATTGCATATACCAACCTTTCTTCTGATACCCTAATTAGCAAGCCATATATTGAATTGCGATGTGTTTTGCATTTTTCTCCTGCATTTGGAAAACTGAATGCAGTGAGGATGCGGGTGAATTTTGTGGTGAATTATACCATAAATGTACATACTATGTTTCAATAGGGCTGTATTTATTATGAGTTACAGCAAAACCTAGCCATAATTTCATATGTAGTATCTATCATCAGACTGATAGATCCTTTCACGTTCTTTAACAGCTAGGTGTTTATCCGTACTAAGCCAAATTATTTAGATTTAAGAAGCACGAGGCTACAATCCCTCATATGGTTTTTGCCACTTACAACACCCATTTATTATGGTTGTTGTATCCATACTGCCTGATCCCAGTAGCTATCTGGTGTGGTGACTTCCTAGGTCTGCGGCTGGCTTCCTGGGACACATGTCTTTTCCATGTAGTTCCGTAATTCCGAAGATTGTGGTTTGGCATGGGACTTGATCTTGCAGCAATATAATAGCTAATGCACTGCATAATTAAAGTAAGAATTGCCCCTTACTTGGAAGCAAGTTCCTGAAAAAAATCAATTAGCCTTTCTTCCAAATAACATGAAGTTTGAACTGGAATGTTCTAAGACTTCCAGCTGATTTCAGTGGGAGTGAAATGCTTCGGCTTAACTGAGTTGTGCATCAGTTTATAACAATGGGCCCTTCCTTTCTCTGTAAAGTTAGCTTAATTCCCCCCTCATCTTTTTTTGTTATATTTCTCTCTCTTTCTCTTTTGGAAATGAGAAAATGAAAATAGAAAGGGAGAGAGAGGGAGAGGGAGAGAGAGAGGGAGGACAAAGCCTTTTGGAAAGTGAATATTGTCCCCTTATTATACCACATATCAGAGAATGGAAGCATTGCATTAGAACTCGCATTTTGTAAAGATCTGAAGTGGTATCACTAAAACTAGTCTTAATTATAATCTGTTCTAGTAAAGTAATACCTGGAAAGAATAATAAAGGCTTACTATTGAATGAAATAGCACGATGTCTCTGTTCAAATGTAGGGTTACAAGAATGACTCTGACTTTAGCACAAGAGTTTGAGTGGCAGCTTAATTTCTATTGACCATATAATTTCCTTAAAGGTGACTTGCAAACTCAAAATTACACAGTTCAGGTTAGTTCACTAATATGCCCCCCCAATAACTAGCATATAAAAGGCAATCAGCATTACTGTCTAGAGTCTTTATTACCATCATCCATCAAGCCACTGTTTGTTCCTATCTTCTTCTGCCAGATTGTACTCAGATGTGCACTGCAAATCCTTGCTGTTTTCCTCAACAGAATTGTATTATTATTGTACATTACATTATTAAAGGTAAAGGTAAAGGTAAAGGGACCCCTGACCATTAGGTCCAGTCGTGACCGACTCTGGGGTTGCGCGCTCATCTCGCTTTATTGGCCGAGGGAGCCGGCGTACAGCTTTCAGGTCATGTGGCCAGCATGACAAAGCCGCTTCTGGCAAACCAGAGCAGCACATGGAAACGCTGTTTACCTTCCTGCTGTCGCAGTACCTATTTATCTACTTGCACTTTGATGTGCTTTCAAACTGCTAGGTTGGCAGGAGCTGCGACTGAGCAATGGGAGCTCACCCCATTGCGGTGATTCGAACCGCTGACCTTCTGATCGGCAAGCCCTAGGCTCTGTGGTTTAACCCACAGTGCCACCCGCGTCCCTCATTATATTATTAGGGCACAATATTTCCTATTGCCGTTGACAGCTGGCAAATCTCAGATGATGCCAGCTAGAATCCAGTGCATAGCTAGAAGCCTTTGAAGCCACTTCTCCACCCCTAACTCCAGGTAAGGAGCATAAGAACTGCCTTGCAGGTGTAAACAAAGCCCACCATCATGTTTCCAACAGTAGCCAACTAGGTGTTTCTATATAGGCTACTTAACAGCTGTTAATCTCTGGTAACATCCTCCATTAGTCTTCGTCCATTAATTTTTTTTAAAGAAAACATCAGATTTGAGGTTGTTAATATGGAAAGTATCAAATTCCACCTGAAGTTGCAAAATACATTCCAACCAATCAATCCAATGTTTTCCTCTCCAGCACACCTGTGGAGTCAAATATCCAGATTCAAGATGCATTATGTTGTCTGTTTGGAAAACATGTGACTAAGCAGAATTTTATGACTAGGTTCAAGTCTCCTGGCTTGCTGTTACTGTGGGAATGTTCAGGAATGTGGATGAGGAGATATTGTTTAATATATCCTATCCCCGCTTGCGCTAGCAAGCACAAAACTTTAGCAGAGTAAAACATTCCCCTTTTTCAAAATACACAGCAGAAGAACGTTTGCGCAGGCTTGATTTAAGCCACTAAAATAAAGTGTATTTTCCTGGTATTTCCCCTTTTTCCCTCTTAAAAGAAAAGACACAACACAATGCTCTTAAAAGTATAAAAGATGTTTACTTACAAGCATCTCGAGGTACAGCACACTCAAGAGGTAGACTTGCTTAGTTAAAAGGTAATATATACATTGTGAAGTTCACTTATAAGAAGTGAGACTCCATCTCATCTCTCTCTCTAGGCTGGAGGCCTTGAGGGAGAGACTCACTAAGATGTGTGTAGTCCAAGAGGTCTGGTCCAAGAGAGGGAAATGGCTGTTTCCTTCAGGATTTATCTGCCACTTCCTCAACTCATTTGCATGTGAAGGAAGAGGAAACTACGCTTAGTCATATCCTCCTCCTCAGTCCTCCAAGTGGACTATCTAGGGATTGTTGTGACTTGACTGCACTTAACCCTTTGCATCCCACAAACCCCTTCTCAGGCAATTCACAACATACACAAAAACATACATAAATAACTTTAATCAACCACCCAAGAGTCCCAGCTTGCCACGAAGATCCTGGAACTTCTCTCTTGGCAGGGGCTTTGTTAGGACATCTGCAGTCATCTGGTCAGTGTTGCAGTAACACATTTCAACAAGTCCATCCTCGATCACCTGGCGTATGTAGTGGTACCTGACCCCAATGTGTTTGGTGCGTGCAAGGAACTTTTCACTTTGTGTCAGCTTCATACTGCTCTGATTGTCCTCCATCAAGCTGACAGGCCCCGTTCTTGGCACGCCAAAGTCCTTCAGGAGCTGATCCAGCCAGGGGATCTCTCTGCAAGCTTCCGAAGCCGCAATGTACTCAGATTCTGTGGACGATAAAGCTACACATTTCTGTTTATAGCTGCCCCATGCAATAGCTCCGTCCCCATACATAAAAACATAGCCACTTGTGGATTTATAATCCTTATTGTCCCCAGCCCAATCCGCATCAGTGTACCCAAGCAGTTTAGGGTCTCTGACAGCTGGCAGTTTTAATTTACAGTCCATGGTTCCCTTTAGATAACGAACAACCCTCTTAACTCCAGCCCAATCATGCTCAGTGGGACAACTTACTTTCCTACTTAGGATCCCCACTGCACTTGCCAGGTCAGGTCTGCATGTGGTAACCAAATACAAAAGTTTGCCGATCGCTGACCTGTATTGCGTGTTGTTTGGCAGCAACTTCGAACCTTGTTGATTCTTCAAGAAGTCTGTGGCCATCGGTGTCGCAACTGGGTGTGCGTCCTGCATCTGCATGCTTTCAATCAGTTCAGTTATCTTTTGCCTTTGGCTGAGTAAGAACGATCCATCCTCTTCTCTCTCAACTTGAATTCCCAAGTAGTATTTCACTTTTCCAAGTTCCTTGACCTCTACTTCCCTGTTGAGGTGTTTGACTATGTCTTTATAGTCTTTCTCATTTGACGTAGAAATTAAAAGGTCGTCAACAAAGGCTAAAATGTACGAAAACTGTCCATTCCTTTGTTTGGTGTACAAGCACTTATCAGCAGTCCCTTGCTTGTACCCAAGCTGCACCAGCATCTCATGGAGTTTCTGGTTCCAAGCCCTCGCTGCTTGCTTCAAACCATAAAGTCCTTTCTGCAGCTTGCACACTAGATGTGCCTCATTTGGTTTAATGAAACCTTTGGGCTGCTTCATATAAATCTGCTCAGAAATTTCGCCGTGAAGAAAGGCTGTCGCAATGTCAATATGGTAAACTGACATTTGCTTAGATGCTGCAATACTTAAAAGTAGTCTGACACTGCTGTATCGAACTGTCGGTGCAAACACTTGATCGTAATCCTCTCCATACTTCTGGGAAAAACCTTGTGCCACAAGCCTAGCTTTGTAGCGTTGCACCTCCCCTTCTGAACCCTTTTTAACCTTGAACACCCATTTACTTCCAATTGCTTCCTTACCAGGAGGTAGTTCTGTGAGTGTCCAGGTCCTGTTCCGATGAAGTGCATCTATCTCCTCCTGAGCAGCTTTCCTCCAGAGACTGGCTTCATCTGGTGGCATCCTCTCTATCTCTTCCCATTTGGAAGGTTCCTGTGGAGACGCCGACCTTGTAAGGTAGGACAGCCGTAATGGTGGAACACCTCTGTTGGTTCTGGATGAGCGTCTGACCTCTGGTCTTTCGACCGCATCAGCTTCCTCATCCTCCTCCAGCAGTGGCATATCCCCATACAGCTGCTCGTCATCATCTTCGTCTCTGGTGCTGCCAGGGGCCTGGACCTCCACGTCTTCTCGGGTGTCACCTATAGGGGGTGCTACGACACTAGAAGTTGGATTAGTACTTTGTATTGGTTCAAAAGGAAAAATCACAAATTCCTCATCCTGTGGCTCCTTGGAACAATCAATGGCAGTGTCCTTTGTATCAACTTTGCCTTGCTCATCGAAGTAAATTACATGCTGCGAACTTGTCTTGCCAGTTTGCGGATCCAAGACTCTATATCCTTTTCCTCCAGAAGCGTACCCAACTAGGATCCCTGCCTTCGCTCTGGAATCAAGTTTGTGTCTGTGCTCCTTGGGCACATGATAGTAGCACAAACTTCCAAATACACGTATATGTGACAAATTTGGCGCTTTTCCATGCCAAAGTTCAAATGGTGTGCGCTCTGCGCCTTTTGTGGGCAGTCTGTTCTGAAGATAGACTGAGCAACGAGCCGCTTCACCCCACAGCCTGTGTGACAAGTTAGCTTCCTTTAGCATGCACCTTGTCATTTCCAAAATGGATCTAAATTTCCTCTCTGCAATTGAGTTTTGTTGGGGTGTGTAGGCAACTGTGGTCACGTGTGATATGCCTTCTCTAGCCATGACGGCCTGCATCTCATGTGAACAAAATTCCCCACCATTATCGGACATTAAAATGGAAGGGGCTCGCTGGAACTTGTTCTTGACCATGTTAAGATAGTCCCTGAACAATTCCACTGTCTCACTCTTCTCCTTGATAAAGTAGGCTACGCAGAATCTCGAGAAATCGTCCAAAAATATCAAAATATATTTATTACCTCCTAGAGAAGACACATTCATTGGTCCACATAGATCTGTATGGACAATGTCCAATACTTTAGTGCTTCTCTTCTCTGCACAACGTGGGAAAGAAGGTTTAGTTGCTTTCTCACTAACACAAGTAATACATTTTGATGTTGGTGTATTTGTGTTGCTTTGCTTTACCTGCAGACCTCTCACAAGATCACCTTTCTGTAGTTCCAGAATAACGTTGGTGTCTCTGTGTCCAAGTCTCTTGTGCCAGAGTTCCAGACTTCCTTCGTCCTTTTGACTTGGTTGCGCCACCTTTGCAGACTGGTTCTGCTGGTTCTCTGAAACATTAAGCTCATATACACCATCCTTTAGTGTGCCTTGAACATAAACTTCATCATGCTTAGTCACAATACATTGTCCTTTTTCAAATGTAATTTTAAAACCCTTCCTGTCCAAACTGGACACGCTGAGTAAGTTGCAATTAAGCTTTGGTGCAAACTTAACTTCAGTTATCTTAGTATTAATTGTTTCATGATCTACGTTGAATTTCAAATTCACAGTTCCTGCACCAATTGCCTTTACAATGTTGCCATCAGCAATCTCAATTTCAGAGGTTTCATCCCCATTAATCTCATTAAAATACTCCTTTTCATAACAGAAATGAGAACTCGCTCCACTGTCAAGAATCCACTTATTGCGCTTATTTTCACAATCCTGGACAGCTAAACTCCTCTCCTGCATCAACATGGTTTGCTCATGACTCCCCTTCTTAACACCTTGTGGTTTTGAGGGGTGGGATTCAACTTTATCCCCATTTTGACTCTTGCAGTTCCTTGCTATGTGGTTTTTCCCATTGCATTTAAAACAAATTATTTCTCTAGATGTCTGTCTGGACTTTCCAAAATGCTTGGATGCATAGCTGCTATCCTTCCTCCTTGGATTCCTTTCTTGAGAATCAAGGCTATCTCTGCATTCCTCTCTTAAATGGTTGATAAGCTCATTAAAAGTTAAATCCTTTGTGTGATCCATTATACTTTTAAATGGAGCAAACGTAGGTCCCAATGATGCAAGCATAAACGTTACTTTAGTCACATCATCAAAGGCTCTGGGAGTAAGGGCAATTCTTTGAACAATCTCAGAAAAATTCTTAAAATGCTCTGTAAACTCTTCTCTAGAATTCATCTTCAACTTGAGTAACTTATCCAACAAGTATCTATAGGAACTCTCTGTAGATTGTGCATAAATGCGTTCAATGTCCTCTAGGATCTTAGATGCATCATCTTCAAAATATATCATTGATAGATGCTCATTCCTCAAACTGCTCAAAATTATGTGCTTAGCTTCATCAATTTTAATACTCCAAGCTTCTATCTTAGCTAAAGCTTCTGCATCGGTTCCTGTAGGCTTTTCTTCCTTAATGGCCTGCAGAACACGCCTAGCAGCAAGATAAACTAAAACACGCTGCTTCCACTGCACAAAATTATTGTCATCCAGCAGCATAAAACTTGGTCTTGCCTCACTATCAAAACTGGAGCTTGCCATCTTAAAACTTCAAAAATTTCCAAAATTCAAAAATCTTTCAAAAATCAAATTCAAAATATCAAAATCTCAAAAATATCTTCACTACCTCTGAGCTTTCTCAGTGCTGTAAACTCTGAGGGAGGGGAGGGGTAGTTAATCCCCCAAGCACACTGCAGAACAAAGAGACCATGTGCTCAACCAGGAAATCCTAACTGGAAAAATCCTACAGAGTTCAAAATCACAATCCAAATCAATCCTTCAAAAATACACAAAATACGCAACTCTGGGCCCATAACCCTTTGTGGGAATGTTCAGGAATGTGGATGAGGAGATATTGTTTAATATATCCTATCCCCGCTTGCGCTAGCAAGCACAAAACTTTAGCAGAGTAAAACATTCCCCTTTTTCAAAATACACAGCAGAAGAACGTTTGCGCAGGCTTGATTTAAGCCACTAAAATAAAGTGTATTTTCCTGGTATTTCCCCTTTTTCCCTCTTAAAAGAAAAGACACAACACAATGCTCTTAAAAGTATAAAAGATGTTTACTTACAAGCATCTCGAGGTACAGCACACTCAAGAGGTAGACTTGCTTAGTTAAAAGGTAATATATACATTGTGAAGTTCACTTATAAGAAGTGAGACTCCATCTCATCTCTCTCTCTAGGCTGGAGGCCTTGAGGGAGAGACTCACTAAGATGTGTGTAGTCCAAGAGGTCTGGTCCAAGAGAGGGAAATGGCTGTTTCCTTCAGGATTTATCTGCCACTTCCTCAACTCATTTGCATGTGAAGGAAGAGGAAACTACGCTTAGTCATATCCTCCTCCTCAGTCCTCCAAGTGGACTATCTAGGGATTGTTGTGACTTGACTGCACTTAACCCTTTGCATCCCACAGTTACTGCATCGAGTAATGTCAAAGATGACTTCCCATAGTTGAAAGTGAGCATATATCCTTCAGAACCAACCGCCCCCCCCAAAAAAATATTCCCACCTAAAGGACAATCCTATTAAGAGAATGTGGACTTTACTCTATTACTGACTCCATGGACACAATCAGCAGAAATATTGTTGCCCAGAATCTCATTGCTGACACTTGATGTAAACCACCATGAGCACACAGACTGACCCTAATATGACCCTACCATGGATGTTGAAGTTAATTACTGACATGGGAGCAGTGTAAATCATCTGCTATATTTTTGCACACACCCCCCCCCCTCCGTTTATTTGTTGCTGCTTTCAACACAAACAGAGAATATTTTTTTGTTTCTTGCCATCTCTCTACCTTCATCAGTGGTAAGTGATACAAATCTAGATTTGTGTAAAAATGCTTCTAATGTGCCTAATTGGTAAAAATGACATGGGCTTTGTGTGTCTTAACAGCGAGAAATGATCCCCATCCCTCTCCTTTCTTAATCTGAGGGGGGGGGGCTTGAACACTCAATTACTCTCTAATTACATTAGAACTGCCTTGCCAGGGAGAGGAAGAGAGAGAACTAGATTGGATCCTTTGAAAATATTTATTTCATCCTGAAATCATTTGTGGAAGCACGTTTGCAGGGAATAATTGCATTGGAAACTGAAAGACCTCTCTTTAACCATAGGCCACTAGATGCTCAGCCAGTGAACCTCAGCCCTGATCTTAGGTGATAACTGTCTGCTGGATTTAGCCAGCTCATTCATAAGGCTTCTCTGAGGGCAGTTCACACAGCTTTGCTCCTCTTGACGGCCACTCGAAGAAAGGCTAAAGTTTGCATTGCCGCTTATGTTTTCCAATAAGCTGCTGCATACTAATTTCCTTTCCTTTCCACATACCCATCTTCCAGAGGTCTCATAGTAGGTTAGATTTTCTTCTAAAAAAAAACACACACACACACACACACACACACACACACACACACACACACACACACATTACAATAATAAGAAACCCAGCCCAATGAGTAATAAATACACACAATACAATAATAAAAAACCCAACCCAACCCAATGAACCAATTAATTACAATTAATAAAGAACCAGAAGTCTAATCCAACTAAAAGTCAGCCCCCAATCATCTCCTAAAAAGGCATATGCCATTATCACTTGGAAGGTGTTGTCTTTTCTACAGGCCTGGAGTGAGTTAGCCATGCAAGTCTTCCTTAGCAAAGAGTTCCACAAGGAACATGATACAGTGGTACGTCCGGTTGCGGACAGGATCCATTCCGGAGGTCCAGCCAGATCCCGAGGTTTTCACAACTGGAGAGACCGCTTCTGTGCATGCGTGTGTGGCAAAAACCCAGAAATATACTTCTGGGTTTGCTGCTTGCGTATCCCAAAGTTTACGTAACTGGAGGGATATGTAAGCGGAGGTATGACTGTACTACTGAAACCTACATTTACTCCAGCTGCCTAGAGCAACAATGGCCTTGTTATTTTCATTATTAAAATATTATTGTGTAGAGCTGCAGCATCACAAAACAACATAAAACCAAGAGCAAGGCAAAATACAAAGGTAAAAATCCTACATTAGCAAGCATGCAGAACACCTTAAGAAGCAGTTCTGTAACATCCATTGCAATTAGGATCTCTGTTAAAGGCAGCATTGGAGAACAAGGGCTTCAATGCTCACCTAAACAGCTGTACAAATGGGGCAAGGTGAAAGTATATACAGTATATATATATAAATAGCGCCACAGTTCTGGAACCAGCAAGAAGACTTGATGCCTTTCCCCCACCATCTAACTGGTAGGTACTCATGATTCTTAGCATACAGGCAAGATTATAGGGCTGAAAGCAGGAGACGTGGACCTTGGTGCCATGATGCCCTACCTGCCAAGTCTCCCGCTGAAAAATGCTGAAAAATGCAGAGGCGCGGCACCGGAGGTTGAGTACAAGCAACTTCCGGGGCCACTCTGACCATGTGTGGGCACTGGAAATAGGGCAGAGCGGCACCGGAAGTCGCTTCTATGCATGCCCGGTGGCCATCTCGGTGGTCATGGCCACCGGGCATGCATAGAAGTGACTTCCGGTGCTGCTCTGCCCTATTTCCGGTGCCCACACATGGGCTGAGCAGCCCCCAAAATGGAGGCTTCCTGGCAGGTAGGAAATCTGGGGGATTTCTGGGATTTTTCTCCATTCGGGAGAACAGCGGGAAACAGATTAAAATCCGGGGGTTTCCTGCGAAAAACGGGATACTTGGCAGCTAAGCATGAGGCTACTGTAGCAGCTCTAGCCTACTGATGCGTCAAGGAGAAAGCTAGGTTAGAACTTTTGATGCTGCGCTTGCTCTGTGCATGGCATTCTTCATATGGATGCAGATTCATTTGTGGGAGTGCCCACACAAAATGGTAGTATGAAAATACCAAAATGAGAACTGGACCCCAAAGCAGGGGCTCTGATACCTCCATCTGGTCTTGGGAAATAACCTGGCCATCTGAGCCACTGGCTCAAAACTGTTGCCTTCACTTTTCAGAGCATATTTTGCTGCAACTCAGGTTGAACATTTAACACAGAAATCCAGCATATTTTTATAGGAACGCTGTGTGCTAAATTTAGAGCATAATCTTTACCCGCCTCACATCAACTATATAAAACAACCGACCTCCTAAAATTTGCCAGTAACCTTCCTCGTGAATTAATGCTTCAGAAATATAAAAGGATGGGCTAAAGATTCACTCCATCAAATGTTTCTAAATGGCTTTATGTATTTGTAAGACTTTATGATCTACTATTGATGCAAATTACCAAGGATAAAAGAAAATCCATCTGTTATCAAAGAAAAAAAATAAATGAAATAAGTCCTAGGATTTGAAAGACTTAGCATTAGGAACTAGGAATTTGTACGTTGTGATGGGTTTATAGTAATTGACAGGATAAAAGACTTCTTTTTGTCATTCACAAAGTTATTTTTATTCAACCTAAATGGAAAATGACGACACTGCAATAGCCTCTCATGTAATATACATTAATTTCAGTTACCTTTTTTTATTTTCCTTTAGAATTACTTGATTCCTAATTTGACCTGCAACATAACTGGCTTTATTAGTTTTGCTATTATTACACTTACATGTTCATAAAATTGTCTGCAGCTAAATAAACAGCATTTCATTGAAAGACATATGTATCCAATCTACAGGGTATCAGATTACTGGTGCAAGAACAGATCTAAGTCTGGTGCCTTCAATCTGAAATTAATTGGACCCTGATAATGGGTTGCCTGCAGGCAATTTGTTCTTGGTATCTTGATAGAATTTCTACCCACCCCCTCAGTTAATGATAAATCAGATGGGGCTATACTGTTGTGCGGTTACTACAATGGACCTTTCTTTTTTCCAAGTGTGTGTATAATTTCCCCCCCTGTGCAGCTTTACCTTTTTTCATTAGTAACCACAGGACACACCACATTTGGCATTTTGTAAAGAAAGAGATTTTATTTTCAGCAATTGTAGTATATAAATATAAGGCTTGGATCCAGAATTCTTGAACCCTGCCCATCTGGCTGGGTTGCCCCTGCGACTTTGGGCAGCTTCCAACAGAATATAAAAGGACACAACAAAACATATAGCAATCCTTCTACAAGACATTCACATGGGGGTGTGGGTGCCATTATTTTTTACTGATTCCTCCTGCCCCTGCAGCACCCTATGCCCCCTGAAAATATGTTGTGAAAGGTTGGGGAACTTTTTGGAACACTGTGGGACCTCAATGGGCCACATGGGAAAAGGGGATTGGTCCAAATATACTCCCTCTGCCTTCTCCCAGTGAATGTTCTTTCGGATTGCCGTCATTTC
This sequence comes from Zootoca vivipara, assembly GCF_963506605.1. Taxonomy (NCBI): domain Eukaryota; kingdom Metazoa; phylum Chordata; class Lepidosauria; order Squamata; family Lacertidae; genus Zootoca; species Zootoca vivipara. Next base: position 65,523,645 of record NC_083284.1, on the reverse strand, counting down.
TACAAGCGGAAAGATCCCTTCTGTTCCTCGAAGACCAGGACTGAACTCAACCAATAATCTTTTGCACCAATAAACAGCTGCTGAACATTTTTATGGCAGCTGTTTTATTTTAGAATACACGTTGAAGCACAATCTTGTTCAACTTCAGCATAAATCTGAGAGATGTGCTGCCATTTCATAGAACATGAAACCACCACATGAATGTGAGTTTAGACATAGGTCAAAGTTAAAGTGGAGCTTGCCTGCAGATCTGATCAGTCTCATACACCTAAAGAATCCTCTCCTTGATTAGCATTTGCCTTCTGTTTATACTCCCCAAAGTGTTTGCAGGACATCTTCAGTCTCTTCTTTTATGGTGTCTAGCAGCCATTGCCTCTAGCACCCATTCACGAAAGCCACCTTAGACTGAGTTGGTAATGAGGTTGGGTGGGGGATATTTTGCTGATATCAACCCATGCCAGGCTAGTTGTTGCTTGATCCACCTAGTTTGGCTTTTCGATTCCCACTGCTTGATCTAGAATGCTAAAAGTCATTGGCCAAAACCCCAATCTGGGCTAAATTCAGCGTGTGGTGTTGGCACAGGACAAGCTTGGCATGGACTGACACAGTTCTAAGTTATTAGATAATTCCACTGCACCAACTCAACATGATGATTATATGAAAAGGCCCTTAAGATGTACACAGTGAAACAGAACCATCTTTCAAAAGTCACACTTCTCTGAATTTTGCAGTGCAGTCCTCCAAGCAGTGTTAACTAAAATGCACATATTGGGGGCGGGGGGGGGGAGCACATAAAAAAAACATGCTACTGAAAATAACATACAGTAATGCATTATACTGGAAACTGCTTGCAAAAATGTGTACATTAATTAAAACAGTGTACAAATATAGGCCTATTAGGAAACATTTGCACTAAAATACTGGAGAATGTTCATGAAGGTTTTGAAAAATAGTAATTGCAAATTGCTGCAGAAATGTGGAGAACTGAGCTTAAGAATGGGGAAATGAGAAATTGAGAGTATTTAAATTAACGGATCTTTCCATCTTCAGTCCACAGTGAACTCTTGTGACTTCTTTTTCAGCTCAGCAACAGAAGTCACAGCTGTAGAAAACAAAATTCACACACGCAGAGTTATTTCTATTCCTCTTTCTCTTTTGCTCTTGGCCTTTTTTACGTTCTTTTACTGTGTTTTGTTTTAAATTAGATAGCAAGGCCTTTGAGGCAGGGGCCATAAATAATGTTTTCCATTCCAAGATTTTAAAAGCATGATCTTAAAGATCTTTTTAGCAAGGAAGGCCTGTATAGTTCCTAGTAAAGTCAGCTCCTGTTGCTGCCTGGGGACTGAAACTGCTATTGCAATAATTAGAATAATTCCCCAAATGAGATGCTTACACAAGTATGTATTGCCAAGTGTTTGGCATAGGTGGTTTTATATGAGATCACAGGAGGCAGAAATGAATGGCAGTAGAAGAACTAGGGGAGAACGACGACAATAAATCTTCAAATTCTTATGTGTTCCATGTATTATTGGGTTTGCAATCCATAATCCTTCAGTTTGATTTCAAATGTACTGCAGGCCTGCAGGCAAAATTTGACAGGTTCCACTCACAAAATAAATAAACAACCATAATGTGAAAAATACGTTTTCTTATCTCTCTAGCACCTACCCACAGACCTTTCTCCCAACTTGTCTTCCCCTTTGGCTCTTCCATTTGCCCTCATGCCTCTTCTCTGCTCCCTTTTCTAAGCCTCCTTTCCTAACCTGCCTTCATTTGGTCCACTGCCTTTTCATCTTCCTGCCTTCTGGTTTCTTAGACCCAGTAACCCTCCGTTTTGCACACACCTCTGTCTGTCCCCTAACTCTCTAGCATTTGACCAGCACAACTAATGACAGCCAGACACGATCTAGAGGCCTGTCTTTTGCCCTCCATCTGTGACTTTAGGGTAGCCTAGTTAGCTAACTGCAAAATACCAGGTTAGAACAGGATCTGCATCTTCCCAGCTCCATGTAAGCAACACTTCACTTTTCCACTAAAGTGAGTGGGAAGTATTCACTGTCACAAATAATGAATAGCAAGAGCACCCAATCTACACTGTGAGGAAGTGATAAAAACACATGCTTATGAGTGTTTGAGATTTCACAGCTATTAATTTTGAACTTTTTGATTGCAGTCGTGTTCTACAAGAGTTGGTGCTGTGAGGGCACCAGGGTTCTGTAAGAAGCGAGAGATTATGACAACATGCATTTATCATTGTGCAGCTGGCTGCGCTTGGCCTAAGAGGTGCCCAAATGTCTTTCCCCTTCGCTTCGTTTGTAAAACCCTTAAACAATCCAAAGAATTATTAAAATGTTGTCAGACAGTGGCTCATATACTACACACAGACTGTTTCCTGAAGGATTCTTGCATGCATTATTAATATGAGAAATTCCTTTTTATGCTCTCGAGAGCTGTACATATGTACTTTGGAGATGTGCAAATTGACAGTATATTTTTGGCTGTAGCATTACATAATTTTGTTTTCATTATATGAGAGTGAAACACACACACGCACACACTCCGTAAAGTGTCTTTGTAGAGGGGGAGGAAGATTGAATTGTGAGGGCTTTCTGCATGGTTGTTAGAGAATAGCACCCTGAAGATCCCAGGCCCCAGGGAGATTAGACTGGGTTCGATCAGAGCCAGGGCCTTTTCGGCCGTGGCCCCAGCCTAGTGGAACCCTTAGGCAGGGTATAAAAAAATTATTACTATTACTATTACTATTACTAATTAAAAGGTACCTCTGTATGAGGCTTCAGACATGGAACCTGCCACATTTCCCTACAGTTTAAGCATGATAAAGTTAAATCTCTTCATGTGCAACATAATGATTTGTAGACTGTGTTGTATGGATATATATATATATATATATATATATATATATATATATATATATATATTGCTTTCATACATAAATTAGGGACAGCAGAACACAGATTGCTTTAGTGTTTTGAGTAACCATTTAACATTTGGGAACTTAAAAGGGGTATGGAGAGAATAGGCCACACATCTAGGGTACCAACAGATGTTGCCACAGCTGCATCACTAGCCTGCGTCATTTGAACAATACATCACCTTGGGTTGTGGGCCGGGTTTTCTACCCGTAGCAGAATCTGGGTGGTGCACAACCTGGGTGGCAATGTCATTGTGTTATGTAACATGGGTGCTGCTTATGCAAGGGAGAGGAGGAAACACATTTGAAAGCCTGAAGCTGCTGTTGAATAAGTCCTGAATTCTGAATTCCTGACTTCCATATGTTCATGATAATCATGCAATTGGCTGAATTCTATGTGTATTAGCAGCTAATACTCAATCATACTTTAATACAGTAACACACAATGAAGTAAAGTGCTATTTGCTTTGCTCAACATATATACAGCGCAATCTTTCCCTGCATGATGGAACAACACTTGGATGTGGTGTTGTCTCTGTAGGGCTCAACAAAGCCTGATTTCTCCCCACCTTTCATTTAGTGGCTGAATGAGTAGCTTGGCCAAAAATGGAGGAAGAGATAGATTGGACAATATGAGAGAAACACACATATCTCTCATTCCCCATCATGGTCACTGTAGACCGAGGAGGAGATAAAAAAGGGGGCTCCTAACATGAACTCTGTACACAGGAAAGGATTGTGTACATACAGTTTAAAATTCCTTGATGGAGGAATGTTTAAGAATCCATCCCATCAAGCAATAGAAGAAATGGAACCACATCACCTCTTCATCTCCAGGACTGAAGGACTAGTAACCTCTGGCTCCTCCTGTTCTTGAAGCTTTCCATTCCAGCTCATCATTATAAGAATCCTATGAACAAGAACTAGTGCCTGTGTTTGCTCCCCACCTCCTCTCTCCCAGTCCCTTTTCCTTCTGTGTTGTGTTTCTCATACTGTAAGGCAGAGGACAAGAACTGTCTCACCACTAAGTGCTTCAGAAGCCTTTGTTTGGATGGAAAGTGGGCCAATAATACTTTAAATAAATATTATTATTTATTAAATTTGTATACCACCCTTCACCTGAAGATTACAGGGAGGTTCACAACATGAGAGCACAAAATACATATAAATAGGTTGCCGCTCTGATCCTAAGACTTCTCTCTACTGTAGAAAACTGAACTACTTTCCCCCCTCCCTCTGGAAAACTTTACTGTTTGAGTTCTAATGTGTGTATATAAAAGAGAAGAAAACAACAACACAGTTCAGTGAATAACAGATATTAAATTGTTTCATCCCCTCCCTGCCAAATTGCTAGAAGCAGAGAAGGATTTTTAATCATCCCAGTATGGTAGTTTCTAGTTATTTTTTTTACTATCATACTTAAATAACCAAATAATACTTGTGGAGAATTTGTTAAGGAAGAAAAATGTTTTCCTTTATCTTCTTTCCCTTTGTACCTAAAGCCCTGTACACTAAAGAAAAAAGAGAACATAGACAGGAAAACTTCACCCATATGATGCCTTTATGACACTTGCGTTCAGAAAAAAATGATGGTGTGTGTGTATAGTTACATGGATCACAGTCTAAAGAAAACTTTATAAAGGCTTACAGTCCAACTGATGCGTTTTTATCCAGGAATAAGTCCTCTGAGTTCAGTAGCGTCTTCTTTCAAGCGAAAATGTCAGGAGATTGTATTTATCATCATGTCCAGGTTGGTCTCTGTGTCCTGGGGTTTCCAAGCCTGCCTAGGGTCCACTGGGTCTGTTTCTTTGTTTTGAGGGAGACTTAGAGGTGAACGCCCACCCTCTTTTTCTTTCACAAGTTCATGGAGACCCTACTTTCTGCATACCTCCCCCAGAACCACAATCTTCATTTTACAAAGCTAGACCTCAGTATAGTTTTTGAGCAAATACCTGCCTACCAATCTGCACAGCTGTGGGGGTTATTATCAGGTCAGTTCCTGCTGGGATTTTCAGAGACTGAATTTAGTATGTATTTATTAAAAGAATTTGTGGTGTGTTTGTGTGGGAGGTGTGTAAATACCAAAATGGTGCAAAACGCATCCTATACAATAAAAACACAAAACAAACAATATAAATCGTAGCAGTACAGCATCCATAGTGATAGGCAGTCTGTGCCAATTTCATGGTCAGAAAGTCCTGGTATTTTTCAAGCATCTCTAGTTCTAATAAATATAGTAAAAGTTCTGTTACTTCTATCTAAATGCAGCTGTCTCATATTTTCTTCTCCCCAAATATAGGTTTGTAGTTTCAGAAGCAAACGGTGCAATTCCAAAAATAGTAAGCAAAGGTGTTTGTATCGACCCACTGAACACCTGTGCCATTCTCACTTATTATGAAGCACAAAAGAAGCATTGTGATGAAACTCCTGTTTCCCATGCCACATTTTTCCCTAGTTTTTTTTGAGTGTATACAAAGAGAGTCTAGGACACACACAGATATCATATGTCGTTTAAGGCCTCGATGAGGAGATGTAATGATTTCAGTATGTATTTTACCTTGATTGATGTGGTTTAAAGTGCATGTGCCAAGCAACATGCTAATAGAGGCTTAATTTCATTTCTGCAGCTACCTTTTTACAGGAAAGGGTTTATTAGCCTTGGAAAATATTTTTGCAAGGCAATTTACATCCTCAGTTGTGTCACTCTGCAGCCAGTTAATCATTGGCTTAACTCTAACCATATGCACCTTAACAGTACTGAGTTTTTTCCATGTTGTGGTCTGGCACTAGGGAATGCGTGGACCATATGCTGATGTGGCAGGGCAAAGGCAAAACTGCTTGGACTCGGGCAGAGCTATTTTTCTAGAAAAAAAGGTGCCGGAATTCACCATGAACACTTCCCTCCTTCTCTTAAAATTGTAATGGCACCCATCTGAAAGCTGCTGAAACTCACCAGAGAGGTTCTGGAAGTGAGTTTCCTCTGAAAAAGAAGTCCTGGACATGGGTCTAGAAATCATGGGATGAGTGGAAAAACTGTTCAGACCCCTGATTTCTAGGCATGGGGTAAGCAGAAGTGTGGAGAAGCCCTTAGTCATTCTTTTTTCTTCTTCATGTGTTGATGTGGTCCTAATTAGGTCAGGCATTCACCTACCAAGTCATTTTGGGCTAACCACACTCACCATCCCTGGTCCTGATATGATATATTCTATCAGATGTGAGGAATGTTTGAGCACTCCTGAATCTTCCTTTGTAGCCAAATGTCAGCACTTTTTTAAAGGCTGCCTTTTCCAGTCACCTTATATGGCCATTTTTTTTTTTTTGCTTTAGACTTCTGCTTGCGCTAAAGACTTTAGGCTGCAAACAAAAAGAATTGGGAGCACTGTCATTTTGCAGCACCAAGGATAACAACAACATAGGTTTCCAGGCACAGAGATCACAGAAAACATATGCCAGGGGGGGGGGAGTATGCACACTTCTAGCCCCTGTACAATTTTGTTATTCTTATCTAAAACTCTGTTATTCTTGCTTGCTTTGAAATTCCTCAGATGTTTTGCTTGAGGAGGGACTTCCATATGTACTTTGAATGTAGCTCTAAGTGAAATCTGGTGGCAACCTAGGAAAATGTAGCTCTGCACAGCCTCACCCAAGATTGAAACCCTTTTAGCTTGCATTTAAATTCTTTAGATGCTTCATTTAGAACCTTTAGAACCTTCCAATTTGATTTCAGTGACACAGGTTATGTATACAGTATATTAGCTTCTTGAAATGCAGCAAGATCATTTCCCCCCTGCTGTATTTCAAGTCCCATTCTTACATTGCTATGCAGACCAGAGAGTGGGTGGAGATGTCTTCATCCCATGCCCAATTTTGTTTTCCCATGCCAAACTCCAGTCCACTGAAACTGGACTGCCGGTTTTCATATCATACGGAAGCTGATTTTAAGGGAAAGTACACCAGGCAGGAGTGTTTCTCATGAAGTTACCAAAGTCTTATGGTTTGTGGCTAACGTCATACGCACCCAGCTTGAAACACCAGTAGCAGGAACATGATGGAGACAAACTAAGTAGCAATGTGTACACATCCAGTGTTGTACGAAAACTCCTGCATGCAGACTTGGTTTGGGTTGAACACTGCCAGTTTCATTTATGTGAAAATGGTTATTTTGTGGTGCTCGTGATTTAACAGGGAAATATGTAAAGTACTACACTTGGGCAAAAAACCTGAAAGGCACAAATACAGGATGGGTGACACCTGGCTTGAGAGCAGTACATGTGAAAAGCATCTAGGAGTCTTGGTAGACCACAAACTTGACATGAGTCAACAGTGTGATGCAGCAGCTAAAAAAGCCAATGCAATTCTGGGCTGCATCAATAGGAGTATAGCATCTAGATCAAGGGAAGTAATAGTACCACTGTATTCTGCTCTGGTCAGACCTCACCTGGAGTACTGTGTCCAGTTCTGGGCACCACAGTTCAAGAAGGATACAGACAAGCTGGAACGTGTCCAGAGGAGGGCAACCAAAATGGTCAAAGGCCTGGAAATGATGCCTTATGAGGAACGGCTTAGGGAGCTGGGTATGTTTAGCCTGGAGAAGAGAAGGTTAAGGGGTGATATGATAGCCATGTTCAGAACTTCCTGACAGTAAGAGCTGTTTGACAGTGGAACTTGCTGCCAAGGAGTGTGGTGGAGTCTCCTTCTTTGGAGGTCTTTAAGCGGAGGCTTGACAGCCATCTGTCAGGAATGCTTTGATGATGTTTCCTGCTTGGCAGGGGGTTGGATTGGATGGCCCTTGTTGTCTCTTCCAACTCTATGATTCTATGATTCTACAATTACAATGTACAGACTTGAGTGGGGTGGCTTCATCGCTATGCCTCCAGGACATATTGTAGGATGCAGGACGAAGGTAGACTGCAGACAGGGCTGAAAAGCTGCCTATGAAGGAGAAGGGAGACAGAGGAGTAGCTCCCAAGCAAGCTGCTTTGGAGGCTAAGGAGGGGAAGATCACAACACACCCAAATGCACCTTGCCTCTAGCTGATGCCTCATTAGGGAAGCAGTTGGGTGTGAACATTGCTTCTTTTCTCAGACACAGAAGGCAGACAAGGGAGTGCACAAAGTCCTAACTGGTTCGTTTACTCTCTCCAACTTCTACTCCTTCCACGCTCCATAATCTCAGTGCCAGAGTTCAGCAGTTTATCCCACCACTGCTCCTGAGCCCCCTGCACCCTTCATTGGTAGTGCAGCAGTGGTAGAAGGACTCCAATCTGTTTTTTACAGAGATGTCAGTGGTGTGGGTGATAGTGGCCTCAGAAGCACTGTGAACCAGCTCCAGTCTTCTCTGTGATGTGTCATCTGCCATGTTTGCTATGCTCCATGAGACCTCTCTGTATGGGTTTTATGTATGTTGGGTTTTTTCTTGACCCTCCTCTGCTGGTGCACGCCCTACTGAATTAGCCTTGCCAACAATGTATGTTCTGTGCTGTCTTGGCTTTGGGGTTTGGTTGTGCTGGCCATAGAATCACTGCATTCTCCATCTGAAAAAAGACAACTGTTTTCTTTATATTTTCTTATTCCATTAACACTAGAACTATAGTTTGTGGCTTGCCTCACATTCTTTATCTATTCATTCTGCATGCATTTTACATTACCGGCCATGAATTCACGGAGACAGCTCTCAGTCTTTCTATTTCCCATCTGTAAAATGGGTACATGTCATCCAGGATGGCTTGTTCGGTAGAGCATGAGACTCTTAATCTAAATGCTTTTAAAACAAAAAAAAAACATGCACTATATATGTGTGTGTTTGCAACTGGACCCATTCCCTATCACTACCTGCTCTGCAAGTGCTTTCAGACATTGCTATGTGCTTGCAATCCAGTTACATGGGTTTTATGATGAAATCCAGTTATATGGGTTTTTGATGGGTTATATGAGGAAAACAATGCACGCATTCAGTGAACTTACAGGCAGGTGCAGAAAAGAGAATTAGATGGTGCCTGTCAGCCCTGCCCTGATTCTGACACATAGGATTCTTTCAGACTAGTGTTGTAGCTGAGGTGGAGCTTGTAGGGGTAGCAAAAACATGAGCAGGGGCTTGTCAGAATGGCCCCGTGACCTGGATTGTTTTAGGATGATTTGTGGTGGCCTGACATATCATGTATGGGTGGCATTGCTTGATGATGGTATGTGTGTAAGCACACAGTGGACCTGTACAGCAATCAACAAAGCATTCCCCATGGACACATTGCCCACATGCAGTTGGTATTTGCCTACTGAACAACTACATTTTTGACTGGCTATTGCTGATGGACTCTGGGACTCAAACCTGCCCCACAGTCTTGAGGACTGCCTGGTGCACACAGTTACTATCTGAAGAGGGTCCCAATGAAAAGTGTTGGGCAGTGTGCATATTCCATGCCATCTTTCTCAGGTTACACTTACTCCCCTGCAGCTTTGATTACAACACAGTTAGCACCATTCCCCTAATATACAGTTATTGAGCAAATACCCATGGGGAGATGGAGACTAATTTCCACAACCTGTTACCTTAATTGGTATTTAGATATGCTCATGCAAGCAGGTTCTGAGGGAGGTTATGCAGTGGCATTACTGTCGGGGCACTTAGCCAGATTCCAGTCGGCCTAGTATACCATGCAAAACGTTCTCATGTGCTGGCTCCTTTGCATGCGCCATGCGCCCACCAATGATCTATGGCCTAGAATGGGAAGGCAAGGAGGTGTGTAAACGCTGGACACAAAAAGGGCAAGTGCATGGATTAAGACTCCTTGAGATGAGATGCTGAACCCTGTGGCAGGATCTGCATAGGCAAGGAATATTAATATGTTCCACATTTCATATTAAGTGACCCTTAGATCTATGATTTAGTGCTAAGCTGGGCATATAGGAAAGTGGTGCCCGTAAAAAAAACGAAGAGATATCACCCTGTAAGATGTTGGGCGGTACCAGTATTATTTCATTCTGCCAGCTGAAGCTGACTCCACTGACGTCCCCAAACATCCATTTGGACACATTGGCATAACTCAGGGTAGGAATCAACTTGCAGGCCTTGAGCTAGATGAATTTCTATAATATTTGTGCAAGAGAGTGAGTGTGGGATAGCCCCACCCAGTTCTATTTTTGTAGGAAAAAGAGGCGCCGGAACTCACCATGAATGCCTCCCTTGTTCTCTTATAATGGCAATGGCGCCTACCTGAGAGGTGCTGGAACTGAGTTCCGGTGAGTTCTGGCTGAAAAAAACCAAACCCTGAACACTCTCTTTTATGGCAACCAATTTTGATCTGGCTACCCCTGTTTTAAATGGAAGCATCCTCAGTTACACACATGCAGCCGTTGCGATATGAAGAGATAGCCCATGACTACACTGAAAGTAGGGGTTCATGCTATTAAGCTGCTTCTATACATCACCGAGAAGACTGAGAACTCAAGGGTTCTATTTAAACTTTGAAACTAAGTCTCTTCACTTCAGTCGTTGGAAGGTTCAGCTTGGCTCAAGATGCCACTGGGTCCAGCCAATTGCCTAAAGTTGTTACTAAATAAAGTATTGCTCACTAGCTATCAGCAGGCACCGTCTGTGTTGGGTGAAGTTTTTTTTTGGGGGGGGAAGCTGGCATTATTAAACAAAAAATACTGAAAGGTTCTTGTTCACATCTTGAGGCTAGGGTTGAAATTCCCCCTTGCAGTAATCTAATAAAAATGCATTAAGTTTAGTGGTGGGAACTTTGGAAAGGTTTTTCTTAACCTCTTGATGTTAGGAATCCTCATTAAAATGTGCTAATGTAGATATGAAAGCTCGGAGGAGGCCCGTGTCAAGGGATAAAATGCCACAGCTGTGAATAACACAGCTTGGTGCTTGTTTAAATCACAGAGAAAGTGGAGGTACTGTACTATATATCTTTATAAGATATAAAAATCATCTGAAGGCTAGTTTGTGCAGGGCTTGGATATCTCAGGTACAGCTGAAGGCAACAGGCTTAATGCTTCTTCTTTTTTTAATGGCCAGTATATTTGGTCCGGTGAAGAAGAAGATTATGGTGTGAAGGAAACCAAGGCTTGAAACTGGAAGCTTCATTTTATTTTTTGGTGGGTGGGCTTTATCCTCAATGGCTACCCAGAACTGTCCTCGCTCAGATCCTTCTTCACATGCAGATGGGGGAAAGAGGCAGGTAATGTCAGCTGTTGCAATTGACAGGGAGTAGAACAGGCATCCCCAAACTGCGGCCCTCCAGATGTTTTGGCCTACAACTCCCATGATCCCTAGCTAACAGGACCAGTGGTCAGGGAAGATGGGAATTGTAGTCCAAAACATCTGGAGGGCCACAGTTTGGGGATGCCTGGAGTAGAAGGTCACTGGATTGGCCAGGAATGGTGTAAAATCTAGGAGCTTGGCCTGAAACTTCATGCGATGAGGAACAGTATAAACTATTTGTAATAAAGCAAGAAAATAGTTAATACTATTTCCAGTATTAACATTGACATTAATAACATGAATTCACTTTATTTGTTGCCTGAAAGAAAATGTCTCTGGCCAACTTACATACACATCTGAAAACAACCATCAAGTTTAAGAATAAAATACCAATAACCCTAAAAATATATAGCACAGAAATGACAATAACCATGGTGGCCATAATGCCATAATTCCCTCAAGCACCTGGGAGAGAATGTGCTTCTTGTTGTCCCCGCCTGACCTTGACATAACATTGTCAGCAGTGCTGTTGAATATCTAATTCTAATACTATTAGTCAGACCTATTTGAATGCTTAGAATTGATTCAAGAAGCTAGGATTGGGTTTTTTTTGGGGGGGGGGGTATGGACCCTTTTCAAGTGTGCATTATGACATGTTCCATAAGAGAACATACCCCAAAGAGTTCAGCTTCGTGAAAGCTTTTGTGCATTCCTAAGCTGTCCATCAAGACTCTGAAGACAGCTCTAGCGGCTTGGCAATGGCAGTGATGTGTGTGGAAATGTATTACTTCATTTTGTTACCTGCATAGAAAACATGATGTATTGATTCATTCTAAATTGTTTTGGGTCCAAGGTGTTTGGAGCTTGTAAAAGTTATGAATTAAGGTCCCTAAAATATAAGCGCTTAATATGAAAGAAATTCTCAGACAATGTAGGGACTATTAGACGGGAACAATAAATCTTGTCAAGCCCAAGGTATTTCCATGGCTGTAAAAAATGAAGGTCACATGATAGCGCTGTTCAGTGAAAGATGTAAGACATTCACAAAGATTGATTAGGGTGTGAATTTTACACCAATATCGTTTTGAGAATCTTATGTACTTATGGAGCTTCCAGCCCTAACTCCATTTTGTCTTTAATGACACTAAATTACTTTGGTGCCATTTGATAATTACATTAATCTCTTCCTTTCTAAGACTGTTTCCAATTAGATGAATTCTCCATATAGTGTGTGTGTGTGTGTGTGTGTGTGTGTGTATGCACGCGTGCGTGCACGTGTCTGTATGAAAAATGTTTTCTAAACATGAAAGTGCTCCATAGAACACTTACATTGCAATGTTTTGATTTCAGCTGATTTGTGGACTGATTTTGGATTTCCCCGTGTTAGTTCATACATTCTTGGGACATGCTGATCACATATCTAGTGCAATTAAACAAAACATCACAGAAAAATTGAGAGTATAAAGAATTTTTAAAACTGCTTTTGTAGGCAACAAAACTTGGATTAAGTTGGTCAACCAGTATATCCTATTACTCAATTTAATTGATTAATGAAATAAAGTATTATCAGATTAACTGGTTGAAATGAACTAGAAGGCCACACTCATTTATTATTTTGAATCTATTCGGGGTGTGGCATTACCTGTATATTCAATGAAGTGCTTGCTAGGCAAACCCATTGGTTGGCTGGCCATAGAATAATAGAATCATAGAGTTGAAAGGGGCCATGTGGGTTATCCAGTACAACCCCTTGCAGTGCAAGGGGGATTCCTGTCCTAACCTTTAGGCAGAGGGAGGCAGCTGTACAGCTGGGTGTTGCTGCAGCTAGCACAATGCTAGTGCATGGCCGTTTAGTACTGGGGTAGCCAAAGAGATGGCAGACGTTATAGGCTCCAAATCCCATCAACTCCAGCCAGCATTGCCAATGGTCAAGGATGAAGGGAGCTGTAGTCAGGGCCAGCCTGAAACATTTTGCCAGCAGAGGCGAACCACAAAATGATGCCCTCTCCCCGCCAGGGAAGAAAGGGTGAGTGAAGATCTACAATAGGATCTGCTGCCCCTGTGCATCCTGTCTCCTGAGGTGGTCACCTCACCTTGTGTCATGAGTGGACTGGCCTTAGTTGTGGTCCAATAATATTTGGAGGGCCCCACTAAACCTTTGGTTTAGTGGACAATTGCTCCTGCTGACATCAACAGCCCGTATGTCTGACATCACAAATATGAATTTGCCAGATTCTGGCTGGAGCAACCACAATCTCAGCTCAACCAATTATCCACCTAAAGCTTTTCTTTAGTCAGCTTAATACAGTAATAGTTGCTGACTGGAGCCTCGTGGCATCCAAAAGTGAGGGCAGACATTCCCTTTTCACCATTATTGTCATTCAGCTGATGCCAGTGGTTTTGCCTGGCAAAGCTACTGCTGGCTGTTAGTAGAACACAATAATTCAACTTTTTACCTTATGAAACTCTGTAGATATTGATTTTGTCTGGTGAGGAACCATTACTCACCTGCTGCAGAAAACCTCTATGTTTCGGATGTTTTAGTGGTATGTTGCAGCGTCCATCGGGCCTCTGTTGGGACTCACTATTAGGTCCTCTTTACTGAGAGTATGCTCTACAAAAAAATCCAGGCTCATTATCTTTCCAACTCAGGGATTATTTTATGAAAAGAAATGTGATTTTCTTACAAGTTTGTATTGTTATAAGAATTCTTCTGCTAAAGCCAATGCAGATAAAACCCATTATTATTATTATTATTATTATTATTATTATTATTATTATTATTATCCCCACATTGCAGAAAGAGAAAGCAAGGTTATGCTTAAAATTCTACAAGGCAGGCTTAGGCAGTATGTGGACCGAGAACTCCCAGAAGTGCAAGCTGGATTTCGAAAGGGCAGAGGAACCAGAGACCAAATAGCAAACATGCGCTGGATTATGGAGAAAGCTAGAGAGTTCCAGAAAAACGTCTACTTCTGCTTCATTGACTATGCAAAAGCCTTTGACTGTGTCGACCACAGCAAACTATGGCAAGTTCTTAAAGAAATGGGAGTGCCTGATCACCTCATCTGTCTCCTGAGAAATCTCTATGTGGGACAAGAAGCTACAGTTAGAACTGGATATGGAACAACTGATTGGTTCAAAATTGGGAAAGGAGTACGACAAGGTTGTATATTGTCTCCCTGCTTATTTAACTTATATGCAGAATTCATCATGCGAAAGGCTGGACTAGATGAATCCCAAGCCGGAATTAAGATTGCTGGAAGAAATATCAACAACCTCAGATATGCAGATGACACAACCTTGATGGCAGAAAGCGAGGAGGAATTAAAGAACCTTTTAATGAGGGTGAAAGAGGAGAGCGCAAAATATGGTCTGAAGCTCAACATCAAAAAAACCAAGATCATGGCCACTGGTCCCATCACCTCCTGGCAAATAGAAGGGGAAGAAATGGAGGCAGTGAGAGATTTTACTTTCTTGGGCTCCTTGATCACTGCAGATGGTGACAGCAGTCACGAAATTAAAAGACGCCTGCTTCTTGGGAGAAAAGCAATGACAAACCTAGACAGCATCTTAAAAAGCAGAGACATCACCTTGCCGACAAAGGTCCGTATAGTTAAAGCTATGGTTTTCCCAGTAGTGATGTATGGAAGTGAGAGTTGGACCATAAAGAAGGCTGATCGCCGAAGAATTGATGCTTTTGAATTATGGTGCTGGAGGAGACTCTTGAGAGTCCCATGGACTGCAAGAAGATCAAACCTATCCATTCTTAAGGAAATCAGCCCTGAGTGCTCCCTGGAAGGACGGATCGTGAAGCTGAGGCTCCAATACTTTGGCCACCTCATGAGAAGAGAAGAATCCTTGGAAAAGACCCTGATGTTGGGAAAGATTGAGGGCACTAGGAGAAGGGGACGACAGAGGACAAGATGGTTGGACAGTGTTCTCGAAGCTACGAACATGAGTTTGACCAAGCTGCGGGAGGCAGTGCAAGACAGGAGTGCCTGGCGTGCTGTGGTCCATGGGGTCACGAAGAGTCGGACACGACTAAACGACAAAACAACAACAAATTTCTATGCTACTTTTCATTCAAATGAAGTGGCTTACAAATATAAATAGCAATAGCTCATTGTGGATCACAAATACAGCATAAAACAAAGAATAATTTAGAAATCATCAGTAAAACAAGTGCAATCTATAAAACACTGTTAACAAATCAGCAGCTAGAAAATAAGCTGTACATCACAATAAAAGCAAAAATTATGTTGCATGATAAACAAATCAATACAGCATTTATAATCTGTAAAACAGTATGAATGACATTAACAAAATAGCAAATGAAAGATATACTAAGTGCTGTTAAGTTCACACACACACACACTCCACTCCCTCAGGACTCCTAAGCTTTCATTGTTCAGATAAACAGCAGGTTTACCCACTGAGAACTATAGACTTGAAATGCAAGTTTCTCAAGACTCTACCCAGGCCTCATCACTGTTCAGTCACCAGATCTACCAGAAATAGTAGACATGTTATCTGATGCCACTTATGTTTGTTTTTTTGGAGTATTTACCTTGCCCTTCCACCCCAGAGAAATTCCTGTGGACGCCCATGAATACCAGTCTATACTGCTTTGCTGATAGGATCAAAACCATAACTAAGGTGGGTCTGTAGAATAATTACAGCCCGAAGACTCCACCAGTGTTTGTTCATCTTAAATAATAACATTCCAGATCACTTTGTGTAAGCCAGTCTGTTAGCTTGAATCACTTCCCTGGTGAGAGCATCAAAAAGCTGAGAGATACATGAACGTAGTAGTGTTTTGGGGAACCTATGACTTTTTCACCTAGGGCAGAGCCTTCTGAATGCCCCACCCACCTAACAGCAGCAGTAAGGAAAATGCTCTTTTAGGGACAGAGATGCTTGAGATGTGTAAATGCACTTATGGATCTTCACCCTTCCTAAAAGCAGCTGTGGGGAGCTCTGATTCAGATCACTCCTGCAAGGTGCTATTAGCTATACAGGGGAAAGCATGCAGGCTAACCTTCCACTGCAGAAGAAGAAGAAAATGGAGGTGCTTTTGTGATTCTCTGATGTCACATCTAGTTTGGCCCTTAATGGAGAATGAAAGGCAGCTGTGCGTCCAGCAGACTAATCCTCTCGCTCTTCCCAGTGCCATGTTTGAAGATGCTGAGCACTGACTGCCAAAGTGGCCTGTGCTGCAGATCTCCAAACAGCTACAGCTGCTCCCTTGAAGGCTGACGGACAGCTGGAAAAGAACTTGAGCGCTCACAAGAAAGAAAAGCGAGAACGGAGAACACTGGGGGCAAGGAAAACAGATGAGAGGGGAAGAACACACCTAGTATCCGCCCACATGCATAACATCTTAATAGCCACATTTCCAAAGACACCTTGTTTGGCATCTTGCTAGCAAGCAGTTAACTATTTACTGCTTTGTACCTTTTAGAATTTATGTAAATATAGATAGAGTCAACCAACACAGTCCTTCTATAGCAGCAAGTAAAGTCTCTTGGTAGATATGTGAAAACTGGACTATTAATAAAATTATCAGGCATTTTAGCACCGAGAATAAAACCAAGCCGCATTCAGCAATTGATTGACACATCTGCTGCCGTTCCGCTACCTGTACAGTTAATATTAGATTCATTACCGTCAGCCTCTGGAAAAACCTGAAGCTAGACAGAGCATGCCTGTTGATTTCTAACAATAACAGAGATTTTAATAGATTATCTCCAGAAATAATGGGGAGTATTTTTTGTGTGCAGGAAAACAAAATCTTTGTTGTTTCTTCAGGGAAAAATTGCTTGCAGCAGCAACTTATTTTCCTGAATCATTCTCATTATCAAATGTTATTTATACTTTTTGCCTTGCTGTGTGAGCTCATGATAGGACTATTTATATCGACCACATTTACTTTTATTCAAATTGATTGCACAGCCTTTTTCACTGTCTCACTTTCTTTTATTATAATAGAATATCTGCAAATCAATGGGAAGCTGTTAAATTAAAATGCTGTACCCCTAGAGGACATTTAGAGACCCAAGAAAATATTGCATTCAAAGGAAAATATTAGTCTTTGCTGTATTGCTAACGCTTGCAATCTTTAGTCTTCTGTTGGAGAGACAGCTTGAATAGTACCACTTGCTTCTGGAAATAAAAGCCACACGATGACATTAAACATCACAGAAAGCCTGGGTTTTCTCATTTTCAAAACTCTATTTTTGCATGTTTGAACTCCTGGCAAATATAATATTAATTATAATATTAATCCACAAAAATGTGGGAGTTAATTGACATCGATGATTTTGAATGACAAACTAGGTATTGATGACAAACTGGGTTGGTTGTTATAGTTTAGGCCTCTGCAGAATATAATGAACAAATCTGAAAGAAGTCCATTAGCTATGAATGGTGCCTTGCCAGAGATTCATTGAACTCTCTGGTTTTACTGCTTGACAAAAATGAGCAAAGGGAGTGGAGCAACTGGTAAAACAACATTGCCACAACCTAGTTAAGGCTGTAACCCTGTGCACACTTACTTGAAAGCCAGCTGGTTGAGTCCAATAGGACTTACTTTAGAATGGCCATAGGTAAAGGTAAAGGGTAAAGGGACCCCTGACCATTAGGTCCAGTTGTGACCGACTCTGGGGTTGCGCGCTCATCTCGCATTATTGGCCGAGGGAGCCGGCGTATAGCTTCCCGGTCATGTGGCCAGCATGGCAAAGCCGCTTCTGGCAAACCAGAGCAGCACGTGGAAACGCCGTTTTCCTTCCCGCTGTAGCGGTACCTATTTATCTACTTGCACTTTGACGTGCTTTCGAACTGCTATGTTGGCAGGAAGAATGGCCATAGAATCATAGAATTGTTAGAGTTGCCTGAGGATCATCAAATCCAGCCCCCTGAAATGCAGGAATCTGCAGCTGTCCCTTACGGGGATTGAACCTGCAACCGTGTCATTATCAGCACCATGCTCTAACCAACTGAGCTATTGGTGGCTATGTATAGGATTGTGCTCTAACATGAATTGGTTGGATTTAAGGAAATTCAGCCCTGTTGCAGGTGGTGGTGATTCATCCACCCAAACATTGTAATATGAATGGCTTATGTTGTAATGGGTGGAATGGCTCTCACCTAGAGGATTCCAAAAGCTCACAATTGTTCCAAGAAATCCAAACAGTTACGGCACACCAAGAGCTATCTTGGACTTGGTTTTGTATATGGTTTGACACAGGGGAAGCCAGCTGATGTATTCTTGGCAGGAGCACCTTATTCTGTATATTAGAAAAGTATTTTGCCACACTCAGGAGTGGCTGGTGGGAAACTGCTGCAGTATTCACCTTGCCTTCTGGCAGAGATTCCAATGGAAGTAACTGGGTGAGGTGGCAGGCAGGTGTGTGCTTTGAAGATGCACCAATGAGCTCAATCTATTGCTTCCGCTAATGCAGGCATAGGCAACCTTGGCTCTCCAGATGTTTTGGAACTACAACTCCCAAGATCCCTGACCACTGGCCCTGTTAGCTAGGGATCATGGGAGTTGTAGTTCCAAAACATCTGGCGAGCCAAGGTTGCCTATGCCTGCGCTAATGCATCCACACAGTGGCAACCACCTCCCGTCTCTCTTCTGGTAAGCTGATAGTAATCATAAATTAAACCAGTGCACTCTAAATGGATGGACTTCTCCATGACAGAGCATGTGTTCTCAGGTTTAGCTGTGCCGTGTCATGCAAAATTGGTGTAAATTAATCAAAAGAAAGAAAGGGTGAAGGACAATTTCAGAATGCACTTTCAACTTTTCACCACCCGCTCCTTGATTTAAATCTGATGGATCTGATGGAATATTTTGCAGGCTGAATGTGCTGCACAGACCACTGGTTAGCTTATCCCTTCTTTGACAGAAAAAAACTCTCGTTGACTTCAGGTTAAAGCATTAGCTGGGAACAGAATGTTAATTAAAAACGTTGTATAATTCTAATTGGCAATAAAAGTCATAAGTCTCACGAGTCTTAGATCTGAGACAAACTACGTCTGCTAGGAGACACTGGTGGTTTGAGAAGATACGTCATAGGAAATGTTGAAACGTCTTGGGGGAAAGAACAGTAACCAATACCACATGAGCCGAATGTTGTTGAGGGGGATAAACGACGTGGGTCCCTGCATTCTCAGGAGCCCTTATATATTATGTTCGTAGTAATCATTCCATTTCCTTAATTTTGTTACTAAACATTTGGCTCATCTATAGCTTTTTTTTTAAAAAAAGACAAAATTTCTTCTTTTAAATGTTTTTACGGGTAGCCTTGATGCGATGGAAAAGAGAATTGACACATGAAAAAGTACATGGAGAGAGTTTTGGACTCTATAGCATTCTTGTTCCTCTAGATGACTTTGAGGTAATCGCTGCCCCTCTCAAACCTAAATCACTTCACAGAATAGATAGGCTAAGCATATGTTTATTTCACAATTCTTGCTGAGTTCCTTGGAGGAAGGTTGGGACACCATAGGTAAATCTAGAACTGAGGTGATATGTCTGGGAATACATTTAAATTACTGAGATATCCCTTCTTGTCACCCCTCTAGAAAACGAATTCCGCTTTGGAGAATTATCTCCAAGTACAGTATTCTCCACTATTTGTGTGAGCATGTGGTGAATCTGGAATAATGCTAGCTCTTGGGTGTTGTGGAGTATGCAAAATGGTGACCTGGTTGCTACCATAGTTGCTGCTGCTGCTGCTACTTGCAACAAAACCAACAAACATTAGAAAGTCATAAATAAACTGTACTGTTGCCACTGTTAATGGTGAGCCCCACTTCTGATAAAATGTTGGTGAAGTTCTCATGCCTCTGGAGATATTAAGTTAAATGGTCTCCTCCCACCGCACCCCATATCTTGGCTCACAAATAGGGCAGAGGGTTTTGACAGGCCGCCTGCCCACTGCTCTACACAAACTCCTTTTCGAGTAGGATACAGTGGTGCCTCGCTTAACGAATGCACTGCTTAACGAAATTTCCATTTAATGAAAGGATTTTTCGAGCGGAGGTTGCCTCGCTTTTACGAAAAATTCGCCTAGCGAATCGCGGTTTCCCATAGGAATGCATTGAAATTCAATTAATACGTTCCTATGGGCAAAAAAAAATCAATGCATTCCTATGGGATTCGCTAGACGAATTTTTCGCTATAAGAAAAGACCCATGGAACGAATTAATTTCGTCTAGCGAGGCACCGCTGTACGTTGATTTTGTTCAGCAATCAAACTACTGTGTGTCACTTATCTGTTGTGCTACTGCTATTCCTGAATGTTTTAATGGAAATCCACTCAATTTAGGAAGTGATGACAGAAACAAAGCTAATGTTTCATTGCTGCTACCGCTCGCATCAGAATATGGTAATATAATATATTAATGGATTCCATTAAATTCAGGTATAGAATTGGCATAGAAGAATTGAAAATATGGCAACGTCTTTTGCATGCATATTTAAATAATGATTTATGAAGATTTATGTTGGTTCGGGAGCAAATTGTAAAGCAGCACGTATTATATGGTGTTACGTGTTTCTGTCTGATAAATTTTGTTCATTCACACTGCTTGTTTGGGGAGCAGGAAGTCCTTGGGTGAAAGCCAGTGTTACTCATACCAAGAGAAGACCAAATGAAATCAATAAATGTAAGTAATATAAGTTCATTGATTTTAATGGGTCTACCACCCTTAGAGTGCAAAAAAATGCATCTCAGCATTCTTGAATTGATTTTTAAATGGAATATTAGAAAGCTCGTTGAAGAAAATACAAAATTATACTGGGGAAATTACTCTTTTGGCATTAGCTTTTTTATTAATAAGAGTAATGGATATTCTCAATTGCTCAGTTTCAGGATGTTTGGTTGGTTATGATTCCATTTTAACTGAATTAATTTGGATACCATTAACCAGCTATTGAAAAGTTCACACTGTCCACACCTTGCCTATGGCCCTTGCAAGTATAGCCTAAGAGAGGGCTGGGAACCAAATGGCTTTGAACAAATAATAATCATAATCTCAGCTTCACATATAATCAGTGCTCAGAATGAAACAGTTTGGTTTAATGAAGTTCACTGAATTAGTTCAAAAATCCCTGAACTGCACCTGAAAGTAGTCCCCATAATTGCCATGTTCATTTTTGATAAAGATAGCAGCAAAGACAAGAGTTAATGCTGTTTCTAGATTACTTTCATATGAAAATTTATTGTTCTTGTTGTTTTCTATGCAAAAAAAAACACAGTTACCCTAATACCCTGCTGATGCAAATGCAAATAAAACCCATTATTAGTATATCCATGTTGCAGCCCAAAGAAATGAGTATTGTGATTGAGAAAGCATGGAGTTCATCAGTCTTGCAAAGTGGTCCAGTACTAACATTGCTGATGTGTGGGGGCAGACTGAGATAAAGTAGTTTTGCAGTATAGTCCAGCAGTTGGCCAGGCCTTTGGTGTGCTGAGAGATTTCTTTTGATGGGAGCAATGCAGTTGGGAGTTGTTAAATTAATTGCAGCAGTGACATGGGGGTGATTAGCTGCTTTCCTAGCCATGAGTGTGTGTGGGTGTGGTGGAAATAGGAGTGAGTCCTTGATGCTTGTCTAAACACTTGAATGCATATAGTCATGTCAAAGTCTCAAATCCTTAGAGAGAGAGAGAGAGAGAGAGAGAGAGAGAGAGAGAGAGAGAGAGAGAGAGATGGTCATTTGGCTGTGGCTGATAACATTGCTGTAGTTATAATGAGGTATAAATAAGAAATAACCACAACAAATGCCCTTAGATTACACTGCTTGCTTTTAAACAATTTAGTCTTGAATTCATTCGGCTGTCTGAACCTTGGTTCCTGTAAATCTTAAATCTCTTGATTCCAGCACCACTATCTGAAATACCATGTCTGATTTTGCACCGAATATAGTATTGTCAGCCTAAGATTGGTCGATGAAAGCCCTACAATAACATAATTGGTTTACAACTCATGAAACCTGAGCAACCCCCTCCCCAGTTTAGCCTTGGCATCGGCTTTTGCGATTTTAACAGCTTATGCGACTAGCAGAAACACAAAAGGTGAAGCCTTTTCTGGTATGGAAATACAACTATTGGAAAGCTTTACCTGCTAACATTATGTGTGTCAGACTTCTTATTGCATGTGTGTGGCCCCTGATTTATGTTTTATTTCTACCCCACTTGCAAAAGAACATGGAAATTTGCACATGACACAAACATATAAAATGTTATGCATTTTTTGGGCCACGAAAATCCTGTAGAGAATGCTGATGATCAATTTATTTGTTTTTGTATGCTGAACTGGTTGAAAGACAGAAGATTATGCTACAATCAAATACTCCTGTTTTCAAAAGCCTTGAATTGCTGGAAACGTGTTGCACAATTTCCTTATGAGAGTTGTTTTTCCTCACATTTTCTGATATTTCCCAACTAATTATACTATGGGGAGTCTACCAATTGTCATTCCCAAAAGAATGATCCTTACGTAGATGGACTTAATTTCTTGGTATTTCTCCCCCCCCCAATAATGTTTTTAATTTGATTTCCAAAAGTGTAAACATACAACAAAAAACAATTCAAAATCCAAATATTGAGCTTACTCTGAATCTTCTGACTCCCCCCCCCCAATCCCTTCCATGGGTCCTAATGATAATATTTACAACTGCATATCAATACTTATCTGAATTTTTATCTTTTTAAATTATCCATACTTTCTGTTACTTTACAGGTGTGCTTAAAATCCCACCGATGTTTTAACCTGCTTGCAGTGTTCTCATAAATAAATTATAAACTTTCCCCATTCTTTTTTAAAGGTCTTGTCTTCTTAATTTCTCAGCTTCCCAGTTAATTTTGCCTTGCTGAATTTCTTGGTGTTTCTAATAATCATTGCAGAACTCTGCAAAACCGGGTTTCTAAACCACATGGGGAGTCTTCACGGGTAGAGGATGTTCCGCATTTCAGATATCACCCTCCAAGTCTGGGAGAGCGACAGGCATGGTGAAATGGCAATGGAGCTTGGCACACTTCTCCCCACTTGTGTGTAATGTTTGCACAAGAGCATGCCTGAAAAGGTATTTAATCAGCTTAGAATCAGTTAGAAGATACTGCTTATTTTTAAATGCAGTCTGTTATTTATCTCATTTGAGTAGAGAAGGCTTCCTACTTCAGACTTCACCTTCCAACTCATGAAGAATGGCACCCATAGCAATGCAGAGAGGTGGAGCTCAGTGTGCTTATCCCACCAATGCAGTCTTTACATGAAATCAGAACACCTGAATATAGTCTCTAAGGAAGACTGTGAGTAGCATAGAGGCAGAATCCCGTTAGCTGGTGTGCACCTGGCATGGGACTCCAACACAGACTCAGACCAAGTCGAGATGATCAAAATCCAAAGCCCCCCTATTTTTATGTTGTATTCAATTGTAGACATCCACAATCAAACGGCAGTAAAAGTGTATATGCAGTGTCTGCAAGGATGCTTAGGATTTCACAGGAAAGGGAAGAGAGGCCTAGAATCCAGGTGTGGAGTCCCTTTTCCAGAACTAGACAACTTTAGCACCTCTGCTTCCTCTTGCGTACTAAGCTGAAGTACATGTATGCTTCACTCCTTTCTACTGAATGGAGGAAAAAAACCCTGAAGGGTGAGAGATCTGGGGCTTTGGGGTTCATTGCAGCGACATTGGATGGCAGCAGTCCTCATGAATGTCCACAACCATTTTAAGTTGCCCTACTGTGCTGCTCCTCAGGGTGGGTGAGAAGGTAGAGTTAGGAACTTGACTGCTCAGAGAAAGAACAGATTAAGGCACTGGCAAATCTGGGGTGTCTTATTCTCCCCCCCCCATATAAAGAGTTTGAGCAACTTTTAGCCACCTTTGTATTGGTCCTTATATTGGTTGCCAACTTGAACGGAGCCTTGCTATTTTTCCAGGGCGATTTCCTGCCTAGGAAATGACTTGGAATTGATTTTTCTTTTTCTTTTTATCTTGATACGCTCCGACTCTGAAGTAATATAAAATCTTTGTCTAATAAATGTGTAGCAAGGCTTTTGTGAGCCATCAGAGTGCCGTGACATTCTAGTGTATTGATTTTTGCACAGCCGAAGTATGGCGGAGTTTGGGGTAATGGGACAGCGGAGAATTGGGATCGAATCTGAATTGTGCACCAGGACTAGCAACTGGCTTTGCCGTGACAGGATGGCGGGCATTTCAAAGCAACTGTGGTAACTGTATTCTCTTGTGATCTTCTGCATAAGCTTGAGAGGACTAGATGAAATTCTGTATTACACTTCTTGATACAGGTCCACACCAAACCCTTTTGTAGCCCTAAGGGAGAATTAATTTTTCTGTCCTACTGCATTTTCTCGCATGCTAACAGAGATGTATGGGACCAATTGTGAACAGTCCTCAAAGCCTTCATTAATTTCAGCCTCCACTTTCCCACTTGAAGTATGTTATCTTGCATGGAGTGAGGGAAAAGGGGCTGCATTCAGTTCCTGCTTGTGGACTTACCATAGGAATCTGATTGGCCACTGTAAGAACAGGATGATGGACTAGATAGGTCATTAAAAGGTAAAGGTAAAGGACCCCTGACAGTTAAATCCAGTCACAAACGATTTGGGTTGCGGTGCTCATCTCGCTTTACTGGCTGAGGGAGCTGATGCTTGTCCACAGACAGTTAAGACACTTATTCCAGGTCATGTGGGCAGCGCACAGAAACGACGTTTAACCTTCCCAGTGGAGTGGTACCTACTCATCTACTTGCACTTTGATGTGCTTTCGAACTGCTAGGTTGGCAGGAGCTGGGACCGAGCAATGGGAGCTTACCCCTTTGTGGGGATTCGAACCGCCGACCTTCTTATCGGCAAGCCCTAGGCTCAGTGGTTTAGACCACAGTGCCACCTGCGTCCCAAGATCAGCCATTGGCTTAATCCAATTGGCTGTTCTTATGTTTGTGTGTGTGCATGAAAAAATTGGGAGACGATTGGTCACCATTTGTTCCATCTACTTTTTTTTCAGCTGAACCAGTCTTACTGAGTTTCACAGTTTCCCACACAAAATAAAATCTTGATTATATGATTATTATGTGAGCAGTGGGGGGACCCGTTGGATCTCAGCCAAACTATATCTTTGCAAACTAATCATAGGTGTTGAGGATTTATGGACGTGAACCAATCTGTCTTTGTCAGCTTTCAATTTATTGTAGTATGTTCCTGACATTTTGCATGCTTGGATGCTACCCTGACCTACAAATGAAAAAGAAAGAAAGAAATGCTTTCTATAATATAGGGTTTTCCTCACTGTTTTCTAACAGCATAAGTATTTTGCTTAAGCAGATTTGCTAGGAAATGACAGTTTTGAAAAATTGGACACAGTGGTTGCTGGAAGCATTTCAGTTCCAGGCAATCTAAATAGTGCAGAGGGGATGAAATATCACTGTGTTTTAAAGATGACAGTTTTGTCAAAGATTCTTTTTCACTCTTTGGCTTAAAACAAATTGAGTGAATCAAGTACATCTATTTAAACCATGTGTGCACTCATCGAGGAAAGCACCACCTTCCATAAGCCTTTCTGCTCAGCGCCCCAGTGATGAAGCCGACTTAATAATTGTAAGACAGAAGACCAAAGAATATAATTTTCTTTTTCTTTTTTTTGTAATTGCTAGTTCAACACAACCTCAAATCACAACAAGCTTCCGAGGGGCATAGTTATGCCCTGCGTACCTGTGTAGAATATACTAAGTTTAGACTGTGTTTGCACTACAGACTTGTAAATGGAACCTGGAAAAAGAAAATGTTGCAGCCCATCCTTATAGCTAGCCATACTGCTTTCTAGAATGTGATGAGCTGTAAGGTATTCAAGCAGGAAGACACTCCAGTTCTCTGAATGCCCATGCCCCAGGCACCCCACATTCAGCTACTAAGAATGTTTGAAGAAGGGGTACTTGGTTAAAAAACACACCAAACACTCCTTCAAACCTCAAGGGTTGCCCTCTGTTCATATTTCCCTCTTGTTTCTCAGTGTTGCTGTCAGTACTCACCGCCTGTGCTTGCCATTAGAAGAAGTGAAACTAGTTTTACAATCATCCCATCTCCCACAGGGAACCAGAAAGACAGTATAATTTCGTGGATTTCTAACAGAGAGATCTCAACACCCAACACACAATTCCCAGGATCTGAAGGTGGAGTAAACCATGACAGTCTAACTCAAAAGTGGCTCACTACGTGGAAAGGAAGCAGGCAGCTCCACCCCGCCTAGTGAGCTGCTCCTAGATTAATTCAGGGATGCTCAATGGCCCAGCAAGTTGCTGGCAGCAACATATGGAGAGACACAGATTCCCCACCCCTTGTTTAACTGACAGTCTGCAGTGTAGATTGAACACTCAGGACTTTTTGCCCACAGGTTTGTTTCTGACACCATTTGAAAATAGTGGGCATGATTATACAATAGTGCTCATTAGCAGAGGCCAGGCTGTAGTAGTAGTAGTAGTAGTAGTAGTAGTAGTAGTAGTAGTAGTGTAGTAATAGCAGCCCACCCATCTGGCTGGGTTTCCCCAGCCACTCTGGGCAGCTCCCAACAAAATATTAAACAGAATAAAACTTCAAACATTAAAAACCTCCCTAAACTTCCTTCAGATGTCTTAGGTTCACATCAGGGATGGGTAATCTTTTTCAGCCTGAGGACCAGGGGCAGTGGTGGGTGAGTGGGGCCGGAAATAGAAGTGGGAAGAGCAACGGATGCGAATTTTACTTTTTTGTGCTGCACACAAGCTGCTACACATGTTCACACACCCCTCCTATAGGTTCCATCAATGGAAGCAAGAAGCTTCACCAGAGTTCAAAACCACATTCCAGGCAAGCCAAAACACCCAAGGAGGGTTAAAAGAGGACGTGTGATGGATGTGGCTTGGAGGGGAGAGAAAGTCCTGAGGGCCAGATACAGCAGTCTCTAAGACTGCATTTGGCCTCTGAGCCAGGCGTTACCCATTCCTTGTTTGCATGCTGCCTTTCTGCTAGTTTATAATTTTAAAATGCTAAAAGCAAACACACACACACAAAATATAGAATAGCAGAGTCCTCTCAAGTGAGTGTCTATAGTAGCTATTTACATGACCTCACTGGCATGGGATTGTCTTTTGCTTTCCCTTGGGGCACTGACATACAGTATATTTAGGTTGTTTGGGGGAAAGTATGGGAGGGACTGTCAGTTAGTGGTGCATTATCATCCCCAACAAAGTGGCATGCTCTTGACAAATGTTAGGACTTCTCCATAGGTGCACCCACTCAACTTTTGTAGTGGTCCTCACCAATGGTTTGTGACCCAGTTGAACATTCTTAATTGAGAATTGATAACAGTGTGAGATGTGGTGATGATTTGAAAGCTGTGGTCCCACACACAATGACACTTAAATGAAATCAATTGGACTGAGAAACCCTTTTATTTAAATGCCCTAGGACTTGTGCCACTGACTTCAGTAGGGGATGGATTGTGTTCTGTATTGTATCAAGCTCCCTTGTGATTTTGACTCTAAAATAAGCAAGGATCCCGTAACTACATCCATATATTTTCCCTGCCTCAGTGTATTTCAACATTTAAAGAAAATTGACATTTATAGGCATGCAATTAAAGCACTATGCACAGTTTGGCCCGGTGCCATCATTTCAGAGTGAACAATGTCTGTTGAAAACATAGCATTTCTGTAATCATTCTTAGAATTAATTTAAAAGTAATTCAAGGTATCCAAAGTTAAAATAATTAAGACTTCTCTTTTCCTTTCTTTTTTAAATCTCACATTAAGGATCATAAAATCCATTTCCATAAACAAAATGTTTGTAGAGAATAAAAAGGCAATTATTTGCCTGCACATAAAATTCATATGATAATTCAGCAGAGTTTAATTAAACCAGTACATCACGCTATATTTATAAGACAAAGGAATATCAAATAAGTTTTTTTTTCCTCGTTAGGGACCGTTGCATTTCTCTTTGATTAAAGACCTGAAAATGTGTGGAAGAGACTTCAGCATACTTTTCCCTCCAAGGGGAAAAAAAGCCACCACTAAAATTGTACATCTATATTCTTTAAATAATATATTCTGTGTTACTCTTATTCTACAGTCTCCCACAAGTCATTTCCCTTGTCCACCTTAATGGAGTGCGACTGCTCCACTGGATTATATCAAAATAGAAGAAAAATAGGAAATCCTTCATTCATCCAAACCACTGTTTTCCATGTTCTACACATAATAGTCACTGACTTGATTGTATGGTGTACTGCATGAATAGCCAACATGGTGCTCTCAAGATATTGCTTGAATAGAACTCCCATAAGCCCCCACCAGCATGACCAGTAGTGAGGAATTATGGGAAATATCACCCAACCACTTCTGGAGGGCTCAAGTCATGCCCACACCGGGGGGGGGGGGGTAGTTTAATTACAAAGCAATCAAATTTACTTATTGATTGACAGGTGAGTGGCCTTGCCTTTCTTTCAACATGGCCTGCAATTGGCAGGGGAGCTGTCAAAATGGGCTCTCAGCTGGGAAAGGGGCCTTATCCCCGAAGTAGCCTGAGCTAGAGCTGGCATGTGGAGAGAAGGGGAAAGGAAAATATTGCAGTGGGAATTCAAATCTAGAGGGAGACACCTTTTCTTCCTTATGGCCTGTCCAAGCACAGCGGCAAGATTTTTTTTTTTACCAGGTGGATCTCTCTGAAAGTCGGAGTGTAGAAAATGAGCACTCAAAGCTGAGGAGCTGGGCTAAGTCAGTCCTCTTTTATCTCAGCAATACCCTTGTCTGGAATCTCCTGAAGTTCCAGTTTCTCTGTGGTACAAAAACAGGTCCATAGCCAGGAGTGCCAAACACATAATTAAGCCAAGTCTCTGCCAGTGATGCTAATGGCAATTGTACAGATGAAGCTCAGGAACATAGAATTGTGGAGGATACTGGTTGAGCTCAAGGGTTCCTAGAGCAGCTTCACTCTCTGATTAACAAAGGTTTACAAAAGATGAGGGCATGCTCAGGTGATGATTTCCAGGTTCCTTCTTAAAAAAGCAGCAACTGTGGATGGGGTGTGTCTAGGTTAAGTTGCATTCAAAAGTACATCTTATAAAACACCCTCAGAATCGCTCAGAGCTCTCCATACCCAATCAATAGATGATACAGTGTTACTTTCAGATGCAACATCAGAGGATGTTTGGCCATTAACAATTCCAGCAGGTCCCACCCAAGTGAATAGAGCATGATATGAGTGAGATATGCACCCAGCAGAAAAAAAAAAATCCTATGCCCAGTAGGTGGTGGGTAATAGTTTGCAGTGTTTGGAAGCATTAAATGCATCATCCCCCATCTTCTTGCTGCTGCTGCTGCTGCTTCCTAGTGTGTTTTTAAATACATTTACAAATCATTTAGTTCCATGAATAATGCACTTCTCTGAAA
Organism: Zootoca vivipara; assembly: GCF_963506605.1. NCBI lineage: Eukaryota > Metazoa > Chordata > Lepidosauria > Squamata > Lacertidae > Zootoca > Zootoca vivipara. The sequence continues at coordinate 65,494,050 of NC_083284.1, read as the reverse complement.
AATCACTTCCCTGGCAATCTCCTGTGACCTTGAGTGTGTGCAATGAAGACCTTACATAGCAACAAATTACAGTGGCAGATACAATTCCGGGCTGGTTATAAGTTAGCCACTTAGGCTCCTTGATAAAATAGGTAAGAAAATTGACACAGCACTTCTTTATGCAATTGCATTTCAAAAAACATATACATTTGTGTCACTTTCCATTTGGCAATCTTGGCCTGTAACATCAGCTTTCTTGTTTTCACTTCAGTGGGGGCTAGGTGACGGCTTTGTATAAATCACTGTCATTTTAAGGAAACATTTAGAGTTCCAGATCATAGCAGAAAAGCAGCCAGGAATGCTTTCTGAGCACAGAAAATAGCTACCGGTAGCTAGCATGCTTTTAAAGGGAGCATTGTGGGTGATGCTGGCTGCAATGGCATTTAAGGACATTGCGGCTTACTGTAGACTTCCAGCTTCTCATTAGTATGGAGCAAATGTAGTTGTGCTTGCCTCCAGCACCTCATTTTCCTCTGGGATATGGTGGCAAAGTTTCGTTTCCAAGCAATCCAGAGAATGCTTGCAGCGCAGTCCTCTGTTGGGCTGTGCCTTGAAGACAGTTTGGAAGCTGCAGCTTTGACAGAATGTGGCGTCCCCTAAAGAGACACTGGGAGGAGGTAGCATACGGCTTCAATGTTTGGGCCAGCTGCACTGGCTACCAGCTGACTGGTAGGCCTAGTTCATAGTGTTGGTGCTCACATCAGAGGCCTCTGTCAAGCATGGGGAACGCTTTCCAGAATGAGACCCACAATGCCTTCTGGGCAACATTCTAGGAGCCATGTTGATTGATTGATTGATTGATTGATTGATTGATTGATATATTGCCCTACATCATAAGATCTCTTAGGGTGGTTCACAGAATAAAATGCAGGATAAAAACAAGTAAATAAGTAAAACCAAACAGCAAAGCAATAATCCCCCTTCCCACAGACACATTTAAAAGGCTGTGTAATATTAATCAGGCAAAGGTGTGGTTGAAGAGGAATGTTTCCACCTGGTGCCATATAGGCACAATGTTAAGGTTACCAGACGTCCCTGTTTCCCGGGGACAGTCCCTGGATTTACAAATCAGGCCCATACAAAATTGTCCCTGGACTCATTGAAAAGAAATCTGGTAACCTTACACAAGGTGAACCTCCCTGGGGAGAGCATTCCACAAATGGGGAGCCACTGCAGAAAAGGCTCATTCTTTTGTTGGTGCCCTCCAGATGTCATGAGTATAGCTGTCAAGTTCTCCCCTTTTTTAAAGGAAATTCCCTTATGCTGAATAGGCTTCCTCGCGAGAAAAGGGAAAACTTGACAGCTATGGTCATGAGGCACATGAAAAAGGGCGCCAGATGATAAATGCAGAGTCTGGGACAGTTTATATGGGGAGAGGCGGTCCTTCAAGTATTGCAGTCCTGAGCCATTTAAGGCTTTATAGGTCAACAAACCAGCACTTACAGGTCAAAACCAACCAATTGTGGGTGGGGCCAGAGGGAAAGTGGGTGGCGATATGTAAAGTAGGCTGGTTTCTATGCATGCTCACCACCTGCTGTCCTCAATCTCGGCAACCAGTAGTCATTATCTGAGTTCAATTATACTGTATATATATTCTAGGCAGGCAAAGGCATTCAAGGTGTGTGTGAAACAAAGCCAGTGAGAGGCATAGCCTATAGAGAGGGTGGATGGCTGAGGAGGAGCTTCTAGACTGAGGAGAGCTCTGAAGACAAAACAGAGAGGCTTGGCCGCTGGGCCTGAGGTTCCCCACACCAGCCTAGGTCATCTAACCACTAGTGAAAGTATGAGATACAAATTTCCTTAGATAGAACGATGATTGGTTCTCTTTACCATATGGGATGTTTTCTTCAAAATATACCTCACCATGTGCTGAGATCTTCTAGAGACACCTTGCTGTGTGTTTGTTCTTTCGCTGTGACGTTGAATTGTTGAATCATTGACTTGTGGAGTGGGGAGGGACCCTGAGGACCATCTAGTCCAACCCCCTGCAATGCAGGAATATGTGGCTGTCCCACAAAGGGATCAAACCTGCAACCTTGGTGTTATCAGCACCCACTCAAACCAACTGAGCTATCCATGAACCACAGATGTGTGCCTTCTGACATTTACCTTTCTTTGCCATCTTAACAGTGCAATATTATGCGTGTTTACTCAAAAGTAGGCCCTGTTTAGGACAATGACACTTTCTCTCATATAGGTGCATATAGCATAGCAGCCTTTAAAAAAATGTTCACAAAAGTGACAGCTAATTATCATGATCACTTTTATGCTGATATACTTTTTTTAAAAAAAAAGGTTTTTAATTCCTTCCTTCTGACTTTGATATGTTTTTGCATGCACTCATTTTATACATATGTCACTTTGAGCACTGTAGGTTGGAAAGAAGGCAACTGATGCAGAAGTGTCATTAAATGACACAGAGCTGGCAATAAATGAAACAGAACTAGTTGGGAACATGAGATGTGTGCGCTTTATTACTGTAGTATGTGATCCTAAGCATATTGAGCGTGTAAGAAGTCCCACAAAATTCAGAGCAGCATTAAGAGCTACAGTAGTGTAATATCGGTGAAAGTTGGCAGTTCAAATCCAGTTTCATTGTAAACTCTTTGAATTACCTTAAGGAAGCTGCTTCCTTCATCAACTTTCTCCTCCCACCCAGTAATATGAAAGATAATATGGAAACAATCATTTTAGGCTGCCATACAGAGTGGTTATTGTAAACATGTACTTTATAAACTGAACACTTGAACACTGAGCACTTGAAGCATACCGTATAAATGCTCAGCATTGTGTCTAGCAATGCTATTAAGAACCCGCAGCATAGCAGTCTAAGTTTGTGACCTTGAATCGTAAATAACAGTGTTAAAGTGGGCTGGTTCGTGCATCCTATTTATTCTCCATGTGAAGCTACTCCATGGGAGAAACAGTGCATAAGGTGGCAGAGCAACGTTGATCAGGCCTGGCTCGCTTGTGTGAAACACCACTGGGAAATCTCACCTTTCAAGGATATGGCAAAACAGCTGATACGTTGCTTCCTCAATGCAGCTGCATCTGTTTGTGTTTTTGTTTTTTTCTGAGAATGGGCTTGAGAGGAGGATATTAGAGTGTAGGGACTTTTCTTGCTTATGCATGACTTTATGGACACCCTATATGCAGGATTTTAGAGAGGTTTTTTTGGGGGGGGATAGAGGGGTTTATATATAAATATTTGTTATTGTTTAGTCGTCTTAGTCGTATTTGACTCTCTGTGACCCCATGAACTAGAGCATGCCTTGGAAACTCTCACTTTCTTCTCAAAGCTTCTCCTTTTTTATGTCCATGGAGTTTTCTTGGCAAAATACTGGAGTGGATTGCCAGTTCCTTCTCCAGGTGGATCACATTTAGTCTAAACTCTCGGCTATGACCTGTCCGTCATAGCTCATAGCTTTTTGGAGTTATTCAAGCCCCTTTGCCACAACAAGGCAGTGATCCATGAAGGGGTGTGTGTGTGTGTGTGTGTGTGTGTGTGTAATGAGGGGACATTGCTGGCAAGCCAAATGTCATTTCAGCTGAAGCAACACAAACAACCTCTGCCACTGCCATTTTAGGAGGCCCTTGGGAGAACTGACTTGGCATTATATGGTGTCAAGGGATGACTCTTAAGTATGTCCAGAGAAGATTGGTATGGTGCATGGAAATCTCCCCTCCCCATGGACAATTCCTGACCTCTAGCCACTCTTCTCTTTGAATGCAAAACTGGCGGACTAAAATTTGAGCTGTTGCTGGCATAATCCGAAGCAGTGGAAAAAGCACATCAAAACACAAGCAGCAATCCTGTTTCACAGTGTTCAGAAAATGCCCTTAAAACGTTCGTCATATTATCTGCATTAAGTAATGTGGAAGGTCCGGAGAACATGGATGAGATCATAGCCCTGCTTACCCACACAGGAAGGTAACATTCAATACAGATGCATTCCAGAATTAAAAACAAGCACATAGATTTAGACTTGAGGGAGGAAATGTGGTTCAGAAGATGTCCCACCTTCCACATAGGCCAAGCTGTGAAGCATTCTTAGGTAGACACAAAGGCATTGTTTAGCTGGAAACAAGAGCTCACTGCACCTGTGAAATAACTGTGCTGAATGCCAGGGCATCAGATTTATATATATATATGGAGTTCTGCTATGGCCACCCTAGGGACAGGGGAGGACAGATCCTCTCTCTCCACCCTCACACACCTGTGCGTCAGAGCCCATATGCTTATAGCTCAAGAGTGCCTAACCAACTCACTGACTCATCATTAAAGAAAATCTCTTGTTTGCAAGGTTTATGATCTAACTGCAAAAGTATTTATGGAAATGCATTGCCAAATATCATGTGATATAAAATCTGTTGGAGGCAGGTGGAGCCTGTGGCCCACCAGATGCTGTTTCACTATCCCCTGCCAGCATGGTCAGTGGCCAAGGTTGATGGGATCTGAAGTCCAACAACATCTGGAATGCTACTGGGTCTCCATCCCTGGAATAAATATTCAGTTGTTCCATAGATTATGGTCTTTTCTCTCTTCACAGGAAGGTCAGACTTGCAAGCCTGGATTTGCTATAGTCATTTCCCTCTATTTTAGTAGAATTGGGAAGACACCCTACCGATCTGTTTCCCCTTAGGAATGTGTTCTTTAAGTCTGTTCCCATGTTGAATGCCTGGGCCTAAGAGATCTGCCATTCCTGCAAATATTGATTCGTTTCCTCCCTTTCCTTACTTTTTGCTGACAGCAAGAATTCTAGCACGGTGTAATGCTTTCTCGCACACACACACTTTTATATGCATTGTGTCATCATTCTGCAGTCAAAATTTTGAGCATTTTTAATAACCTGAATGAACAAGAAAGTCAATGGCATAGACATCAATTGCTCATTGACTACATACAAGGGCATCTATCATTACTACATGTGAAGTAATCCTTTGCTTTCCAGCATAGCTTCAGCCTAGATTAATTAACATTCAATCATTATACCACCATTACCTTGCCGCTGATTGTTATGTTAATTAAAGTATTTGCTTTGAAACCTTTATGGCTGGTTCATCCTCACATACATAGCACCTGGTTATTCGGAACTTGATGAGTATATGAATTGACTGTTGAAAAGCACCGGGTCACAGGATGGACTGTCAACAGATTAAATAATGTTTAGTTGATTAAACATATGCATTTTGGTGCATGAAGCATGCTTTCAAGATGGTAGATGAAAACCCAGCTGTTAGCTTGTTCAGAGACTTAGTAAGGGTAGCAGATCAGGCACCAGCGCAGCTTTCCATGAGTTCTGTGCCTGAAGCCTAACACAGGAAAATGCATTTAGTCATTGATTACTGATGTGGTAGAGAAGATTTTTGGCACAACAGCTTCTGTGCAGAAGCAGTCTATATGAACAATAGAATTTTTGAATTTGATCATGCCTTTGAAAGTCCACAAACATTAATTTCTTTTCTGCCAGTGTGAGGAGGGAGTTGTGTACTGTTTTGTATCTTCCTGAGCATTAGAGATATTATTTATGCCAAAATTGAATGGCAATATTTTGTATCTGGTTTTTTTCTTGCCCCTAGAGAATCAAAATTTGTTGATGAGTTTGCTGACAAAAGTTCCTATATGCCATCTGAACTTGTTTATTTTCAAAAGTCATTTATTTTAATCAAAGTTGATTCACATTTATTCATGGCTGTTGGTTCCTGGTTTCAGTTTGGGTCCATCTTTGCCTTATTCATGGGTTTGATTCTTCCTTGGACACTGTCTGCCCTCAATTTAGCATTTAGCTAGTAGATTTATAATAAACTCTTCAAAATTCCCCCCTTTTAATCTCATGCTAAATTATAATTGGATGATTTTCCAACTGAAAATCATGGTTGTAATAAAATCCATCTGTTGCCCGTTAACAAGAAACCCTCTTTCTGGAGGAGTCTAGCTCATTTATTTTATGGCTTTCCAGTTCTCTTGAGAATGTTAAAAAAATATGCACGTTGCACAGGTTTATTGCGTTTGATATAATCAAATGATGCTTAACACCACAAGTGGGCAAACAGATTGATCTATTCTTGTTGCTGAACACATGAACTTATGAAACACCTTCAGGTCTAGTTCTGAAACTCTCCAAAGCTTCAAATCAAGGCAAAGCCCTACTGCTGTCCATTTCCAATACCGTGAGAGGTGGAGGAATTTGCAAAAAGTACCAGCACATTGGCTTAGTCCTAGGGTCAGGACTTTCAAGAGAGTTTGATGTGTATCCATAAGGAGCTGTTGTACCTGCACTGAGTAGGTAGAGGCAGGTGTCTTTATTGAGTCCCTTGATGGCCATTTCCTCCTACGTGACCCAGCTCTGGAGCACCTCTGGGAGTTTACCTTCTAATTCTGGGTAGGCCATAATGCATGGGAGGCCTGCTTTAAAAGCCCTGTGTTGCTAGATGTGAGCTTCAACCCAACCCTGAGCAACTGAGTTGCTCCTGAAGACCTGGGAGTGATGTGGGATGGTCCAGAGCTCTAATGGCAGTTCTCACAAAGCATCGAGGACCCTAGGAGTGGAGCCCTGCACCACTCAAGCAGGATCTCATCCTGGAGAACATTCTCTGGCTGTGCTTCAGGGGCTGTTGATGCCTGAGGTACCCATCTGTGCTAGGGACCACCATTGGATTCTACTCCTATTCCTCTTTAGGGAAAGTTTCATTTGGTCTGACTGTTTTAACTAGAAACTTTAGGAACAGAACCATGGGCCTACATGCAAATCATGGTCTCAGCTGCTGTGCTTCTCCCCTCATTATGCCTCACTCACACAGTAAAGGGCAGATACTCTGTGCACCTGGACATCATTTCACAGAGACGTCATACAAGCAATGTGATGCTTATGTCTAAGCAACCATCCATAGGATCAGGATCTTTTCTCATCAGCTATGGTGCTGTGATCTCAAGCCCATATATGTTTGTGGTATGTTTGGGGTGGGAATTCCTATTCTTGTAGGCACTCTTAATATTTTATTTTCTAGAGGAGACGCACAATCTTGTTTGTGCATTAGTGTGAGTGTGTACTGTGGGGTTGGGATCAGATCTGTCATCCTGCTCCCCGTGCATTCAATTGCTTGCCAGAACAGGACTTGGTAGGCATGGCTCTCTCTCCTCAAGGCTGGGAATTATGGGAAAGCAAAGAAGAAAGACCACCTACACATAAAGTGTTATCTGCATAGGTTCTTCTGTGTGGTCAGTTGAATGCAGGGAAAGGAAGAAAGTAACAGGAATAGGTTCATGCTTGCCATCTCACTCCCCTCCCCCAGGTTTGATAAAACATGTGAAACAGGCTATGATTATATTACCGGATGGGGTGTGTGGGTAGAGCAAATCTCAGATGACTTGATGCAGGGTGTAATTAATGTACAAGGAAGTGAGATTGCAGCAGAATGCCCCGCCCCCTGACTACTCTGCATGCAACAAACCTTGTATGCGTGTGCAAACTGTACATCTGTGCAACCTGTTTTTGCTGTTGTTTGCAAATTCATGGAGACAAATGCAGTAAAATTGAGCCCCCAGTTTCAGAGGTAGCATGCCACTTGGTGCAGCCAAGACCCTCCCACAGAACCCATAGTAGCATCTGGCTGAGTGGCTGTGTTCCACAACTAAAGTAGCACAGTGTGTAGGCTTCCAGATGGCTTTACTCTGAGAACATTGCATTTAGATTAGGGAACAGACACGACTTATTTGAGGACATTTGGACATTTTTCTTGAAGACATTTGGAAATCTTATATTGATGATGCTCTCTCTCTCTCACTCATATACACCCTCACACAGCTTGTTTCTTCTTAGGGATTATTTACACCTTAAATACCTTTTTAACTTCATTCATAGGTCACCTGCAGACTGCCAGTATTTTTCAGGAGGGATTCAAGCACATACCGGGATTTTAGGCATGCACAGTTACAATGAATTCACATTGCCCCAATAGGGGAAAAAGAATTCAGTTGTTGTTGCTGCAGTTAGGAAAGTGACAAGGAAATGCCTCAACGAATGTGGGATGCATGAATGATTAATGGGAAGACATATAAACACCACACAAGCAAATCAGAATGAATTTTCATTGTTGTTTAGCCTCTAAGCAAGCAAATCAGAATGATCAGTATGACAGGGCATCATCTAACCACTGCACAAGTTTTGTGGAAGCAAATCATGATGGATGCTCAATAAACAAGGTTGTCTTCAGAAGCCCATAGTTATTTCCTGAGAACTGCTGCTCTGTGAGGAGGCTGGGAGTGTATCCAACTGAAGATTCCCCACACTTCACCTAGCTACAATTCACAGGATTCTTTGGGGAGGGCATGGCACTTAAGTGGGCATAAAGCCCATCTTAGTGTAGATAAGTGAGCTGCTTTACAGTTTCTCTCGGGATGTGAGTAAATTGTGTGGATATTTTAAGGATTAGAGAACTCGACGGCATGATTGTGGACAACCTGGGAGTTGCAGCCATTTGCACAGAACAAGTGCTAGCAATTAGTGAAATACACATTCGGAAACTCTGTAACAAAACCCAGCCGTGTATTTTGCTTGCAGGAGGCAACCTGTAATGTTCATGTTTTCAAGAGGTTGAACTGTTGTTTTGTATTTTAAGCCACGTGATCAGGCAAAATAGCAACAATCTGCTGTTCTGGTCAAGGTCAATAGATAAGGGGGAGGTGCCTCTCAAGGACCCAACTTCTCAAGGACAGCTGTGGTGCTTGGCTTGATATGTTTTGGGGGCAGAATTTAGGTGTGGTATTATGAGACTGCTGGGGGCAAACTACATCCACTGGGTCCCCTTAGCATAGATGGGGGGGGCGTGCAAACTGAAAATTCTCATTCCTTTGGAGCTCTGACCTTTTTGGTGCTCTTTGCAAAGCAAGAACAGTGGCACTATTGAAATGGGGACCCTTTGATAATTTGCTCCCAGCAATGCCTGATCCACCACCTCCTCCTCCTCTTCTTCTGAAAATAAGTTTATTATTTTACATTGATTTACATTAAGATCATATAACATACAATTTACATTAAAATCTATTCATTTACTGATCTTTCCTTTCAAGCTGACCTTTCAAGCTGCATAACTTTCTATTTGCTTCCCATTTGTATTTTTGTCGCATTTTAAAATGAATGATTAGAGTTGTTTAAAGGGAATATTCTTCTTGCTCTGGCTTCCCCTTGGTGGTGGAACCCTACAGCATGACTGTGCTCAGCCAATCCTGGGTCTATTGGGCTCTTGAGACGTTCACTGTTTCACTGTTAAGCCCTGTGATGCATTAAGTAGGGGCTGTATTTGCTTCCCTAAGAGCACCCCACCCCATGCCACATGGCAAAATGCTTTTGAATCTCCCTGGTGTATAAAACCCATTTTATTATAATGCAGGATGTGTGGGCAGGAAGAGAGGAGTTGCTGTCAGGAAGAGAAAAAATCAAAGCCCTTCTGCATCCATGGAGCTAACCAATGCACATCTCCAGATAGAGGCCAGTATACTAGAAGCATTCTATTCTGTTTTGCTGAGCTTTGGCTCATCATGTCTTTTCTATAAGGGATCAGTAATTCCATTCTAAGGTTTATGTGCACACATTTGCTCTAGCACAGTGTTTCCCAAACTTGGGTCTCCAGCTCTTTTCAGACTGCAATTTCCATCATCCCTGACCACTGCTCCTGCTAGGGATGATGGGAGTTGTAGTCCAAAAGCAGCTGGAGACCCAAGTTTGGGGGACGCTGCTCTAGCAGCTCCATGCATTCACCTTGGGGATCACTGGCACTAATACAGAAGCAACCCCCAACCGGATTTCAAAACCCAAAGCAACTTGCCACTCCTGGGATGTAAGCAGAGACTTGGAGTGAGCACTCACATTGTGGACTGGAGCCAGCCCCAGGCCAGATGTTGAGATTGAAAGCTGGTGCTACAGAGGACACATGCAGAGACTGAAAGCAGCTGCCTCACGTCTCCTCTTCCACACCCCTCCCACAGTGCCAAGGCTATACATGTCTACTCAGAAGTAAAACCCATTGAATTCAATGAGATTTACAGCTTAGCATGTATAGGACTGTAGCCTCTGGAACAGCGAGTAAAGCGAACTCGATATGATTGCAATGCAAGTTTTTTTAGGCGCACAAACATTTCAGTTGTTGAACACCTGCAGGGCGGGTGGGAGAGCACTGCAACACAAGTCTTTCATATTTCACATTTTGATTTGGCAGGGACAACATATGGGTTCTTGGCTTTGCCTTATATCATCCGTAGTGTCTAGTTCTACCATAAAATGCATTGATGCTTATGATGAATTTCATGTGGCCTCTTTATTCCCATGCTAGATTTCACTTACTTAGACAACAAATAATTTAGTAATTTCCTGCAACATGATTTTTTCCCCTTTCAGGACAAAAATGCTACATTTTTAGGGACTAGCTGGGGGGGAAAAAATCAGACGAAACCCAAGTAATGTTAAAACAGCCCAAGGAAAAAAAAAGAGAGACAAAACTTAGTATGTTTTTAATTAAATAAACCTGGACCAGGATTCTGTTTTCTGTTTTAAAGTGGCATCCTGAAGAAGAATTCCATGCAATGTTATGGCTATGTACAATCTAAATCTAATGGAATCTAATGATTGGATTTAAGGGGGTGGAGATGTGAATCTCTCCTAAGAAATGAAATCCATTGTGGTAGGAATAGGTTAGCTTAAACCCTGCTCAGATCCCGGTAAGCAGACATATATTTTTGTATTTTTTATAGGTGGATACAGTGCAGACTACGCAATCCCCTGGCCACATTGAGGAATCGTGTAAAATGAATGTATGTGCTCGTAAGTGAAATATTTATGAATGAAGCTCCAACTCTTAGTGTATGTTGGATCATAAAAAAGACACATGGCCCCTTTTCGACAATATCACCCTAAATTTGATTCCCAAGAGGCGGGGGCACTGCAGAGCTCAAAAGACATTTAAAGCAAAAACTCATTATTTTTAAAACTGACTTCTGATTCGTTCTTATTTTTTAAAAATAATAATAATAAAATATATATGTGCAAATGATAAAATAACTTTCCTCTTCGGATTGTGGTGTTTTGGGAAGAACATTCAACTGATTCAAGAGCTCCAAAGGGATGTGAGAAAGGTTTTTGTAAGACGAAGTGATCAGCCGTGGACAAGCTGCATCCCATATCATCTTATGTAGAACTATGATTTGGAGAGCAAGGCATCTCTCCCCCTTCATTCTGCCTCCAAGAAGACTGGAATGCTGTCAAAGAATCTCATACAATTACTATAGTGTTTTAGTTAGTTACTGGGGAGGATGGAGGTGAGTTTAAAATGTGTGAAAGTAAGAAACAGCTGTGCTACATAGGTAAACAAAGAAAATTCCTCAAGCATGTGCTAGATCAACAAAGAAAATGGTATCTATACCTCAGAACAGATTCTGATAAATCAGAATAAAACCCGTCATTTAGAAATGTTGGTTGAGAAAGTATGGATTGGACCCTCTGGGTTTGTTGAGGAAGATATTCAAAGGCAACGTATGAAGAAAAAAAAACACAAAACAATAACTGTTAATTTCCCTGTCAGTAAAATGGAAAATCAAGTATTCGTCTGCCAAAATATATGTATTTAAAAATGTGTGATTGAGAAGTCATGACTTATTTATGAAGTTAGGAAGGTTATAGCTGTTGAATAATAATAATAAAAAAGGCCTTTCCCCAATTGCAAGAGGAGAGGGTTTTGGTTTAATTAAAAGGGGATATGCATGATGTGGGCACCCTCTTTGCATTCCTGGTCCTTGTTAAATTTAATATGTCATAAAAATTCAAAGACTATATATATATATATATATTTTGTAGCCAAAAGATTAAAGATATTAAAGATTATATTTGAACATATATGAAAGCTAGAAATATTGGTTTGTGAGATGATCCTGTATTCTAATTGTCTCATACAAATCAAACATTTCCATCATCCATGGGAGAAGCAGAGGTATTTTAAAGTATTAATTACTGTTTCGAGGTTTTTATTTTCTGGCCTTTACTCGTTGGTTACCCATAAGCCGTAAATTTACCTTATTCAGATTGCTGGTTTATATCTGATATATTTATATGAGGTTATTACATTGCATTCTCTTTTTTTATATACAAAAATTGTATACGTATACAATTACTTGACTTCACAATATGCCTTTTCTGATATTCAAAACCCAGTGTTAAAGATCACTCTTTTGGAGAAACCATCTTGCCAAAGTTAAGGACTTTTAAGTCCTCTTGATTTCAGTGAGAATAATTAAAAACATGTACTTAACATTCCCACTGAAAGCTGTGAAACTTAAATGTACTTAACTTTGATTGTACCTGATTGATTGATATGCATTTTTCTTCCTTTTGTATTAAGTCACACATGTTCTTCGCTTTTTTAAAAACAACAACAACAACTGGTGGTCTGTCCACTTATGGTAATCATTCTCAGGTGGTGGAATCTATGATATGGTAGAAGTTTTGACCTCTTTATTGTATTGAGAATATATTATCAAACTTCAAAGTCTGTACACTTCTACTGTATTGATTTTTTCCTGTCAGCAAAATCAATAAGTAAAATTAAAATTTTTGAAAATCTATTTCTTCCTTATTATTATTTTATTTGCTTCACAGTTCTATGTACATATTTGGATTGCTTAACCTTGAAGTCTAATTTGAGGATGCACTGATATGGAAACACATCAAGAGCTTCAGTAGCGCTAAGTAAAATATACCACAGAATGTTTATGCAATACAAAAGGAAAGAGAAGTGAAATAAAAAAGTCAGCTTTCTACTTCAGTGTCACATTTTGAGATCATTTCAGAATGGAGCTCACATTAGGGATGCATATTTATTTTGGAACAAGTGAAAACCTAAAAATGTACATTCAGTTTAATTTCATTTTGCTCCAAATTAACAAATAGTAACCATAGGTTATGAATGAGACTCCTACTTGTGACTCCCATTCATACCTCAATTAGTTACCCATTTAATTACCACTTGAAGTTGGCGTAGCAGCCAGAGGTGGAGCAGCACACATGCTGTGCACCTGAGGGCGGGGCAAGTGTCCCAGGGGGGTGAGACGCCCATGGGAGCAGAGCGAGCTTCCCATGGGGGTCGGAGCAAGCCGTTCATAGCGAGCTTCTTCCGGGGGGGGGGGGGAGCCGCACCGCTTTGCCAGCAGCCTTCTTCCCTCCCCTCTTCCTTTTGACAGCTCGGGGGAGCCCCCCCCCTAGGAATCAGCCTGTGGGCAGGGGGGGGCAACGCCGCACTGCCCATGACTCCCAAGCCTCCCCGAGCTGTCAAAACGAAGGGGAAGGGGGAAGGCCACCGGCAAGGCGGTGCAGCTGCTCCCCTTCCCCCGATGGCTCGGGGTAGGCTTGGGAGTCATGGGTGGGCTGTGAGCCAAATGTCACCCCTCCCCAGTGATGACACACGGGGCGGTCCGCCCCCACTGCCCCCTTCCTCCGCCCCTGGTAGCAGCAGGGTTTTTCCAGGCAGCCCCTCTCCCTCCAATGACATATATTGCACGTGATGTGCCATTGGATGACTTGAATGTTCTATTTGAACATCCATTGGCAGATTGGAAGGCATTAGAACTATGATGACACATTCATGCATTGCTCAGTAGCAGAGCACATGGTTTGCATGTTGAAGGTGTCAGGTTCAATCCCTAGGATCTCCAGTTAAATAGATGTCAGGTACCCAAGCTGGGTGTGTGTGTGTGTGTTTGTGTGTGTGTGTGTGTGTGTGTGTGGCATATAAGACTGCCAAGACTGCCAAGACTGCCAATACTACATGGACCAATGCTTTGACATTCATAGGTGAACCGGCCCTTAACTTCTTAAAAATATATATAGAACTGCAGTACGTATTAATCCAAGGTGCACATTTATGCTTCTAACCATCATTTGGTTAATGCAGTGCTTCTTTCTTTTCTGGTATCAATTATCTGTGCAGAAACAATTTCTAGCAATGGAATCTCGAGGAACCCATAGAGTGAGTGTGACTCTGCACATTCTCAGTGTTTAGCAGCTAAGTGTCTTACGAGGAATAAAACAACTTCCTTTTTGCCTCCTGCTACCACTCTAATATGGAAAGGTCAGAGAAACAGTGGGGAACCAAATGAGGGAAGATATATTTTTCCACACTGTAAGACATCAACTTTCAGGCCACTGTGATTTTTACAATTTACAACAGAGATATAGAGCCCCCACCCTTTCCCTTTAAACTGAGCTCCTTTCCTTCATGTCTCCCACTGTTGGTTGATTGTTGGATAATGTCTGTTCCCCCCATGTCTGATGTGAACAAGGAAAAGCTTGTTGGTAGCTAAGAAAATTCTATTTTGCTTTGATTTTGTTGGCCAGAAAAAGATCATAGGTTGAGCATTCTGTTCCTTACTTATCTCGGATTCTGCCATTTGGTGCAAGACACTTGATTCAACACACACACACTTCTGACTGTCTCCAGAAATCCATTTGTTTGGATAATATCACAAATGTTCCCAGAACCATGCAGGTAACCCAAGCAACCCTCTGCTCTAGGGTCATTTGTATCCTATTTGCAAGTGGCAAGGAAAATGGGGGGAAATAGTATAAAGTGAGAAGCTTTTCGTGTACTAATGTTTAATATTGTTTGAATTATATTTTTATTTTAATGGCATTATTTGTAAGCCAACTTGGAAAGATACGTATCTCTAAAGAAAGACAATAAATGATAATATGTCTTAAAAAAGATTGAAATAACTAAAATAAAAGAGGCTAGAGTCATAAAAGTAGGCACCAATTGAGCCTCCCTGGAAAGAGGGTGCCATAAATGGGGGAGGTCTACAGCCCCAAATCCCTTTGCCAACTGTTTTAACTTCAGAATGAGGCGGTACTTAAACAGGCAAATACATGTGGGCAAAGGCACCCAGGCCCTAAGCTGTAAAGGACCCTAAAGGGAGGCACTAGCATAGAGATGGCTTACTTCTGGCAATTGGGTGTGGCTGGACTCAACTCCCATCAGCCCCTGCCAACATCGTCAATAGGGATGGTGGGAGTTGTAAACTGCAATATCTAGAAAGCCATGGGTTAGCCACACACACACACACACACACACACACACACACCCGCACTAGCACTTTAAACTAGAAACAGAGCAGTAGTGAAACAGTTTCAGAACACATACAAAATGTTCTTTAGAGCTGGTCCCACTTAGCAACCTAGCCAGCAGCTGTATTCTGAACTAGATGAAGTTTAGTTGAGCTTTCAAAGACAGCCTCATGTGAAAGGCACTGCAGTACTTAAGAGCTTGAAGTCAGAAGAACTTGAGTCACTGTAGCTAGGCTATCACTGCCCAGCAATGGCTGAAGTTGGTGTACCAGGCCTAAACAGATGGAGACATCTATGTTCCATGGATGACACCTCTCCAGAGATGGAGGTGGATGAAGTAGGACCGACCCCCCCCCAACCCAGGCTGTGGTTTGATCCTTTAGAGGGACTGCCGTTCCTCCTGAGAAAGGTGAACCCCACATCCGTGGTCAGCTGGAACATCTACCAATGCTACATTCTGTCTGGACAGGATTCAGCTTGAATTTCTTTGCCCTTCTTCAGCCCATCATCAATCCCAATTCAGCACTTCCATCACTTCACCAATGGATGCAAGAGACAGAGCTGGGTGTCATAAGCATGCTGATAGCACATCACGCTGAACTTTTGCACTACTTTCATGTAGAAGGAGGTGAAATAAGATGGAAGTGCACCAGGGCCCCATAGGGTTAAATAGTGCAATTCTTCTTATATATGTTGACTTGGAAGTAAGTCCCTCATAAGCATGTGCATGTTTGAAATAAATAAAGAGACAGGACCATAACAGTAGGCTGGTCCTTCTCCAACCCCATCCTACCCAGTAAGAACCCTGTTTCAGGTTTTATGATTCTCACTGCCAATAGATACAATTGTGATAGTGTGCTGTCTACCACACATTGGGCACAGTGGAAGTCTCCCTGTTGGCAGAGTTCCTTGGGTGCCGAACAGATACGGGATCAAGATTCTTCTGACTTTATTTATTAATTTTAAAATCACTAACTCACAATAGTTTACATCAACTTGAGATTGGGGCCACCTGCCGATTTATTTTCTGAGATAACTAAAAGGATTTTTAATGTCTCACTTGCTATGTGAATCTTTAGACACACAATTGTGAAACTTTCTCCTTTGGAGGAAATAAATGTAAACTAGCTTGCTGCAGACGCGGGCATAATTTTATGATATAGCATTCAAACGTCTCCCTTCTATTTCTTAGGGGATAATTATTTCCAAGGTCTATGAAAAGCTGAATGCCAAAGATAGCCTGAAAAATATTAAAAAGCCCGTAAACATGACTACACTCATACTACAGGATATGATGAATGAATCAAATAAGCGTATGACATTTGCAGCTTGCCTGTGCTATTCCAGGGCTTAAAATTAAGTCATTTATTTTTGTTAGAACATATCAGAAAACATCTGAAAACCTTAATCATATTACTCCTTGACTTGCCATAGAGAGAGAGAGAGCCATAGCTCAGTGGCTGAGGACATGCTTTGCATGCAAAAGGAAGCAGGTTTGGTCCCTGGTCTTTTGGGTAGCATGGTTTGAGCCTAAAACCTTGGCGCATCATCACCTGCCAGAGTAGACAATACAAGTTAGCCTCAGTAAAAGGCAACTTCATATGTCCATGTGGTGTATAGGGTTAGGAACAGCTTTATATCAAGTCACATATTTTATCCATCTATCTCCCTATTTTCCAGACTGACTAGCACTCTTTCCAGGATTTCAGGAAGCTGGCTTTCCCAGTTCTACCTGGACCTGCCAGGTACACCTGGGAGCACGCAAAGCAGACCAGAGGTTGCCAAAACTTTGGAGTCCAGGGGCACATTTGCAAATGTGGGACACTGTTGTAAGCAGTACGCATCCCACAACCAAGCACACCCCACAACCTATCCCATTGACTACAACAGAATGCTTCTTTCAAGCTTAATAACAAGCTTAATTTCAGAGGTGACCCTGGGTACAAGGCAAGACCTTTGTGGGTGCATATAGGAATTAGAGCCTGGAAAACGTCTTTTAAAATCCTAACTTGGCTGTGAAAATTACTGGTTGAGTTCAGCACTTGGAATGATCTAATTCAGTTTAACCCAGTTCACTGCATTAGTTCAAAAATATCCAAATGACATTTGAAAGTAGTTCCCATAATTGCCAGGTGAACTTTGAATTAAGTTCATTTGGAGGTAGAACTTGGAACAATTTCTAGTTCATCTTCACATTTTATCTCTTACTTAAAAACCCCCTCTTTAGACTCTTTTGTTCTTTAATTTTAAATAGCATAATTGTCAGGGGAAAATAAACAATTCACATTCCTGTGTGTTTGTATGTATTACTCCTCTTAAACAGATAAATTACTTATGTACAGCAACATGCAACAGTCTGAATGCTTACAAAAAATAATTGCCCAAGGATCATTTGGATTAAGTTGAACTGAACTGAACTGTTAACTGAACGCAAACCAAACTAATTTAATTTGTAATGAAACAAACTTGAACTGCAATTAATCCCTTTTTGGACATATTGAACTAGAATGATTGCCTTTTAAAAATGAACTGTTAAAGCTGCAGGTGACCTTGGCCCAGTTATGAACGCTCACCCCCCTGTGATGTTAAAGTGTGGGATGGTACCATAAATTCTAGCCTGAACACTAGGAGAAACACTGAGATCAAAACGTAATGTTGGCAAGAGACACATGCCAATGGATGGCCATCAGAAGATGTGACAAAGATGTAACACTTGCATGAACATTGAATTGGTTGCGCATATAGATGATTTAGGGTGGTGTGTGTTTGTACGTATGTGTCCATGTCCTAGAAAGAACTAACATTGAGAAACAATTCTGTCTTCTCCTCTTCCTGGGCCCTCAGATGTTGTTTTGACTACAACCCCCATGACTAATGATCAGAAATGATCGGGGCTGTCATTCAAGAACATATGGATACCTGAGGTTGAGGAATTCTGAATCAAACAAATGAAACTGATCCTTCTCTTACAGCTGTGAAGCTCATGAGTCGGGCTGGAGCCAAAAAATGCTGCTACCGCTGCCCCTACTTTTTCTGCTGCCACACAAAGGCATGGTTCTCCCCAGTCCCTCGGTAGCCATTCAACAGCAGTGGTGGTTTCTCACTGCCTTCTGCCTCCCCCCACCAAAGTGCCTGTCCTGCCCCTATACTCCAGTTCAGCCATGCACAAGCTTCACACCAGTGTGTGTCATGGTTTGCACTGTGTATAATGCCGATCTATGATCTGCGACAGCTAGCATGCTCATGGATTGTCTTTGAAAAGCCTAACATTAAAAAAATAACAGTGTATATGATCCAATGATTTGGTTGTCAGTTCATTTCCACATGATAACATAATGCATGGTATTCCAGCGTAATACATTCAAACAGTTCAACAGCCTGTGTTAAGTTACACCTCAGACATTATGAAACAGAAGAAATATAGCATAAGTTGAAACCTAACAGTTCCAGCTTTTCAGAACACTTCTGTTTGGCATACTTAGCATATAGCATATTCTAATTTAGTATAACACATTTTAGGCTTCTTTTTCTTCTTCAGGTAGGTTATGATGGCGCTATGGGGGAAATGAAGCTTTATTTAGCATGAAGCTGCACAAGAGCTGTTGAGAGTTTGACAGAGAGCCAACTTCCCCACTGGAATACTCTGTGGACAACTTAGACTAGATTTTTGCATTAGTCACTTATCTGAGCGAGAAATGTGTGCCGTTTATTTGTACAAGACAAAACCCTTTCCCAGTGCCCTAAGGTGCCTTCTGAAGACATGTTTTGTTTACATCAGGGTAAATTTCTCCTCTATGGAACAATGGTAAACTCTGACTATAAAGGAGATATAAGATTATATTGGTGTGAAAGAGCCCCGTGGGTTACTTATGCAAACATGTGTCATTTGCCATCTTCCCCAATGGGTTTCTCTTTACTAGGGGAAGCCAATGAATATGAACCGTAACTCATAAATCACCAAACTAAGCACACTTCACCAGCAATATATTATGGCATATATAGGACCTATGCACTATGCATTTAAATCAGCATTGTACCTCTTTAAAACACTCTTGGCCTCCTCCAAAGGATCCTGGGAACTGCAGTCCATTAAGGGTGGGGAGAGTTGTTAGGAGACCCCTTATTCCTTTCCCAGAGCTACTATTCCCAGAGTTTCCTGAGAAGAGAGATTGATTGTTAATCCTTTTTGGGAATAGAGGTCTCCTAGCAACTCTCAGCATAGTTAAGAAACTACAGTTCCCAGGATTCTTTGGGTGGCAAGCCATGACTGTTTAAAGGGAGATGATACTGCTTTAAATGTATAATAGAAAATATTATACATCTTCTTGGTTTTCTCATCTGGGACTACAAACACACGGGCTATCTTGGGCCTTCTGTATCACAAGACATGGCTAGTGGACCGTGTTGAAGCTATTGCTGGTACAGCACAAGAGGTGTCTCTTTCTGTGTGTAAATTGATAAAAGGGGTTAGTTTGTAAGTTGGTTTACAAAGTGCTTATGAACAACAACTGATGTCTTGTTTCCCCCTCCCTGTATTATTAACGGAGGAATATTCCTTAGAATGCACCTCAGAATCTATTGCAACAAGCAAAGACCGCATGGATAGCAAGTCACCGTCAGAAAAAAAGTAACACCTTAGGGAACCTGGTACATCTGCCATATTTAACAAGCTGGTCTACTTTGCATGTGCACGTAACAATGTGCTTGAATTCAGTCTCATTCTGAGGCCAACGTTTTACAAATGCTTCCATGTCCTTTTGCCATGAGTTCATGCTTCCATGTGCTTTTGCAAAACCATTTCACAAGAAAAGAGCTGCAATCCAAACTCTTCATATGAAAGAACAATTTCTTCTTCTTCCTCCTCCTCCTCCTCCTCCTCCTCCTCCTCCTCCTCCTCCTCCTCCTCCTCCTCCTCCTCCTCCTCTTCTTCTTCTTCAACTTTATTTATTGATGTATGTGTGTATAGAATAGCAGTAGATGGTGGGGTGCCAGTGTTCATGTGACCCCCCCCCCCAAAAAAGCAGCTGAGTTGCTGGGAAGGAAAGAGGAGGGGTGAGGAAGTGGGGACCTCTGTGCTGTGTAAATGTACTGGCATAGCAACTCTGCTGCTCCTTCCAGTGCGTTGGCAGTGCCTCTCCTTTCTGGCACGCAGCGGTGACTCGGCTTTTCACCGTGGTTTGAATGCAGCCATGGTAAATGCTCACCGCAGATTGCCTGAGTTTGGATGTCACAGCAAGCATTGGTTGTGTGCAGCAGCAAACAGAGGAGAGAAACCTATACACAAAGGGAGAGAAGGAAGGAGTAGAAGGGAGCACGGAAGCTTTCTGCAGACATCTAACTTTCCAAACCAAGAAGAAAGGGAGGAGGAGGAAGCTCCCGAGCCTTTGCACTTTCCTAGCAGAGGTGATGTTTGAACTGAGCTACTGAAATAGAACAAAGATAGGTTAATTTTGAACACAGGAGGCTGCTCTCTGCTGAGTCAGTTCATTGAATGCTCCATTGTCTGTTCTTGTGGCAGCAGGTTTTCCAACTTTGCTACCTGAAATCTCTTTTTTTAAACCAGAGGTGCTGTGCACTGAGCCTTTCTGCATGCAAGGCAGATGCTATACCACTGAGCTCTGGGCTCTCTCTTATAACAAACCGGGACAACGGTTACAAATCAAAATGAGAAACACTTCTGAAGTTTAATTTATTTGATGACACAGCAAGGCACACACTGGTAGCTTCCAGGAAATCTGAAATTATTAATTAGTCATCAGATTTGAATATTGATTGCTGCTATGTTTCTGTATGCCAAATGAACTTGTATTACTGAGGACTGAATGAATCGGTTTAGGATGCAGCTAAATATTTTATTTATGGAGTTATGCATCATGCATTGAAGTCTGCAATGCGTCCCTTTGTTTACTTCATTCTTGTACAGTCATTGATGTATAGAAATATCCGGCCTACTGATTTGCAAAGCTGAGCCTAGGCTGCGATACTTCAGATAAGTTTGCCTAGTTTCTATATGGCTGGCTGTTGCAATTATCACATGAAATGGCTCCTGAGTGTTCGTGACATTGAATGTTTCTCTGCAATTACAACATTGACATCTTTGGTAAGAAGACATTGCTCTCCAAAAATAGGACTTCCAAGTCTGAGAGGTTAAGCATTAATGTCCAGTTTTATGGAATGCATTACCTTAAGTGCTGCATTAGTAAGGTTGAAAATAAAATTGACAACTTTTTAAAATTGACAGTGAGTCTTATAATTGCCAACAGCTTCTTCGGCTGCTGCAAAATCATGGCCTGGAACCATCTTCAAGTGTTACAACAGGCTTGGCTAAATTCTGCCACTAAGCTGAATGAGACCCACCCAAAATACGGAAAGATATTCTGCTTTGCTTCCCGTTTTGCACCTAAAATGCCCTAGGTTCAATCAGCAGCATTGCCAGGTAGGACTGCGAAAGCCCTAGAAAGCTGATGCAGACAAAGCTGAACAAGATGAGGCAAAGGTCTAACTCAGTCTACAGGTGCTTCCTTAGTACTGAAGCTGTCTGATAGGCCTATGTAGATGCCTGTTCTTGGTGATTTAAAAACCTTGCCTGCCATCTCTTTCCCAGGCAAATGTGCAGCAATCATAGCAGGAAGAATATGGTCCCACCCTGAGAATGTGGGGCCACCAAGGATGACCATCTCCTGTATTTCTGCAGGGAATCAGCAATCTGAAAGAGCAGGCCCTACCACTGGGCAGGTTCCCTCATTCATCAGACATCGAATAGTATAGAGGGGACAGTGGTGGCAACTGCATGGTCATTCCCCCTCTGCTAGAGGTCAAAGCTGAGTTCCCTGCACTTCCTAAGGTAGCTTGCTGTTCTCCGGTGAGGTTGAGGACACTGTCCTGTCACCAGGGTCAAGATTATTATTATGGGGGGGGGGGTTGATTCAGTTCACATTTAAAGGCAACTGTGCTGTAGTCAGACTTTCTGAAACAAAGCAGAACTGAAACACAGCCATACTTGGAAATTTGCACTTTTCCAAATTTTGTGACACAGGTCTCTAATTGACCGCCATTGGTGGAAAGTAACCTACAAGATGCATTACAAGAGAGGATTCCTTCCTAAATGTGCATGTCAGCACACACAAAAAAAGTGTTTATTTGGAGAATTTTCCGCTAAAATGCTGGTGAGTTTTCAAGAGGGTTCCCCCCTACCCCATTTTATAAATTGCAAATGAATGCAGAAATGGGGAGAACTGAATTTAAGATGGGAAAAATGAGAAGCTGAGAGAACCAAAACCAACAAATCCTTACACCAGAATTGAAGCAAGTCTCAACCGGGAGTCCAATCACTTTCTGGGTGCAAATGGGGGTGGGGCGGGGGCGGGGCACTATGTTCTTTACCTCAGTGGTTCCCAACAGGTGGTCCGGGGACCCCCAGGGGTCCGCGAGCTATGCCAGAGGGGTCCGCAAGATGCTATTAGAATAAAAAATATATTAAATATATTTCGTATGATAACAGATTTTTTGTTTTGGCCGCTTCCTGCATGAGCAGAGTCTAGCGCAAAACTAGAATTAGATAGAGGCAGTAGTTCTGCTGTATGCTGTTAGGTGGCGCTTTACAAACACTACTGTTTTGCAAAGAGGCAGCGCGCGCATTCTACTAACGCTCACCTCCCCAAGATGCTTTGCGCGCGTTGGCTTCATTTGTGCGCTACTGTGCAGGTCCCCTCCCTCCTCCCTGGTGCAAAAGAGTAGTGTTTGTAAACAAAGCGTTGTTTTTCGCGGAAGCTACAGTTTGCGTAGTTAAAAATGGACCGTTGGTTAAAAAGTGGTTCATCTCATTAAGAACTGAAAATTAAAACTAACTGTATACTGATGGAGTACTCTGTTGTAACTGTAAAAAAACGTATAAATATAAAATATAAAAAGACTCTCAATTTGGCTCTCACTTTTTAATTTTAGGATTAGGAATTAATGGGGGTCCTTGTCACAATAGCGGCTCGATGAGGGGTCCTCGAGAAAATTTTGTTGGGAACCCCTGCTTTACCTTATGTCTCCTGATGGAAGTAGGCAAGCCAAAATCACTATTATTATCATTTAAAGCAGGTCCCCATCCTGGTGTTTGAAGGCAATGGGACTGATTGGCTGAACCAATTGTGTGTGATGCATCAGAATGACCAAGAGAGAGAGAGAAAAAGGCACAAACCCTAGGGTAGTGAATCATGCACAGGTGAATGAACAGCCTTCTTTGTGGGTTGGGCTTGTAGGACCTTCAATTATTTGATTCATGTATTTCTTACGGCATGCTTTCTAAGGATTGCTATGATTATTAATGGAAATGGTAAAGGACAGGAAAATCCAGTTCACTTCAGTTGTTGACCTGCTTGGCTGTTCTATAAAAGCAAATTCTGCTTTCGTTGACTCATTTCTTTCTTTTTATCAAAAAGGAAAGGAAAGAATGCTTTTTAGAGTGTCATTATTAGAACATCTATACATCACATGTCTAAAATATGCACCTTAAAACAATGGGATAAATAAACTGAATATTGATATTATGGGCCTCGTACTTTGAACAACAGATCAATTTATAATGGTTTTTTTTTCCTTCCATAGGCAATCACTTTGAGACTCAGTTATAGCATTTGGAATTCTTTCAAGCAGATTTGGAACTGATACAACTGGGCTTATTGCCAGTTCCTTCACTCAGCTATGATTTTATTCAAATGAGTTGTGTCGAGCTTGCAATATCCTAAGTAACTTTAGCCTATCATAATCTATTCTTAATAGGAGAGAGAAATGCCGTCCCTATGGTAACCTTCACCGTTGGTCTTGGGATGTTATTACGAGACCAAGATGAAACACATACCTGAGGTTTAGCCACTGCCTCATTCATGATCTGTTTTGATCTTGGCTTAATAATACCTGATTGTTTGCAGCCATCTGTTGGCATTGCAAATCCTTTACAACTGTGACTGTGCTGAGCCAGTTCAACAGTGGGCACCTGGATGAAGGCTGTTTTATTCCATTTTGTGCCCTTGTAAAAAGGGATTAGGCAATCTGATCTCTGTGCGGATTAGAGCGAAGGGATGAAAGTATGCACAACTTTTGGGAGAATTGTCATAGATTATGATATAAAAGAGATCAGAGTGCTAGTGAAAGACAGGACATGGAATGCTGGAGCAAAGGTTCATCATATTTCACTGTGAAGTATCAGATCCAATTTATACATCATTGTAGGGCATGTGTGAGCTAGCTGTGTCCTTGCTCTGAGTAATGTATATTTGGGGTAATGTATTTTTATGTATATCACATGGCAAGATATCAAATTAGTGTTTCTCCACACCTTGCATCTTTGATTGTCATTTATGGGGGCATGGACAATAAAACACTAAAGTGATGATGCCACATCATGCTATTCAGCTATACAATACTGGGGAGATTGAAGAGGCAAAATGGGTCGGAAATACCCATGTCTATCCTGAATCATAGACATTAGGACTTGCGCCAGGAAGACAAGGGGCTGAGCTGGAATCTCTAATCTTGTGTAATGCCTCCAAATGAAGCAGCAGATAGGTCTCCAACACTGAAAGAAGCCATCTGAATCAAGAGGACCGGCAGTGGAAGCTGCAGAGATGCTGAATCAAGACTCACTCCCTTAGGCTGATCATTGGTCTATCATTGGACCAACCAAATTGGTCAAAGGCCTGGAAACGATGCCTTATGAGGAACAGCTTAGGGAGCTGGGTATGTTTAGCCTGGAGAAGAGAAGGTTAAGGGGTGATATGATAGCCATGTTCAAATATATAAAAGGATGTCATATAGAAGAGGGTGAAAGGTTGTTTTCTGCTGCTCCAGAGAAGCGGACACGGAGGAATGGATTCAAACTACAAGAAAGAAGATTCCACCTAAACATTAAGAAGAACTTCCTGACAGTAAGAGTGGTTCGGCAGTGGAATTTGCTGCCAAGGAGTGTGGTAGAGTCTCCTTCTTTGGAGGTCTTTAAGCAGAGGTTGACAGGCATATGTCAAAAATGCTTTGATGGTGTTTCCTGCTCGGCAGGGGGTTGGACTGGATGGCCCTTGTGGTCTCTTCCAACTCTATGATTCTATGATTCTAAATTCATTAAATTGGATCCCCAGAGTCAACACCCTCTGAGCCAGATGGTTCCAATGGACTGTCTAGCTGTTCCATTCCCTACTGCCTGCTCACCAATAACCTACAAGACAGGGCCTGAGAGATTCCAGACCAGAGAACTGCCTTTTCAAGGCTCTCCTTCTGATGAAGGATTGATGACCCTGAGAAGAGCAGTTTGGCCCAACAAGAATATTGAAAGGTTTCTAGATCTCATCAGAGCAGCTGTCTGCTTGGAGCTATCCAAGGTCCTGCAACTCCACCTTGACTTTGTTTGCTATCAACTGAGTCACCCTCAGCCAAAGCTCAGCAGGAGAATTAATAAGAGCTGAACCTGAATATTGAACCCCAGACTGAGCTTTAAAAAACAAGGCACAGCTCTAGCTGAGTAGTTATCTCCACTGTCAGTGAGAGGACTCTCCTTTTTTAAAGGAGAGCAGCTTGCTTTAGCAGTAGTCAGAATGGTGGAGTACTGTGGTGACAGTAGGGCTTTCAAGCTGTAACTTTTGGTGTCAGAAGAGGACAACACAGCCCTCAGGTCAGAATGCTACTGCCACAAAGGTACTGTGAAGTACCTTTGCTAGATGACACCAACTTTATTTTGAAGCCTCACTTGTTGTAAGGCAGTTATTTTCTGTGATAAAGTAAGATTGTTCTCTGTCTGGGGGACAGAGTGACCCCTGAGAAGGAAGAAGCTGATCATTCATGTTCTTAATTAGCTGACGTGTTTAAACAGCAACAACAACAAAAAAACCAAAACTTGTAACTACATTATTTTTGCTCTGAATATTAGCATGAGAGTACTAGTCAATAGTTTGTTCTCAAACTGTGGGGCATCCCCCCTTGGGACATGGGTAAGATTTAAAGGAGAGGGCGATCTTTCCCAGCATCAGCTGAGATGTTCTTTGGCTAAATGCTTCCTATCAATGAGCCCATAAATGAGTTTCTACTTTGGTTTAATTGTGGTCTTTGTGTGTGGATTTAGGAGGTTGTCGAAATATCATGTTCTATTTATTGTCTAAAGCCCGTGTTGGGTATATACCCAACATATTATCGTATTCAGCAGCTGGCAATATGGAACTCCCGAGGTTAATCTGATATGTAGACCCCATTTATGATGTTGGGTTGGGTGGCAGAAGGTAGTCCATTTAGAAGAATGGAAAAGTTCGCAAAAACTGTGAAACACTAAAACATATTTTTTTTTTTTCTGATGACTGTTCACATCCACTGTGGAAAATTTCAATTATAGGCCTGATCCATTATCATTAGGAAGCATGTTGTTAACACTGAAGCCAGCCACAATGATACCAACAGGTAGTCCAATAAAAGAAAATTCTTAAAATTTGTCTACCTGCCAAAGAGTTAACCAATCTTGACATGCAGCACTAATATCAATCCTTTTTTTAAAAATAATATCAAGCCTTTTATTTCTATTTTTATCTTCCAGTCTTGGGACCAAGCCATTAGTCTTTAGATGTTGACATCAGGTGTAAAATAGTGTATGTGCCTGTGAACCACTTTGACATTTTCTTTATGAATTAACATTTTATAAGTATATTAATTAATTAATTAATTAATTAAATAAAACTGCTTGACTACCTTGATTGAATTACTGGGGTTTTCTGCTAATTAAAATGGAGCTGGTTTTGAAGATCAAAATGCAAAGTGAAACACAGAAGATGATTTAAAATCTTCTACTATCACTGAGCTACTCATAAGGGTAATGTGAATTAGGGTAATCATAATTCTGAATTCACTTTATGGCTATTGATCTGTCACTATATTACACTGTCGAGGGACTGCAGTAGCTGCTTGCAAAGGACTGTCTCTTAAGCTGCAACAAAAGGAGAAAGAATTACTGGCAGGACTAATGACAGCAATGCAGATTTTCTAATCATTTATTGCCAAGGCCAACCGATAGGGTCTTCTGTAGCACAGAATCCAAATGAGGCAGCTTTCAACTCTTCTTATTATCAAGAGTAGATGGCATTGCTTGTTAGGAACTGTTGCCTGCCAGTAAGTTGACTCTACTCTTAACTTACTGTCAAGAAATAGTGACATGGCCATGAAAATATGGGACAGGGGTAATATAATATCTGCTGCTATATTTTTTTCCCCAAATAAAAATGAAGGCGGAAAAAAAATGTTTTGGTTTTTTTCTCCCAATGAAGGTGAATTTTCCCTGTTTCCCCTAAAGCAGATTAAGGTCCCTCACAGGAAACAGGAAGAAATACAAGCTATGTCATTAATTTCAGACTCAGAATATGCATTCTGGCAGCTCGTATCATTCAGAGATAGGTGAAGAGATCTCTGCTTGCCCTGGAAATAAATCGGACCCTTTGAAGCTTCCCTTTGAAAACTCAAATCTCCTCAAGGGGGAGAGGGGTTGACCAAGAGGGAAAACACTCCAGGAACCTGCTTCTCCCAGGGAAAACACAGTTCAGGGCCAGGTCAGGAGAGCAGAGCATCCCCCTCAAAGAAAGGAGAGGCCTTCAAGGCTCCCTGCTCTCCCCCCCCCCAGCTGTGTGAGAAATGAAGATCACAGGGGTTGTAGTTCAATTTCTGTGGTTCCTGATTGGCGGCGGGGGGGGGGGAGAGAATCTACCAGTACAACTTTGCTTTGCAATCAGTCAGCCAGAGGAAGGAAGAGAACCCAGAGGACCTGTCCCAGGGACTCTTCCATGAGCTGCTAACCTGCCTAGTCTCCAAGGCAAGTTTGCTATTTGCAGGAGAGGGATGGGCTAGGTGGCAAAAACAGAAGAGTGAGGGGCTTGAACGAACAAAATCAAGGAAGCCTCCTGCTTCTTGTGGAATGGGCCAAAGATGTTTCTGTTCTTTTTGATTAAAATGGGCCCTTGCACTATGAGCACCGATAACATTTATGATGTTCACTCCATTCCCCTACCTTCAAAGTGAGGGTGAGAATCATGGCGTCTGAGTTCCTCTTCAGCTCAGATTTTACTCTGAGCCAGGTAACACTCCCTTCCACCCACAGCCCATTTTGCATTGCTGTCTTGGCTGCTGCTATTCACATGGTGAATAGCAATTGACTATTTTGTTGAGCATTCATTTTGATTCATTGGTGGGGAAGTTACAGCATATGATGTTGCTTCCAGCAGATGCTATCCCATCCTTTCCAGTGCATTTTCCTGTCACTTTCCCTTTCCCCCAGAAATTACCATGGGAGGAGGCAGGGTTGTTGCAAAAAAGATCACAACTTTTTGTGCAATCTGAATTTGCTGGTGTGTGATTGAATCCCATCTGAAGATAGCAACAGCTGCTCCTACTGCCCACTTAGAGATGTCTTTTAATAAGATTCAGATGTGGGCCTTGTTAACAATGTAAGTAATCCCCACCTATCACAGTGGATATGCTGATTGCTTACAATCTCTTCACTTAATGGGTTAATTTGTGTTCATTTTTTTATAATGCCATATTGAAGCAACCCTTGAATGGAATTGCTTCATAGCCATTGTTAGAAAGCATAAGGAACTTTCAGAGACCTCTCAGAACAACCATTATTGATCACAATAGTATCATTATCATCTTCTACTTGTACTCAATCAGTACCAGTCTGTTTATGGAGGTTAAAGTATGCATACATTTTAAAACTTAGTTAAGTGTCATTATGTCATTCATAGATACTTTATTGTTCTTGGCATTGTGCATTCATAGCTCTCTGCAGTCATTGTTGCGAAAGATTGGGGAGGGGATGTAAAAGGCACAGAATCTGTGTAGGACTTTCAGTCAACACAAGTGATGAACGTGGAATATGGTGCCCTTTGCTGAATATTTCATTTTTTGACAGGCGAAGGGAAGGGGAAGAGAAAAACCAATTTCAACAAACATATCATTAGAGTATAATTGGATACATTATGCTGCTTCTCAGTAGTCAATGAACTACAACAAATTTTGATTTTTCCAGAGCTTGCTAAGGGCTCCTCCACCCCAGAATTATAGCCTAGCGGATAGAATGTTCATTTAAATTTCCGTGTGTGAATTTTATGTCTATTATAAATCCACCGAGTAACCGCTGAATTAAAAATGAAATTTTATTTTATTTAAGGGCTTCGCATGACCCTCCTCATATACTGAAAGTGTATGTGATGGGGGTCACAGTGCTGGTCTTGCCTCTCTGTGTGCTGCCTGCCACAATTTGGTGACCATGTTGAAGGGTCCAAAGTATGTGCCATCATTTGTGTGTCAGATTCTTCCAGCATGTAAGGATCCTTACCCTCATAGATTGGTATGTGTGTAGAGCCTCTTCGGACATCCCACCAGACAAGCATGCATGATATTGTCAGGAAGAATGATTATGTATATCAATATTTATTAAAGTCTAGGGTTGTTTGTCAAACAGCACTTTTGGGTGTGTGAGCCTGCCAAAGCAGGGCCATGAGGAGGTATCTAACTTGTTAGCCAATTTAGGTGGTGTCTGAAGTTGTTGTTTAAGCAACACAAAAGTACTCCTGAATTTTGTGTTTTCGCACCTCAGCTAGAAGCGTGACTCTGTTTCATTTGTTTATACCACCATCTGTAATATGTTTTGAATTATCTGTCTTGATTCAAAGAACATACACCTCAGAGTTAAAACGGAGATAAGAACATAATGTGTGCACCTGAACTACACAGTTGGAACCAGGAATATAGACAATGCAGCCAACTGAACAGCGCAAGACTGAATAAAATTAGGATATAGAGCAAAGAAATCTCTAAAGATGTCTTTGCTGAGACTGAATTATGTTCATGTAAACAAGTGTAAATTGGTTTGGGGGAAATGGGGGGAAATGCATATACAGTATATTGCCATAAACATAGTCTCCACCTCCTTTCCCCTAATATTCACCTTATCCCAAATGCGATGTTACAGTTTGCATAGGTAGATCAGATCAAAGCTCTCATGAATCTAGCATTCTGTTTCCATCAGCAAACTGCAGGCAAGAAACAACAGTGATGGCCTTCCATGCTTGCCCTCTGCATTTTAAATCTGGAGGGAACGTGCCTTTCTCCTGCATAGAGGTTTAGCTGCCACGAGGGATAGCATGGGGGAGATTGCGTCTCCAAAGCGTTTTTCTAAAGCCTTAGTGACTGTCACCTTCTTAGGGACCGTCACCTTGCTGCATCCTAATGCGTGTGAAAAAGCACCTCCTTTCCTGCCAATCCGCTTCTTTGGGGAACTCTCAAACAAGTACCGGGGGGCAAGACCATGCTTCTTGTGCCCCTCTAAACATCCACACATTGGCAGTTCTTTCTAACAGAGTCAAGGCCAGGCATCATCTCATGGACCTGCTCCCTAGTCCTCACATCATTTCCAGTTCACAGGGGGAGGGTGTAGAAGTAAATGGGGTTCCTGATTCCTTTTCAAGAGAGGAAGAGTAACTTGCCTCTCTCCACACCTTTTGTAATTTTATAACCTTTCATCATGCCCCCCTCCTCAAAGTAGTTTACAATGATAGAGCGTTTGAATTATGAATAACTCATTTCCAAAACCAAGGAATGTGATACTTTTAGAGTTGTTTTTCCCCCTCCATGGTGTCCTTTAAAAGAAGAATAAACAGAACATCCTTACACTCCTTATGATGAAGAAACATTTCTCGCTTGCAACCAACATGACAGCTCTGGCAACATAATAAATCTTTCTAACCTTCTCCTCCCCATTTAGCTATACTTGTGAGGATATTTATTTGTTCGGGGCATCTTAAGTGTAAAGTATAAACAAAAATACCAAGCAATAAAACAAGCCTGACACTTTGTATTTTAGGTGGATGCGGAAAGGATTTATGTTCTGTATCAAAGGGTTGCCCCCCTATGCCACTCTGCTTTCCCAAGAGGTCATCTTGGTCTTTCTTTCTTCAGAAGGCCAGAAATATTCACCCATTTCTAACAAAGAAGGTTGTCTGGAAATGTGCACAGTGCTGATCTTGAATAGGAATGAGATGAGCGCCCACAGTTTCCTACACTCGAAGCAGAAATCCCATTGTCAGTGGTGTGTGTTTAGCTTGCAGGCCCCATCTGCTCTACAGATTTAAAGCAGCACCACAACTCTTTAAATAGTCATGGTCTAGTCCCCACCCCCAAAGTCCTGGGAGTTATAGTTTGCTAAGGGTGCTGGGAGTTATTAAGAGACCCAGTGCTATTTTTCTAGAAAAAGAGGTGCTCGAACTCACCATGAATGCCTCCTTTGTTCTGTTATAATGGCCCACTTGAGAAGTGCCAGAACTAAGTTCCTGGTGAGTTCCAGCTGAAAAAAAAAGCCCTGACTCCTATTCCCAATGGAGAACTTCAGTTACCAGTTCCCTGGTAAACCACTCTGAGAATTGCAGCTCTCTGAGGGAAATAGGGCTCCCCTTACAATTCACATCACACATAGCAAAATGTACTTTTTAAAGGTTTCTGGGAAGAAACCATGGATGTTTCAATCTGTGTGATGCCACAGCGCAGATGGGGCCTTTCACAGATGTTGAGGGGTATTTGTCCAAATTTCTGTAGGTAGGAATAGTAGTGGTTGGCTTGCTATGGTGGTGGTGCTCACCTGACCTTCCAACAGCTGACCTGCTGTTGCTTACTGGGGAAGGAGGGCCGGACAACATGGTGCAAATGCACCAGCAGAGCCAATGATAGTCCTGCCAGCACGCTTCCACTGTGCCAGGGCCGGTGCTAGGGTTTTTTGCGCCCTAGGTGAGATCACCTTCTGGCGCCTCCCCCATTTTTTTAGAAAAAATAAAAGTGAAATAATAAATAAATAAAAATAGAAAATAGAAAAAAATAGAAAAATAGTAAATAGAAAAATAAAAATAAAATAAAAAACAGCTGAGAGGCGCGGCAAGGTGGCCCCAGGTTCGCGCTCCCTGCACACCTCCAGAGCTTCGCGCGGGGAGTGCGAGCCTGGGGCCGCCTCCACTGCGCCTGTCAGCTGTTGAGTGGCTTCATGCTGCTCTCCAGAGGCACGCACGCGCCTCTCAGCTGGGGGGTGGTGGCGGGCAGGCTGGCCAGTGCCCCCTCCATTTTGGCGCCCTAGGCAGCCTTAATGGACGTGCCGGCCCTGCACTGTGCCAACCTCCCTGCTGCTTCACCCCTCTCCTTCACAGTAAGCAGCAGCAAATCAACTGTCAGGGGGAGGGTCAGGTGAGTGCTGTTGCTCCACCATGCAGCCAGGTAGGAAGAAAAGTGTCTGATATGTGCCATGGCTGCCCATCCCTCTCTACAAATCCCCACAACCAAAGCTGCATTTAATTCATTTCCCTACAGCCAGACATGAAGTATACTTGGCAGAGGTGGGAAATGGCCTCTCAGAGAGGAGAAAAAAAATATATATTGAAGAAAATTGAAGTTTTAAGTTCTATCTCTCCCCACCTGCCATTTCCCCCCAGCAAATGCCTCCCCCACCACACATCTATGTCATCTCAGGAAATACAAGTTTGGAAATAAGTGCCGTGTTTCTCATATTATAAGACACGTCTTATATTTATTTTTTCCTCAAAAAAACACACTATGGCTTATTTTCAAGGGATGTCTTATTTTTTCCCTCCTACTCCTGCTGCGGCTGGCATTGCTGCTGCGCCTATCACTATGTCTTATTTTCGGGGTATGGCTTATATTCCTTGAATGCTTAAAAATCCTGCTATGGCTTATTTTATGGGTCTGTCTTAAAATATGAGAAACAGGGTGTTTAGTCTAGTTCTGCCCCTGGTGTTTGAGGGCAGAGGAAGAGAAAATGAAGCTTGTGTGATTTTTTTGAGTAGCAATGGTTGGAAGAAGGAAACAAAAGTGCAGAGATGAAAGGAGAATTTCCTTCTACTATAGCCAGAAAGGAGAAAAAAAAAGAAGTGTTCATGAATGGGAATAGAAGACTGAGAAGATGAGGAGTTTGTTTCTCACTCTTTACACTGTCATTCCCTGCCTTTGCACCATGAAAGCAAGAAAAAAATCTCATTAACATCTAAATTGATGGTGAATGGAAGGAACCCGCTTTCTTCTTTTCACATTTCATTCCCCCCACCTTTGTTGTTGTTGTTGTCGTTGTTGTTTCGTAATGTGGTGGGTGGGAGCATAGCATTGCTATTCACCCCTTTGTTTATCTTGAAAGGTAAAGAAAGATCCCAGGCCTTTAAAAGATATTTAAAAAATAATTAAATGGGCATTCATGTACGGTCTACAAGCAAGCAAACCCAAGGCAGATTGTCATCTCTTGGCATGGCAGGGAGAGAAGAGAAACTGGCTGCTTCCCTTGGAGGAGGCAAAGTGGCAGTTTTTTGTGTGACATGTGTCTCTGAGGTTTACAGTGGCCCCTCTGTTTGAACACCTTACAATCAAACTCCATGTGCCCGGGAGGAGAGTGTTCGGCGCGAGAGAGCAACTCTCTATACAGTGCGCTGCCCTGGCAACCTGATAGATTTCCAGCAGACATCTGTGTGGGAGCTAATGCAGCTCTAACTCCTTTCTGGAGAGAGTGGATTGTGTTGAGCTATTTGACAATAGACTTGCGGCTTGCAGCTGGCTCCACAGCAGCAGAAGGAGGATGGGGACCGAGACTTTTCCAGCAAGATCCCACCCCCCAGCCCGGTGTAGAGGTCTGCAGGCACATATATGGTTGGTTAGTTTCAAATTCTCATGTGAAATCCAGTGGCCTCACCCTTAGGGATAGCCCAACATATTTCACTACCCAGGGCAGAAAATCCTTGCGCTCCATGCAGCATTATTACAGTGGTGCCTCGCTAGGAGAATTTAATTCGTTCCACGGGTCTTTTCTTATAACGAAAAATTCGTCTAGCGAATCCCATAGGAATGCATTGATTTTTTTTTTGCCCATAGGAACGCATTAATTGAATTTCAATGCATTCCTATGGGAAACCGCGATTCGCTAGACGGATTTTTCGTAAAACGAATTTGTCTAGCGAGGCAACCTCCACTAGAAAAAACCTGTCGTTAAGCGGAAATTTCATTAAGCAGGGCATTCGTTAAGCGAGGCACCACTGTATTATTATTATTTTGGAAAAACTGCTAATTGCTGTCAATTTGTTGCCTTTTCATGTTGTCCACATCTGTCACCCTAAAAGCAGGACTGGCCTTGCTTGCACCACCCACTATGACTTCTGTTCCGCAGTGTTTCTGAACTTTAAATTGTTGCGGAATACCCTGGGACCTGTTGGTGAAGGGTGGGTCATATAATAATAATAATAATAATAATAATAATAATAATAATAATAATAATTTATTGTTTATACCCCACCCATCTGGCTGGGTTTCCCCAGCCACTCTGGGCGGCTTCCAACAGAAAAATGAAATAAAATAATCTATTAAACATTAAAAGCCTCCCTAAACAGGGCTGCCTTCAGATGTCTTCTAAAAATCTGGTAGCTGTTTTTCTCTTTGACGGGGCGGGCGCCACCACTGAGAAGGCCAATAACGCCAAAATATGAAACACAAAATGATTCAGCAAATGCAACCATAAAATACTTATTGTTGCAGTAAAGTTAAGATTCCTGAAGGCTGTACTTTACCAAATATCACATATTAATAACCGGCAATATATGCTGTCTGGCTATGTGGGTCCCCCCCCCCAGTTGTTTGTTTTCTTTTTGTGAATCGAGGAAGGCGTTCCTTGTTACATTTTATGTTAGGAACAGTGTGTCAACCATATTATTCCTTCACTTTTTAAACTTTTTGGTTTTTTTAGGGGACAGGGAACAACAAATATTGTAGAGCTGCAATTTCTATCCCATTCCATCGCTGTTCAGTGCCGTAGCTGCTGAAGAGAATTCTTAGCAACAGGCTATAAATAGTTTATTATTATTTTTTAAATTGTGAGAGCCATGTGTATATAAAAACAGATCAAGCGAGCCCGCTTGAGGGTGCAAAAGGGATGCAGCCTCGTCCTGTTGTCTGAAGTGTTCCAAAAATTGGCTTGCCAACCTTTGAGCCAGCCTCTGTAGCTTCTCCTTGGGCAGCAGCAATTGCTCTGTAGTAACTAGCAAGTGATAGTGTTTAATGCAGGCTTCCTCAATATGATGCCCTCTATATGTTGTTGGTCTTCAACTCCTATCATCCCTGACTATTGGCCATGTTTTCTGGAGCTGGTGGGAGTTTTAGTCCAACAATATCTGAAGGGCACCAGATTGGGGAAGGCTGATTTAGCTCTATAGCATGAAATTTGTTGTTGACTCGTTTCTGCAGATCAAATGTCTAATAAATGCTTGGGACTGGCTGGCCTCTTCTTCTGTTTCCCTGGCCTTTTGGGAACTACATATATGCCTGGTTTTCCTACCAGCTGTGACATTAATCCAGACTCTTCAGCAATTGAAAAAAGATGAGACTGTTTCTCTGTATGTACCTAAGTGATTGCAGAGTACAGGCCCTGCGATGTTCAGTGGGCCCATATGACACACTGCTAGGAAGTTGCTATGGAAACTGATAAGCCCACTTCACATTAGACAAGGACTACAGCAGGTGCAGAAGATGTGTTTAATGGAGTTTCTGTGGGAATAATGAGTGTCAGAATAGCAACCGGTTATGTGTGAAGTTGGAGCACTGGATCTGCCCAGAGAACTTGGCTAAACTGAGACTTCAAAGAAAGCTTGAAGCTGTTGCTGGTCATAGGAGACTTTTTGGGGAAAAGAGGTGGGTAGCAGTGATTGAATTATGATCCCCCTTCTCCAATTTTAGCCAAATGTGGCCTGTAGGCTTTCTAGAAGCAGAAGCAGAAATCTAAGGTGGAATCTCAAGAAGTTTCTTCTTCTTCTTCTTCTTCTTCTTCTTCTTCTTCTTCTTCTTCTTCTTCTTCTTCTTCTTCCTCCTCCTCCTCCTCTTCCTCTTCCTCTTCCTCTTCTGTGATTATTTGTAGCTGAGTAAGATTGTCTTCCATGAATATGGCTTTAACAGTGCGTCCGTACGTGACTGTGGAGGCCAATTCTGGATCCGCACATCCTTCCACAGTGGGGACTGAATTCTGGGTAGGAGTTGATCACACTGAGGATTTGCCAAATTGTAGGCTAATTCCAACTTGTAATTCCCTTGTAATTCCAACTCTGACAGGTGCTTTAAGGCAATGGGAACTTCTTAGGAGTGTACAAGATGGAATCTGTTGGGATGATTCATGGATTTTTCGCCAACTGCCCCCCACCCTGGGCAGGGAACTTGTATCTTTTGCCAACTGCATGAGTAATTTAGCTACTGAATATCTTCCTTATCATTCCTTGATTCATCAAATTGTGATTGGGGGAGAAGTTACATCCAAGAAAAGGATTCAGCACAGTCTTAATCCAACCATTTCTCTGTACTGCGGCTTATTTTTAACTTTGAAAAAAAGTGAAGGAGAGAGAGGGGAAATCTGATCCACAGAGTCTAATGTTTCATCTTTTTTGGCCCTTATTTCACCACATCTTTTGCTTAGGTAACTTCATTAATTTATAAATGGTTAGTCCAGTGAGGTCATGAAGAAAAGCTAATATGAGAGAGAGGGGGGGGGGAGTAGGAAGATGGATCTATAAAATAGTTGTTGACTTCAATTTTTGTTTTTTGAAATAATTTTTATTTGATTTTACAAGTGTAAAATTGTAACAATACTAAATACATAACCATATTTAGAGATTTCTCCGAATCTCTAGGCTTCCCACCTTCCCCTCCATGGGTCCTATTTTCAAACTTTTCAACTGCATATTATTTCATAATCCAAATTTTATATCTCTTCATCTTTGTCCATAATATTTCATGCATTAGAAGTGCTATTGTAATCCTGCTAATGTTTTCATCTGCATACGGTGGTCTCTCAGGTAGATTGTAATTTCCCCCCATTCTTTATTAAAGTTTTGGTCTTCTTGGTCCCGGAGCTTTCCAGTCAGTTTTGACATTTCGACATAATCCAACAGTTTAGTTTGCCATCCTTCTCTGGTAGGGCCTTTGTCTTCTTTCCACCTCTGGGCTAGTAACATCCATGTGGCTGTTGTTGCATATGGTTGTTGACTTCTCAAAGCAATAGAAATTGTAGGCCTGAGAAGTTGCTGAACTACAACTCCCATATTCATACCAAAGTAACATTTAACTAATTTTAATAGTGCATTTCTTGCTACCGGGTGAAAGTGGTGCTGGCACAATACTCCCCTGAGCCATACCCCATAGAACAGGCATAGGCAAACATGGCCCTCCAGATGTTTTGGACTACAATTCCCATCTTCCCTGACCACTGGTCCTGTTAGCTAGGGATCATGGGAGTTGTAGGCCAAAACATCTGGAGGGCCACAGTTTGGGGATGCCTGATCTAGTCCAACCTCCTACAATGCAGGAATATGCAGCTGTCCCAAATAGGGATTGAACCTGTGACCTTGGTGTTTTCAGCACCTGCTCTAACTAACTGATTTATCCAGGAATGTAGCTTTTGATATACCTAATACACGTGTGTGAGTTGGTGAGCCATAACTCAAGCAAAACAACTCATTCAAAAGCCCCAAGGCGGTACAACAGAATCATAGGAAGAGTTTGCCCCATTCTTTTCTACTTTGTTACCAGCTTGCATAATCTCAAGCAGAGAGAGGCTACTGTTAACGGAAGAATCCCCAACGCGATGTTTCTGTACTTGAAATTAACTTTGTAAGTGGGAAAGGTGCCGGCATCTGTCCGAGAAGCGTTATCTCTTTCTTTGTGGAGCCAGCGGAGCCTTGACAGTGTGCCCAGTCAGAACCTCTTTTCAGAGAGCTCTCTCCCCTGGCTTCACCAAGGGACAGATCTTTAAAGGAATCTGGCTGGCTTCCACTTGGCGCATCTCCTCTGTTATTTTCAATGAATGGAAAGTGCAGAACCCAGTCTTCGGCGGTACTTGCTGCATAAATTAAGCTTGTTTAGAGTCCGTCCCCCTTCCTCCCTTTTCAGACAATGGCTGAGTACAGGGAATAATTACCAGGCTTGAAGGGAATTGCCTCAATTGAGCAATAGAAAAGGCAGGGTCACTGGTGAGGTGGAGGCTTGCGGGTTTCGTGGGGGAAAGGCAGGGTCAGTGGTAAGATTCTGGCTTGCAGGTTTGGGAGCACTGTTCAGATACAATGGAGCAGACGATGGGATCCAAAAAGATCTGAATGTTTCTCTTGTCGCTGCTGCACTCTCCTGCTTCTCTGCTGGGAAGAAAATGTTGAAAGGCAGGACTTGGGACTCTCATGGCTCCTCTCCCGGGGCAGGCCTTGGAGTCCAATTGCTCCCAAATGAACCAAGAGGCTTTTGCTTGGTTAAGAGAGTCTCCCATGCTACAGATTCTGATCCCAAGGGTGTATTTTAAAAACAAACAAACAAAGAAACAAAGAAACAAACCTGCATTGCCTGAATGTTGAAAATAAAATAAAATACATGGAGGCTTCCATCTGCTTCACTAATGATACATTTTTTAAAACAGGATGGTTTACAGCTGGGCTGGGGAACTTTCTTTCTGCCTGAGGGCTACAATCCCTTCTGGGCAATTATCTAAGGGTTATGCGCTAGAGGCAAAAGTGGATGAAACAACAAATGTAAATTTTGCCTTTGAACAGGGGCTGGTTTCTAACAACACACACACACACACACACACACACACACACACACACACACGAGAGAGAGAGAGAGAGAGCAAGAGAGAGAGCTCTGCATCCCTCATGCAGGCAAGCAAGAGGCCTTATCAGAGTTCAAGGGCACATTCAAGCCAACGGAAAATGCATGTGGCAGAAATTGGGGGTAGTGAAGGTTGTGGCATTGGGACAGGTGTGAGGGGCAGGCAGAGAAGCCAGGATGGGCACATTTGGGTGTGTCTGGATGGCTAAGAATTCATTTTCAAGCATTCTTCCATGAATTTTAGATACATAGGCTGGGATAGCTCAGTTGGTGGAGCATGAGACACTTAATCTAAGTGGCTTGAGCCCCACATTGGGCAAAAGATTTTTGCATTGCAGGGGTTGGACTAGATGTCCTCATGGTACCTTCCAACTCTACAGTTCTGTGATTCTGTATCACCCCAGTTACAACAGCTTTGTACCAGTTTTAATAACAAAGTTTTCACTACATAACTCAACTTTTTGCTGTGGTATGTACTGGTGACAATTTGATGTACACTTTCCTGGGAGTAAGCCTGACAGTACTTAATTTGACTTCCTTCTGAGTAGATGTCAGGGATCATGCTGAGGAGGGCTGCACTGAGGAGGAATGATGGGAGCCTCCCCCTCCCTGTGCTCCTGAGCAGGAGCCTGAATCTTCCCTGGAGCAGTGGGACAGTATAGATTTGGAACAGTGGTTCACAGAGGGACAGAGTTCAGAAGACAAAAGTTGGGAAGAACTGGGTGGTGAACAGCTAGGAGAAGAAGAACTGGGAGAGGGAGAGTTAACAGACTCACTTTTGCTGGAAAACGTACATCTGCTCAGCCCAAGGTCAAGGATAGCAGATAAGGTGGCAGCACAGAGGGTTTGAGATCAGGTTGCAAGATGCAGAAGTGACGTGGGTGACTGTGGGGGAGAGTGGGTGTGAACCTTAATTGGGAGCACCTTCATTCCCAGGAATGGATTCTTTGTTCTCTCGCTGTGATCATTAAAATCTCTAACTGGTAAGAGACTCCTTCCACTTTGTTCTGCTTATCTACTGCAAAGGGGGGATGGAGGAAGCCGAGACCCTTAAGCCTGACAATAGACATGTATATAGGATTGTTCTGAAAGGAGCCCAAGAACCAGTTGATCAATGATTACTGTAATACATGGAAAGAAGAAACATGTGAACCACCAGCTAATCATCATCATCATCATCAACAACTGTCATACAGTCTTTTGTTGCTTGTTCATGTGATGGGGACATCAGGGAAATGGATGTAGGGAAATTGACAAGTGATGGATTAAAAATTATATTTTCTCAAAAGAATTGAATGCTAATCAGATGGTGTTTGAGAGAGAGGGTTATCTGACTGAAACAAACAAACAAAAGTATTATTTAAGGTTCTTTCTGGGAATTCAGTGTCTAAATCAGGGGTTGTCAACCTGGTCCCTACCACCCACTAGTGGGCATTTCAGGATTCTAGGTGGGTGTTAGGGGGCTCTATGGCACATGCTGAATCCTCCTTCCATTGAGCACTGGTGGGCGGTAAGGAAATTTTACCATCAAGAAAGCTGCATTAGTGGGCAGTAGGTATAAAAAGGTTGACTACCCTTGGTCTAAATTAATGAGCAAAGGACATGAGCAATGTATTTTCTCTTCTCGCCCCCCCCCTCTTATGGCACTACAAAATAGTTATATTCATAACATCTATGCAGCAAAATATTTTGTGGTGTTTGCTTCAGAGATAAATGCAGCCACTCAATAGCAAATGAAAGGCTGCCACATTTTTAAGTCAGAAAATCAACTCGTTCATCATGGGTGCAGTTCACTGTGATAAACCAATTTCATCATTTTGCTTTCATATTCTCTTCTGGTTTTTAATGATGCCTTACAGCTTTTCTGCTTTGATATACAATGCTAATATTTTGTACCCCAAAACACAAAAACACGTCCTACTGAAAACAAAGGATTTGTTTCCAAGGAAATTTGATTAACTTGGCCCTGGCAGAGTTAAGCATATTATAGTTACTATTTTATCTATTTACCAAATTTTATATACTATTTGATGGCAGTAAAACCTCCAAATAGTTTTCCAGAAATGTTAAAATTATCAATGGGAAAAAGTTGAAGCAATTGAAAGCATGCAAAGGAAATTAAAATTATCAATAAAGCAAAGCATTTGTATTAAATAAGGGCTAGTGCCACTTTTTTTTAACCCTACTTGGGCCATTTTAAGAATAGAACAGGGTCGTTTATGCTCTCCTGAGCTGTTTGAAGGAAGAATAGGATATGTATGCAGAAAAATATTTCTTCTGAGTTATGCTTGGCGTCGAAATAAATAGACATAAAAAAGAGTTTAACTTTGTTGGGGCATCAGCAACCATGGGGCACATGAACTATTAACTTTTATGAAGAACTAAAATACTCGAGAGCCTGGATAGCTCCATTGGTTGGAGAGTGGTGCTCATAACACCAAGGTTGCAGGTTCAATCCCCGTATGGGGACAGCTGCATATTCTTGCATTTCAGGGGGATGGACTAGTAGATGATCCTCAGGGCCCCTTCCAACTCTATGATTCTATGTCAGCGTTTCAGTGGGAAAATGTATTTAGGCTGGATATGGAGGGTGTGCATTGGTTGCTGTAGATGCCAATCCTGCGTCTTGATTTTTCTCCCTCCCCCTGCACCCATCCCTGGTGATTTGTAGTACAAAGTGTGTGGTGTGGCAGGATCATGCCCATTGTGCTTCCATCCTTGCAGCAGGTAAAGAGGAGCAGGGTGGATAAACTTGGAGGAATATGACCATTGCATACACGGCTCATGTAAGCCTGACTGAAGATAATGTATGCTAAGCACTTGCAACGCTCTATGCAAGTCAATTGTTGCCATGACCTCTTCAATCTGTACCATGCGCTTGCATAATATAGTTTTTTTGCTCATTTGCTTGCCACTTTGCCCTTTCTGTGTTTTCCCATAGATCTTCCACTTAACGTGTAACAATTCAGCTTTTTCTGTGAATCAGCTGCCTTTCCCAATCTCTTAATCAAAACAGCCCTTTTAGAAACTGGATGCAAATAGTGCCTCTTTCCTTATGGATTTCCAATTGGCATTTTTATTTCTCTACACTCTGGTATGCGGAAGCTTAACTTGTCCCAATTGTTTCCTGCATTTCATACCATACCATATCATATCCAAAACCGCCTGAAATTTGCCTGGTTTCTTAGTTCCACTTTGTCCCTGCACACCATGGCCTTGCACTGCTGATCTGCAGTATGCCTTGAAATAGCTACTTGGGCAGAAATAAAATACCACTCCATTTGGGATCACAAAAGGGGGGAATTTGCAATGCAGGTCTCCCCACAAGCAATGGGTACAGACTTGGAAGCTCTAGCTGGCGCAGAATGCAGTGGCTAGATGGCTGATGGGGCAGGTAGCTCACAACACATAATGTGTTTGATAAAACATCTGCACTAGCCAGGTTCCATGTCCTTGTATGAATATACAAAGCCTTGAACAACTTGGGTCCAAGGTACCTTAGGGACCATCTGAGCCTTTATGCTCTAGCTTGATTACTGAGATCATCCAGAGGAGCGCAGGTAGTTGTTCTGAGTGCTACAGAGCCCTGACCGGGCTCCCCTAAGAGTCAGGCATTTGTTGTGGAACACTTGTCCAGCAGAGATCAGAAAGCACCCTCACTTTTAATTTCCAGGCATCTCTTGAAGATCTTTTATGTAGGAGAGTCAATGCAACTAATTTATTTTTATCTTATTAGCCAGTCACTTGAATGTTTTACTGGTTTTATGGTGTTTTATATTTTATTGTAGACATTGTTGTACATTGCCATGTTATATTTTATGCAGGGGCAGTATATAAATGCATTTTAAAATAATGCAAAAGTGCATAAAGCTGCATGGATCAGTGAAAATAACGTACAAAATTGCTTGCACAAGTGTGTAAAGGTAAAGGTAAAGGGACCCCTGACCATTAGGTCCAGTCGTGACCGACTCTGGGGTTGCGCGCTCATCTCGCATTATTGGCCGAGGGAGCCGGCGTATAGCTTCCAGGTCATGTGGCCAGCATGTCAAAGCCACTCCTGGCAAACCAGAGCAGCACATGGAAACGCCATTTACCTTCCCGCTGTAGCGGTTCCTATTTATCTACTTGCATTTTGACGTGCTTTCGAACTGCTAGGTTGGCAGGAGCTGGGACCAAGCAACGGGAGCTCACCCCGTCACAGGGATTTGAACCGCCGACCTTCTGATCAGCAAGCCCTAGGCTCAGTGGTTTAACCACAGCACCACCTGGGTCCCTATAATAACCAATGTATATATTGGTTTAAACTGCATACAAAAATGTGCATGCTAGGAAAAACTCAGACTAAAAGCTTTTGGATTTTCATGAGGCCCTTTTAAAGATGATGATGATGATGATGATGATAATGATAATAATAATAATAATAATAATAATAATAATAATAATAATGTCATTACTATTATTGCATTTATTGATTACAAGTCATAATCAAATGTGACTTAAAAAGTAGACCAAACGTAAGAACCAGTTATAAAACTAGTATAATAACCAAAAAATACATTCATATAAAAGTCAGGTATAACATATCACAAGCACTGAAAGAGGTCACAAATATCTAAAACCCTCCAAATTAAGAGTTAAAGACCTGGATAAGGAGAAATAGTTTTCCTGGTGCCTAAAAGTGATGGTGGGAAGTGTACCTCCCTGGGGAGAACATTCCAAAAGTGGGGAGCCACCACTGAAAAGACCCTTTCTTGTGTTGTCAGCTCCATGCATCTCTTGAAGGTGGGGAAACAGAAAAGGATCTTGGATGTCCAATGCAGGTTTGGGCTTCATAGGTGAAAAGCAGTACTTTGGATTGAAACTGGAAACTAAGTGGTAGCAAGCACAGCCATGCCAAAATTGGTTTTGTATGCTTGGACCATCTTGGCCCAGTCAGCAATCTGTCTGCTGAATTCTGCATCAGTTTCAGTTCTCAAGGACAGCCCCATGTATAATGTGTTACAGTCAGGTGGCTCTCAAATGGCTCTGTTTTCGGACGTTTTGGCTTCCGAATGCCAAAAACCCAGAAGTAAATGCTCCGGTTTTCAAACGTTTTTCGGAAATCGAAGGTCCGGCACAGCTTCCGCTTGAGTGCAAGAAGTTCTTGCAACTAATTGGAAGCCATGCCTCAGTTGTTGAACGTTTTGGAAGTCAAACAGTCCTCCAGAGTGGATTATGTTTGGCAACCGAGGTTTGACTGTACAGTGATTCAGATTAGAGGTTACCAGAGCTTAGACAACAGAAGCTAGGCTTATCACAAAATGTCACAGAAATGTGTGGAACTGCATTTAAGATTGGAAAAATGAGAAGCTGAGATTGACAGATTCACCCATCCCTAGTAATTTCTGCATGAGGCATAATTTGCCAGGGGTGTGATTGTATACATATGTGCAGGGGTGGGGGCGGGGAAGCAAGTCACATACTTCTAGGGGCAGGTAATTTTCTTTGTGCATTTGTATATTATGCCAACAGGCTTCATATAAAAGGCTGCCAACACAGCCGGATGTTAATGGACTTCAGCTCGTGTCAGGCCCAGCTAGCAGAGATAATGATCAGGGATGATGGGATTTGTAGTCCATCATTATCTGAATGACACAAGTGCTGTATATACAGTCACCATAGTTAGAGAGACAGAACCTACTAACGTTAAAGAGGCATATAGCATAATAGTACAGGCCGATGGCATAAAGGAATGAAATTTTGGGGGAGAGAAGAGACAAGCTCAGAAAAGCTTCAATCGCAGCGCTGCCAATGCACAGACTCTGAAAGAAGAAGAAAAGGGAGAATCATTGCACTGATCCCTATCTGTTGCACGGCTCACATTGGCAGGGACTCTTTAATAGATCTATATTTGCACCAGATGCCTGCCTGCGGAGCTGATTAATGGTCAGGTTTGTTTCTATTGTCTGACTCTTTAGACTGAAGTCCTTTTATGGCAAGAACATGCAAGGCAGAAGCCTGTTAAAATAGCACCGCTTGGGCTAATATTATTAGAAGTCTGACTACATGTGTTTTGCTGCCATAAAAGAATGAGACTGGTTTTGGTGAGAGCTTCTTGGCAGGTTTTACAGAGAATGCCTCATTCTTTTTGCAACCAAAGATAGCAAAGTCTTAAATGACTTAGTGGCACTAGA
This sequence comes from Zootoca vivipara, assembly GCF_963506605.1. NCBI lineage: Eukaryota > Metazoa > Chordata > Lepidosauria > Squamata > Lacertidae > Zootoca > Zootoca vivipara. Next base: position 65,449,055 of record NC_083284.1, on the reverse strand, counting down.
TCCTATCTTATACTCTGCCTTCCTTGTGCTTATTTTATTCCGGTCCATAACTTCTTCCCTGCACTGAATAAAGGACAAAGAGGATAGCAGCCCCAGTGTGTGGATACTGTAGGTTTTATTATTAGGAGTTAGGAGGTGTTTGGAGTCAAAAGGCAATGGGGTGTTTAACTCTTTCCCTGACTAGCATTTCTTCACATCAAATATCCCCTAAGAGAAAGGGTGCTGCTGGCTGCATAAGGAGCTTGCAGATGAGCTGAGATTTAAGAAATGTATATAGAAGAAATGGAAGAAAAATGGAAGAAATGGGAAATTAGAAGGGAAGAGTATACACAAGAAGCCAACGGTTGCAGGGAGAAGGTCAGGTGGTGGGCCAAAGCTCAGAATGCAGCTTTCAAGACAGGTTAAAAATAATGGGAAATGTTTCTTTAGCTATGTTTGAAGCAAGAGAAAGAAGAAGCAAGTAGTAGGTCCTTTGCATGGAAAAGACGGAGGAATGCTATTGGGTAACAGAGAGACGGCAAAACTGCTCCACACCTGCTTTGCCTCTGTCTTCACCCAAAAGTAAAGCAGTGCTTAACCTGGTGATAACAGAGTAAACAATGTAAGGACGGAGCTGCCGCCCAATATAGGAAAAGAGGTGGAAAGGAAACACTTAGCTACTTTAAATGAATAAATCTGCACCCAAGAGTGCTAAAGGAGCATGTGGATGTAATCTCAGAGCTCTGTCTATAATCTTTGAGAATTCTTGGAGAACAGGTGATGCCCATGCAGACTGGAGGTGGACAAATGTTGTCCCTATCTTCAAAAGTGTGGGGTGGGTGGGTGGTGGGAGAAGACCCAGGTACCTACCAGCTGGACAGCTTGACATCAATACCAGGAAATGTCCTAGAACTGTGTCCAGTTCTGGGCTTCACAATTTAAGAAGGTTATTGATGAGCTGGAAGGTGTGCAGAGGAGGGCAGTGATAAAGGAGATTCCGACATCAGGAAGAACTTTCTTATAGTAAGAGCTGTTTAACAGTAGAATGGACTCCCTTGGAACACTGTAGACTCTCCTTCCTTTGAGGTTTTTAAGCAGAGGTTGGATGGCCATGAGTCATGGATACATTAGTTGAGATACCTGTATTCCAGGTGGTTGGACTAGAATGCCCTTGATATCCCTCCCAACACTACAATTACATGATTCTCTTATTGTATAAGCCAGTTGATGATGCTGGACCAGAACACCCAGAGGCAGTGTTTGAGCATGGAATATGCCCCAGATATCACCTGAGTTTCACTACAATTTATTTTCCTTGGTTGTTAACTGACAGTAAGCCAGAGTCCCCTGGTTCAGATGTCAAGGGGATCAGAGGTTTGATACAAGCTAGATTCTTCATGCCAAAGTTTGTATGCAACAGGAGGGGGAAGATAAATGGTTGAGAGGATAAGTGCTCAGTTCTGACGATCAGGGCCTTTCTGCACTTACCACTCTGCCATAGTAGTATAGTTTCTGTATTGTTTTTCAAGGGTTTTTTGTGCCAAGCTGACACATGGTGTTGTTATTCAGCTAACAATCTGAAATATTGTACTAAAAACTGATTTTTATTCTACTGCAAAAAAATCCAACTTTATGGGGGGGGGGAAAACAAAACTGGAATGGATCCTCAATATTTTTATTTGTGTGGCACGTGTACAAACATCATCCTGGTTTCCGTGTGAAGGTGGTTGGGGTTAAGGGGCTTGGTTTGGGAGATGATTGTTTCATACCACTTCTGTCTGATTTGTGCAAGCTGTCAATGTGTGAGCTCCGTTCAGAGGAGAAATATGGCAGTTAGAGAAAATGGCACCGAGTCGAAGCACTGCCCATGGCAGCAGTCATTAGCTGCAGACAAAAATTCATCGCAATAGCCAGATTTGCCATAGCTCAGGCAGATGAGTAGTTCTAATCTCCTACACTTGAACAAGATTAGAATTCCGAAATACTAGGCATTAAATACAAAAAAAGAAAAGAATGAAAGAAACCCAAGAAAGGCTACCACTCTGTGCATGCTCATATTTATTGGTTGGAGTCCAGCAAGACTCTCACTCTCTGCTACTGCCTGCTTCCATCCCAACTCTTACACATTCCACTAGGCCTTTGTCTTGCCCACCCATTCCCCCTCTGGCACAACCCATTTCCTTTGTTATACTAAGGTAAAGGTAAAAGGTAAAGGACCAGGACCCCTCGATGGTTAAGTCCAGTCAAAGGCGACTATGGGGTTGCGGCGCTCATCTCGCTTTCAGGTCGAGGGGGCCAGCGTTTGTCCACAGACAGCTTTCCGGGTCATGTGGCCAGCAGAACTAAACCACTTCCTCAATTGGATTTTAACCATTGCTGGATCCAGGACCACAAGAATTACAAAGGACTCGAGCATCATGCAGGCTAACCCACCACACTCAAGGCATTATAATAGGAAAGGATGAAAACTATGTATATGGGTGAAAGGAAAGGCGTACATTTAGGGACACCAACAAAATCTATACCTGCACTCTGCCAGTGTGTCACACCCTCCATTGTGATACTGGATGGTATTTTCTGATGAAGCTAGATTTAGAGTGAAGTGTGGGGTCCAAAGGAAGAATGGCAGTGATTAAAGCATGGTTAGAAGCTGATTTATAATAGAGGGAAAGCCTATCCCATCATCCAGGAACCATTTGGGGACTTTAGTGCTGCACTTTGATAAACTCTAGCACCAGCTTAATAGCAAGAAAATTTTCTAATGTCTTAAGCAGAGAAAATGCACATAATAATTATCTAATTGTCCCAAGTTTAATTAAACCTTTGGAAGAAAAGGAAAATACAAGCCCCTACAGAAAATGCATTAATGAAACATAAAGGTTAATACAGCACAAATGGTGCAGGCAAGCTGTAAGTGTTGTGAAAAACCACTTGGCATTCATAAATCTCCCCTCCATTTCAAGTTAACGAAAAGTAAACATTTAAAATGGCTGGGGTGGGATTACTTTCTGGTTTGCCCTCGGGGTGCAGAGCGCTGAAGTGTGAACAGGGAAAGGCACCCCATAGCAAAGTCCTTGGTCTATTAAACGGAACCAGAATTTGATAATGAAAGATAAAAAAGGAATGTTTGACCCAGATGAGGAATATAAAATGCTTCATGTTCAAGGAAGGAGAGGAACTTCGAATATGATTTTGAGGATTTGTGAACTGCAATAATGGATATGCAGATTGAGAGCAAAAGAGCCATAAGCTACAATGCTAATGGGGTAGTTCTTGGTTTTGAGGAAATAACGATCCAGTCAGATTACCAAGAGGGATTCAGCAAGGAGAAAATGGAATACTTAATTTTAACATGTGCAGGGAGAGGGGAAAAAATACCCAGTACTTTGTCAGGCCTACATTAATTTTCTAGTGGTTTTGCTTGCCTATGAATATGAGAGGGGGGCAATCTTCCTACTGCACAAATTCCTTTTTGCTCTTCATTCAGTTACCATCCTCTGTGGCTCATTTTGCACTGCACCGTATGTGGGAGCATGCACACGTGTGAGACTGGGACACAATGAGACACAATGGCCCTTTATCTGCTCTACATTTCTCCTAAAAGGAAATAGAAGAGATGCTGTTTTCTGATTTATTGTATCCTTAGGCTGATCAAGTAACACTTACAAGATTGTCACCTGGGTACAGAAACCTTTCCGATTCCCCCCCCCCTTCATAACAGTAGAGTTGATTTGTCCCTCACTTTTGAGTTCATGAAACCATGTGAAGGTGGATTCATAATCTCCAACTAGAACAGATGAAGCATTTTTTGTTATAGTGTGCAACAAAGGGGCAAACTACACATTCTGAAGAGTTCCATATAATTTCCTCCCTTTGTTCATGTGTGGGGATGAAAAACATATGCTGGCAGCTGCAAGTGGGATTGGCATTCTCTCTCTCTCTCTGAATTACCTGCCTTAAACAGCTTTCCTCTCTCATACATGGGAGGCATGCAGACCTCCATAGGTTTTCTGCCAGCGCATGGCTCCCCCCCCCCAAAAAAAAATATCCCAAGAACTGTGGTTTTCTGGTCATGGAGCTGCAATTCTCATCACCCTTAACAAACTATGGTTCCCAGGTTTGTTTGAGGGAAGTTACATACTTTAAATGTCCTCCAATTGCATGATGTGAATGGGACCACAGAGAGAGAGAGAATTAGAGGGAGCTTTGTTTTTAACCTGTTTCCTTGTAAATTTGTGTGTTTTTTTTCTTTATGGATACTGAATAGCCTCAGACACGAGTTTATTCACCCCTGTTTGGAGGAACAAAAGCACTCCTGTTGTAGGAACAGAATAGTAAACTGTGGTTTTTATTTCCCTTAGTTCATGGCTAAATGCCATTGGGGCATGTTTAAGAGGGAGATGGAACATCTCAGTCATGGCGTTGATTCTGCTGCATTGTGCAGGAACTAAGAACACAAATCACAGAAGCACATGAATTGGAAACAAAGCAAACACCTGAATGAATATACTCTTAGCTTCTTTTTTGGCCTTCTATTATGACTCTCTTTTTTTGAACCTCCAA